>NW_020955427.1:761386-769009 GCF_003031625.1 Empidonax traillii
ACCACTAGATCTCAGGAAATTAGAAAGAAATAAGGCTTTTCAGGAGCTCTTGTTTGTATGTCTCCCTGGTTTTTGAAGGTTTGTGGTTCATTAGGTCTTTCTGGAAAGCAAGGACTTTATTTCATGAGCAGTGCTAGCAGGATGGGTCTTGCCTCTCTTCTAGTCTTTTGTTCCAAGTGTGGAACAAAAGAGGGGTCATTTTCATTTTTATGTATTTCTGTAGGTGGGTAGTCTAAAAGAGTACATTTCCAAAGTTGCCAAGACCTTGTTTATCAGAGAATTTTCTTTCATTTTCCACATTCCCCTAGAATAGCTCTTTTCATATGTTAAAAAAGGAGCTACCCAAGAAAATTGCAGTCTCAACAAACTGGTATTTTGCACTGAAAATTCCTTCAATATAAAATTCCTGTGGCAACACCAGGGAAGTACAGGAGAGTGGAGAAATCTGAACTACAGCTTTTTTTTCCTGTCTCCAACCAATCTGAGACTTTGCTAGCAGTGGGTTTTGAGGATCACCTCAGAGAAGAAAGAGGATGGACACATGATGATGTAAGGCTTGTAGGAATGACCACCAAACTCATCTCCAGGGTTCAGTGACCCATCGCTTTGGGAACACCATGAAACAACCACATCTATCTTACTACAACCACAGCTGATGCTTTCCGCAATGTTGCCCACGTGGAGTGAGCCACCACACGGCCACAGGTGCTCGATCCATGGCACCAGGTGCTCAGCAGCGTCTCCCAGAGACAGCCCAAGATGGGCACCCAGCCTCCATAATAGAGGCTCAACTGCCTTATCAGGCACAGAAGAAAAAAAAAAAAAAAAAAAGGAGGTTTTCTTTTTCCTTGAGTTCTGCTTATTTTTAAATTTGCCAAGACTGATGCAGCACTTGGCTTGCCCCGGCTGTGGGGACTTTGCCGCCAGCAATGCCCGGCTCTGTGGTTTCAGAAACCCAGGCAGCCTCTGCTCTTCCCCAGGGCTGGGGCGATCTGAGAGGATGTGACCGCCAGGAAAGGACTCCACATCAGGAGATGTTTCAGTGTCTGAGGCGATGAAATATTTAATCCCTGCTCTCTCTGGGAAATGCATCATCACAGATTTACTTATCTGCTGCTCACTGACAGCAGCAGCTGACAAGGACGATGACAGCTGACACACATTAACCCAGCTGCACAATACCAGCTATCACTCCACAGCAGAAATCCATCATTATTATTTAAGCACTGAGGAGGTGTCTCAGTTGGTGCCAGATACCAAATACAGGCAGCACCTTCACTGAAAAGTCAACACTGACAGGATCTGTTGAAGGCGAGGGGCTCTTGGCAGGACCCTCAGCCCTGGTAGCCCATCATGGCCAGCAGCAGTGACAGCAGTCCCTGAGCAGCCTGGCAGCAGGGGTACACACAGGGTCTCCTGCACCCCCACTGCTGACCTGGCCATACCCTGATGGAGCAAAGTGAGGGGGAAGGATGGACAAAAATGACTTGTTTAGAGGGTGGGAAGGTGGAAGCCTTTATTGGAGTTTTGCTAGAGCTACACAGCAGGATAGTGCATTAACTCCCCCCTACTAAAGACTGCAGGTGGAGGGAAAGGCTCCTCAGGGAGTGCTGCTGCAGATGTAACTGTGCAGATGTAACTGGACCTGACTTGTTTCCCCTTTGTCTAAGCTACTCCCATTTTTTTTCAGATGAACTGCATTTCTGAGCAAATCTATATCAGTGCCTTCTTTATCTAATGGGTTGTTCTGAACTAGTGCCGTGTCTGAGAAAAGGGAGACTGAACTTTGAGGAATCCTGGTGAAACTGGTGTTTGGTTTGAGATAGTGGGCTAGAGCTTTTCCTCCTCCCTGTTAGTATTTTCTACTAGACTGGTTGCTGCTCGAGACTGCACTGCTGTCTCTTGCTGTGTCAGTGTGAATCGAGCATAGGGAAGAAAGGGGAAAGAAGCCATCAAAGATTCTAAGCTGTGGACCTGATCTTTTGCTGTGTGAGGTGTGATCCTTCCAGAGGAGGGAATAAGGTGGGCTATTTATGGCACCACATGGATGCCTGCCTAAGACTACAGGGCTTGCTGGATACACTGGGATGTTACCTTCCTGTTCTGTGCCAGAGGAGGAGCAACAACCAGGACACGGTACCACACCTATCATTCAGGGCTGCTACAAACCAGCCTGCCTTTCTTCATGCTTTTCAGCTGGCAATTTCCTAACACAGTCTTTCTCTTCCTCCTCTGAGAAAGGTTTTTTTCCTCTACACTGCTAATCACAGTTTGCCTTCTGTGCCAAAAGCTCTTCAGGGAAGGAGTCTCCTCTTTTTCTTTTGCAAGAGTGCACTTAACACTTCTACAGCAACTCAGAAAAATGTTTAAGGGAATAATATAAATTAATAGCAATAATAAATCCTTACACATTATCCAAAGCCTGCATAAATTGGTTTTGGAGCAAGAAAGGGAAGATGGCAGAAAGGATGCCTTCAGGACCATGAGCATCTAACACTCTCCTTGCTGCACATCAGACAGGCTTCTATGACAGATGGTGTCCACCAAAAAGCTCACCCTCTCCTTAGACCCAGGTTTTGCCAACTCCCAAATCCAACCTCTCTGCTAACTGAGTATCATCTAACCCCACAGAGATTTTTCTAGTAGTTTAACATGTAGTCTCATACCTTTGGAAATGATCGTGGGCCTTATGCCCAGTTCCAAATACTTTCTATGTGCCTGGAGAGCATATAGGCAGCTAATTAACATTCCTGGGCTCAGGTAAGCTAATCATTAAGCAGCAGATTTGAAATCTCAGACCAAAGCTGCTCCAGATCTGTATCTTTCTGTTGCTTATAAACATGTAACTTGGCACCTGTATCTTTCTCAAAGGCAGAAATGGGATCAATGTTTGCAGCTCATTAGCAGGTTTTGGTTGAAAACCAACATTATAGCAGCCAAAAAGTCCAAGAGGAGTGTGTGCTCAGGGTGAAGGACCCACAGCCTTGCTCTGATGAGCCCTTGCCCCAGAGGTGCCCTGGACCAAGTCCTCCTGCTGCAGGACCCTTCCCGTCCACAGTGAACCCCATCAGCCAGAGCCCTGCTGGGAGCCCCGGCCCAACTCACTAAATTGTTTCTTCCTACCAATATGAGTCCCTACAAAGAGAAAGTTTGGAAAACTTTTGGAGATCCTTAGCTGTGCCTTTGCACAGCGTGGAACCAGGTGAGATTTGTGCTGTGCTCCCAGGTCACACAGCTTTGGCGCTGGCTGAAGAAAAGGGAGATGCATTTCACACAAAGAAAAGAGAGTTTAGAAGTTTTTATTATTCAGCAGCATTTAAGGTTCATCAGCATTGATATTTTTACTGTGTTTTCTGAGACATTTAAATTGAACTTTTTGCAATGTATTAGTTATTATGTTATAACAAAAATCAGCAATTTTTTTTCAGGAAATTTCTTTCACAGAAATGTCATTTTAACATGACAGAATGGACTTCTCTTCTGTTAGGAGGAAACACTCATTTATGAATTGGGATATTGTCTGGAGAAATCCAGTCTGTTGAAAAAAGAGCAGAACTCCATTTCTGTCACAGCACTAAAATAAGCCTCATCGTAGCAGTTTCTTACACATAGATCCTGGCTGGCACCTTCAGCAATCTGTTTCAATATCTTGGCTTCTTCCCAGGGCTGAACTCCTACTCTCTCTCTGCTGCACAGAAAAGCAGGCTCAAACCAACGTGAAGCCTGAGCACCACAGTGCAGTCAGTGCCTGGCTCTTCCCAGCCCCCCACCCTGGGCACTGCCTTCTGCCCACCTTGGTGGCCAAGCCCAGACAAGCAGAGCTTTGTATCAGTGGCAACAAGATTTGTTTTCCCAAACCAAAACCATGCCAACATCAACTTCTAACATTGCCTAGCACAAGAAAACTCTTGGAAGATATAAAGCTAATATTAGCTTTATATCTATGATATAAGCTAGATATAAACTGTTATTAACAAAATAAATTAAAAAAACCCATAAAATTGTACAATGACAATCCAAATATTTTGTGGCGAATCTAGCCAGGACCTTATCAAGGTACCTCAGTGATACGTCTGGATCCTCAGAGGAGCTCTCAGTGAACAAGTACACATCAAAATTTACAACAGTTTTTAAATACAGATGATGCAGAGCTTTCTGAGCAGTCTGATCACACAGCTTAAAGGCTGGAGAAACAAATATACCTACAGGTCCTCTGGGTTCCAGGGGAGAAACTGAGGAATAACTACATTAAATGGGCAGAATATAAAGAAAGTGAAACATTTTCTCATTAAGCAGTTAAAGAACAGGAAGAGTTTAGGAATCACTGTTCAGGGACTCCTGTTTAGTGACAGCAATTTATTTGACCATCTGGGCAAAGAAAGACTGCAGCAAACCACATGGAGGAAATAAAAATAGATGAACAACAAGTGACTGATTTTGCTTGACTCAAACCTACAACTCTGCAGAGCAGGAAGCAACTTCTTGTGAAAGGCATTATTGATGAAGGCATTTCAGCTTCTTGCCAGTCCTTTCAACAACATAGTAGATCTCCCAAGCCAGCAAACCTGTCTCGAGACGTGACTCCCATCCCAAACTTGAAAGAAACATTACCAAGTACAAAAGACAAATTGATGAGCCTTCTGGAAAGGGACCACTGGAGGAAGGAGCATCTCTGTGATGTTCCACAGTAAAAGAAAACTCTTTGGGAGAAAGAATAGGAGGCTTTTTGCTGTGTTTATTCATTATGATAAAAATCTTCCTTTTCTTGACAGGCACAGAGCAAATATTGAAATGGAGGAAAATGCTGCCCACTGTTTAGCAGGATCTGATCACTACAACTCAGTGTTTCAGTACCCACCTCGAGCAGACACACAACCTCCTCCCTTGTCCAGGGCACACTGCGCCGTGTGTGGTGGTAGCAGAGGGATGGTACAGCAGTGCAGCACCAAGCTGTCCAGCTGAGGGACCCAAAGCTGTTGGTAGCAAGCACCCAAGGGAGCCCCGCTTCCATCAGCCCAGACTGGTGCTGGCAGATGACAGGGGTGACAGCTACAACTTGCTCCATCCTTGGATAGGTCTCTCTTCCCTCTGCCTGTCACTCTCCTCCTGTCTTTCTCACCCAGATATATGCATATGTCATATTCTTGGAGCTGTATTCAAACCAGAGGAAAGCCACCCAAGGCAAGGATTAGGAAGGGTGGCAGGGAAACTTGAAGCCTGCCCATATCCAGGATTTTGGAGCCTGTCACTGCCACTGGATTATACTTAGGAGTAGCTGAAGGAGGTTCTTTCAGAAATAAGAAAACTGTCAGGGTCTAAAAAGGTGCCTTCTTTAAGCTGCTCTAACTGCAGTTCACAGGATTTGCAGTCAAAATTCACCTGCTCCTCCAGACACGGTCTCACTGACAAGAGCAGCTAAGCTGACTGCCATTTGTAGCTTGGCTCATGCCTTCCCACCAGGCTGGCCTGCTCTTGCATCCCTGCACCTAGGCCAGTCAGCCCTTAAGCTGTTTGGCTGATCTTACTGAGCCTTCCTGAGAAGGGGTTGAAATATCAGACATACCTTCTGCAAAGCCATTTGCTCCCCAGTGGAGGTAGTCATGGAGAAAACTGCACACCCCAAAAAGACTAAAAATGCCCATCCTCAAGCTCTGCTCAGACAAGATCTGTGACAGTCTGTTATAAACAACTAATCCAAAACTGCCTAATAATTTGGTATTTCAGACTGAAAACTTTCCATGCATGGGCAGTATCTCCTCTCTTTAATGCATGATGTTAACTGCTTTAGGATAGTTATAATTATATCCAGGATTCACCTACCTTGCTTTGTCCATCTCAGTCCTCCCATCTCATCCAGGTCTACAGTCCCTCAGGAACCAACAGCACTCATCCATCCTGGGAACCATCCCGAGATCAAATGAGTCACCCCAGGAGGGCCCCGTCCCTCTCCAAGAGAGCCTCACACCCAGAGTCTGACTGTGAGAGAGCTGATCTTATGTGAGGTTAGGCATCTCTAAGCCTAACCTTCATCTTCTCTCTCCTCCCAAAAAATCTCCTCACCTTTCTCAAAATTTCCATCTGGAAGAAAATAGGAAATTAAAGAAGTCAAGACCACAAATGGGTAGATTACCCTGAGCCACCCTGGGCTCCAGACTTAATCTCCAAATACGTGTCTCCTTTCATACCTTGGCACAAGGTGGTCAGACTTAATTATTCAATCCTTTCTTTTTTTAAAAAATAAATTTGTCTTGACAACCACATTTTTTCCTGTAGTTTTTTGGTTACTATTGTAACAGCTTCAGAAAAAGATTCTCTCTAGAGAAATAAACAATGCAGAAAATACTTCTTCCCTGCCATGTCACTTTTCTTCTTTGCTGTAAGGCTGGTGAGGCAGTAGAAACAGGTTGCCAAGTGAGGTTGTGGATTCCCCATCCCTGTAAGTGTTCAAGGCTAAGTTGGATGGAGCTTTGAGTAATCTGGTCTAGTGAAACATGTTCCTGCCCATGGCAGGGGGTTTGGAACTAGATGATCTTTAAGGTCCCTTCCAACCCAAACCATTCAATGATTCCACAGTTTTCCCCCCATAGCACACTGTCCACCACCAAACAGCCTCAAAACTCACAGCCATTTCCTCCTGTCATGTTTCAGTTTCCAAATACAATGGAAAAAGGGGAAAAAAGCAATATAAGATTAAATTGGATGTTAAAAACTACAGGAGTGGGCCAGAGTCTGTCAGGAGAGGGGAGGACAGTCACTCAGTGCATGAAGTGTTCAAGGAGTGTAGCCATAGGTCTGCCAATGCACTATTTTTTTCTTCTGAATGCTGGTATGTAAGTTGAAGGCAAAGTTCTGTCCATCTTTATGTTGTATAAAGATGCTGAAAACTCGGAAAAATTGATTTGACTGGATCCTTCAGCCCTTTTTCTTTCTTGGAAAAGGATGTCTAATAAAAGAGCATATGTTTTAACAAGACTCAATGGCAAGGTACACTTGATTATTTGCTGCTTAAAAGACAAAGTCAGACAAAACTACCAGGGAAAACCTCCATTGAGTCACGAGGTTCAGAAAGGATCCCCCTGCATTCAAAACCCCTTCTCAGAGAGGAGGGTGGATCCAAGACTTGGTCAATGTTTTATGTCTAAAAGATTATACGTGCACAATCAATCCTTCATATCACTTAGCTAAGATTTCAAAGTTTTGCACACTATTAATTACTTAGCAAGGATCTGTTGCAGCAAGGAATCTCTCAACCTTGAGGATTGACCTTGAGAGGTGTCCCCACTCAAGGGAACGCCCTGGCATGCAGCCCACTGCCGTGCAGGAGAGCTCAGTGGGCCCTGGGCTGACCACTATTTATAGAGTAAGAAGAGTGACTGTGGCCATATTTGCATACCACCAAGACATCTGGGTCACCATTCCAGACAGCCTTTGGCTACCATGCTGCCATCCAACCCCCCAAAGTCCAGGGGAAGCTGGATGCAGCCATCACAGCCCCACTGGTGGTTATGGCTCAAGTGGAGAAGGGGAGAACACTGCCACATCATCCTCTCAGATGCTAGAAATGTCCTTGTGCAGTCATGAACTGAGCCTTCTGATGGCAAAACTTTAATTGATGATGCCTGT
>NW_020955427.1:769285-811208 GCF_003031625.1 Empidonax traillii
CATCCAACCCCCCAAAGTCCAGGGGAAGCTGGATGCAGCCATCACAGCCCCACTGGTGGTTATGGCTCAAGTGGAGAAGGGGAGAACACTGCCACATCATCCTCTCAGATGCTAGAAATGTCCTTGTGCAGTCATGAACTGAGCCTTCTGATGGCAAAACTTTAATTGATGATGCCTGTCTGGGCCAGACGTTTAGAAAATTCTTGAATGCTCCTTAAATGGTTTCCTACAGTCCTAGAAACACTTCCTACAGCCCATGCCCAGGAGTTCAGCTGCTGCCATTAACAGGGTGCACAAAATACCACCCAGCAGATTGAATAAGTGTTGCCCCCAGCTCTGGTTTCACACAGCTTGCAAACTGAATTGGTAAAAACCTTGTCATTTTTTATGTGATTCAATCCTATTTTATTGCAAGGAAGTGCTGCAGTAGAAGATTGAGCTCAGACACCCTTCTGCTCAGATGAGCTTCTCCTCTAATGCCATATGGACAAAGATATCACACAATTTCAATCCCAAAATTTTGTGAAAGTTTTAGTAACTCCTCAAGGTTTACTCTGTATTCTCTTTAACCCCTGCCCTCTCAGGTAGCCTTCAGCAGCTGTGAGTGACAGCAGAGCAGGCAGTTGCCAGATCGAGTTTGGCGGGAGGAGGAGGAAACGTGCTTGGGCAGCTCTGGTGTGGACAGGTCATTTATCACATTTTGTTGAGAAGCTGCTGAACAGTGAAACACTGAAAGGGGACTGCTAGCAAAACAGCTGGGGGATTTCTGTCCATTCTTCTTTCCATTTCTGTAGGGTAGCCATTTCCATACTCTTTCCTGTGGCTCAACTGCGATGCAGGGGAGGCAGCAGAGAGCACAATTCATTCACCTCCTGGCCACACAGCTATTTCCAGGATGAGCTGTGGACAGCTTCTCTAAAACATGTTAGAGTTCCAGCTTGGATCACCAGGACTCTTAAGAGTCTGGAGAGGGCCTGAGTTGGTGCCTGCCTGTTCACTGAGAGACAGATTTGCCCCAGAGTCACTCTCTGGGTGACACATAAGCAATCCCCCATGAGGCCAGGGCAAAGGATGCTCAGTTCTTCAGGGCAAAGGCACCCACAGCAGGCAGGCAAATGGAAATACACATCATTCCTCTCTCATCCCACAGAAAAAAAATCATTCTCTCAGGCCACTCAAATAGGATTTGTTATGTGTTTTAAAGAGAATATCTTCAAGGAAATAAGAGATGAGGGGACATTGGCTGCCCTCTGCAGCTGGGCATCTATCTGCCTTTTGTGCCTTTTAACAACACATCTGGATATTGTCCAGGCCCTGAATGCATGTAGGTCTTTGAATTTTGGAGTGCAGTGGATACAAGTGGAGCTTTAATACACTTAGCATTGCACCAAACAAAAACATCATCAACAACAACAACAACACATCTACATGTGGCTGTGAGGAGCTGAGTCAGGTCAGTGTGTCTGAAGAAGGGCAACAAAGTTGGTGAAGGGTCTGGAGTACAAGTCCTGTGAGGAGCAGCTGAGGGAGCTGGGGTTGTTTAGGTTGGAGAAAAGGGGGCTCAGAGGGGACCTTACTGCTCTCTGCAACTACCTGAAAGGAGGTTGTAGCCAGGTGAGGGTTGGTCTCTTCTCCCAAATAACAAGTGAGAGGATGAGATGAAATGGCTTCAAGTTGTATCAGGGGAGGTTTAGATTGTATATTGGGAAATATTTCTTCACCAAAAGGGTTGGAACATGCTGCCCAGGGAAGTCTTGGATTCACCACCCCTGGAAGTGTTCAAAAGGCATGTGGTGCTTGGGGTTATGTTTTGGCATGTACATGGCAGTACAATGTTAAGGGTTGGAATCGATGATCTTAGAAGTCTTTTCCAACCTTAACGATTCTGTTATTCTATAAGCAGAAAAGTGAGAAAACCATGCACCTCATTAAGACTGAACTTGCCCAAATTTTTTTGGCCTACAGCCCAGGCAGAAGTGTTATCCAAGGTGCCTCAGCATGTCTATTTTCAATTGCAGACCTTCAGCATCAATGTTTCATCCTTCATCCCCTTCCATACACTAACCACAGTGCCAGCATTCAGTAGAGATGATGACGCTTCTTAGGCTGGAGGAATACTGCGGAGGTGCTGGGAAGAAATCTCTCGTGCTTCATTGACCCACGGGCTTCTGCCAGCTGATGTGGTTTTGTAACAGTACCAGTTTTGATGTGACCATATTTGGAGTCAGCAATAAAAGATTAAGACTTGGAAAGGTGTTGTTTTCTAGATGCCAGTCAAATACATGGCAAAGAAGATCATATAAATATGGCTGGTGACAATTAATGCTATAAAGTGTTAAGATTGTCTGAGATGACATATACTCAGACCTAGAAGGTCTGCCTTTCTCTATATATTTACTATTCATTTGACTGACTTTACCATAACAGCATGAGGGACCATCTGAAATTCAGTACATCCTTTATACCTTGTCAGAGAGCAACCTGGAAATTTCCCTGTGATTCATCTTTAACACAAAGGAATGTCAGTGGCCTCTCTCTGAAAATATACATAAACACTAAAATGCTCCAGGCTGACTGTACCCCAGCTCTGCAGTGAACAGAAGTGACTGCCCTAATTGAATTGGTCAAATATGAATAGTAACTGTGCTGTGGCGATGTCAGCCTAACAGGCAGCCTTTAAAGACTTTAAATAGGGAATTTAACAGCAGAGCACCTGGTGCTTGGGTAATACAGCTTTCATGAAGACTGCTTTCATTAACTGATTTCTAAGCAACAGCATTAGAAACAGGTTGTAAGTATCTACGAAACTTCAACGAGTCAAAAGCCTATGATGTGATACAAAACAGACTGAGGGATGTTGGATGTGAATGACTTATTTCTGCCTTGTCAACTAGGCAGCTCCGGTATTTATTAAATTTCATTTCCATGTGTATAACACCTGTGTGCAAAATTTGCCAAAAGAACTAATAAAGGTCTTAGTATGTTACAGCTGAAACACTGAGTGTTGCTGGAAATCCAGTAAACAATGTTAGGGGTTCGAATAACACAGCTACATTAAATTCTGATTAAAAATAATTGAAAGAAATGGCTCAGTCAGTTCTATTAAGTTTAGATTGTTTCTAGGAGTATGAGGGCATATGCTCATCACCCAACTATGGATTGTTTAAGAGGCTCACAAACCCCCGTTTCTCATCTAGCAAATAAACAGATTGGAGGCTCAGACAATTTTTTTATTCCTTTATTTTATTTAGTAATGCTGCTTACCTATATTACCATATTAATTACATTGTTAACCATATTAATAAAATACACCAAAATTCTGGACTCAGACCACTTTTTATTAATTTTCATTTTAACAAGTATGTCCATTTCTCATCAGTTCTTTATCCTTAATTTTGTTGCATGGGTGAAAGGCAGCTCATGGAGCTATCAATGGCAACTCCTCTTTTACAATTGGAAACTACAATCCCCATTACATACTTGTATCATAAAAATGTTTTTACCACATTATATTTCATATTGGTTTTTTGACACAAGCAAAACTGTTCCGTTTTTCATGGCCCTCCTTAGTTTACCTTATGCTTCTTTTGTATTTATTTACTACTTTCTAGTCTCAGCAACATCAATTAAAAGTGTTTTGTAAAATAAATCTGGACTATAGATACATTCTGAACACATGTGGGCTGTAACAAGTCAGAAATTTTCCTCCCAAACAAACTTTGCTTGAAAAAATTTTTGGGAAGCTGCTGGGGAAGCAGGCATCCAGAGTTCATAGCAAAAGGGTTTGCCACCACCAAGCCCACTGGTTTGTGGTACTACCATCCCAAACTCTCGGGTCTGGGCATCCTGTTCCAGGGCATCACACTCCCTGGGTCTATGGGTGAATTAGCTGCAGGCCAAGGTGATCATGAGAATCAATGGGTGTGGGGAATTTGTGGGAATGGGAGAAGGTGGCTGCTCCATGTAACACAGGGGGGGGGAGGGGGGGAAATTAAAAATTTCAGTCCCCTTACAGTAACATTTTTAAGAGTTTCTAGTTCTGAAATTCTGTCATTTCACGATGAAATTCATTCTTTCTCTTTTGTTTTCACAAAAAGAGTGATTTCCCTCTAGTTCTGCGTTCAAACAGCCTCCTGCAGAGGCCCCTGTGTTACGACAAGGGGAACGGGACTGCGATGACCTGTGGCCTCATAGGACCCCCGACCAGTGACCCTTTCACAGGAGGCAGTGGGGGGGTTGCCTGCCAAATGACTGCATGGTTTGGTCTTCACGATCCGGGACAGTTTAGCTAATGGTGAATTTGCAGTGCTCATGTGGTGCAAGACCCTTCTGTTCAATGCCAAGTGCTGGAGTACCAAGGCATTTGCTTGTACGCGAGTACTTGCAAATAGACTTTCTCAGTAAGGCCCTGTTCCCATGCGCTGCCCCCCCTGGCACAGTCACTTCCAGTGAGGAGGGGGAGCCTTCCTCACCCTGCTCCAGGTGCCACCACAGCTAGTGTCTGCTCTCCCCCTCTGCAGCTCTGTTTGCAGCACATGGAAAATGGATGGGTGAGAATTAATTTTTAAGGGAGAGTGTGGGTTGAAAACACCTCTGCACCTCTGTCCTCATTTGAAATTTAACACAAGGTTTTATTTTATCGTGTTTGCAAATGTGGATTTTGTCCTCAGGGGGAGTGAAAGAAGTTGTTGATACTGGGCAGAAATGTCAGGATTTTAACTCAATTCATGGTATTCATCTAGTAAATGTCATTCTTGCCCCATATGCGCTGTATCTTTGTTTTCTTATCGCTCAGACTTTAGATGAAACAATCTCATTATTTTGACTCCCTGTGTTGATTAGCTGGTGAAAAACGATTTTAAAGAATTTCAGATTACAAATCCTATCTGCAGATTAATTTTTTCCCTTTTCATGATAAATGGAAATGCATATAATGAAGTGTATTAGAATATTGGTCAGAGGTTTGCTCTGAGCTAGAGCACAGTGTGAACATCTTTATGTTTGCTGGCAGTAAACCAGCTTCTCTCTTCTCTCTCTTTTGCACAGTCCTACTAAGCCAATCCTCACTAGAATGAGCACAAAACAAAACGAATAACAGCTTTTGTACATCAACATTAAAATGGGAAGGAGCTTGGGAAAGCCTCTGACAGAGAAGAACGCTGACGAGTGCAAAAATGCCTGATGGATAAGCACCACCTTCTAAACATAGATCAGCCAGACGTGGAAGTGATTTTCAGAAGAGAAATGCAATCATGGATTACACACCAGCTCATTAGAAACTGTTGCTGAATACAGCGTCCAGAAGACATGCATGAAAAGTCACATTTGGGGAATAAATTAAAAGGGGTGTAGTTGTTGCTAGATAAACATATGTAATATATATGCATTGAAGAGGTTTGTAAATGTCATTTTTTTTATTCGGACGGAAAGCAAAAAGCTTTAAAACCTTTCACAGTAGAGAGGCAGTTAACTCCAGACTATTCTTATCCCAGTAGCCAAGAAGCTGATAGGACATCTCTCTTTAATTAGCATTTATAGACTCTGAATGTTTCCATCACCTAGTGGAAAAAGCATAACTTTTACTGCTACATTGCTGCACTTCATTTACTTCACTGTATAATAAGTTGACTAAAACTGTAAAGCTTCTCAATTTTTACTGCGTATGTGTTCCAATTAATCTGTCTGTAACAAACTTAAGACTCAAAAATTGTTTCTGACCTATATTCTAGTTCTATGAAGCATATATACTACAAGGTATGTCTGACTGAATATCATAATACTATAATTTCCCAAGATGCATAGAATTGTTTGCATTTGAAGTGACAAAATAAAGGCCCTTGATTTCCTTTTTAATAGGAGAAAATAATTTACCCCTTAAATGTAACAAACAGCTGTTCACTCCAGGGGCATTTCTGTTCTTCTCTTTGTTCTGCCACGTAGCTGCTGAGTGATGCTCTCTGACCTGTGCTAACGCCAGTCAGATCAGATGATCTAATGAGCCCTTCTGGCCTAAAGTTTAAAATCAATAAACCCCTGAGTTTAAACTCAACGCAAAAATTAAGAGACTAGTAAGCAAATAAATATTGCAAATAGCCATGTGAGGGATGGGTGCACAGGATGGAGGCCCAGGGTGTGGGTGGGGCTGGTGATTCCCTCCCCAGGGCTCAGCGGGTCCCAAAGGACACTCTCATTTCCAGAAGCCACTGAGAAGTAAAACAGGAGTAGGCACAGAGTATGAAGAAAGATCTCATAGCAAAATGCCAAGCACCAGGCACAGAGCAACAGAGGGAAGCAGGGAGCCCCTCTCCTCTGCTCCTCTCCAGCACCTCCCAGCAAAGCACATGTCTATCCTGGCTCAGGTCTGGGCATGTCTTCTGCCCTCTCCTGTGTATCACAGATGAATCCAGCCCAAAATGAACACTGCAATGCTAGTTTCTTCAGGTTTTTTTAAGCCTGTTGCTTCATTCTTTGGCTTTCAGGGGAAATGGCTAAAATAATAGTTAATTGCTAATGTTGATCCCCAGTAATGCAATATGCTGAAGACATGAGGTAACTATGAGTTAAAACTGCTTTCTGACTATTGGCTGCACAACACAAATGATTCTGGAATTTAGTGCATGTATCTCAGAAAATTTATTTTACTTTTGAATGAAAAGTTATCTTTAAGCAAACTTCCAATAAACGAATATAGGGAATTAGATAACTCTTCTGTCTAACTACCAAGGCACCAATGTGCTGCTGCTTGTCTTAAAAACTGAATGCCGAATGTGGATGTCAGCCAAGTAAATTTGTGTGAATCTGGGCAGCATTAAAAACAAACAGACAAACAAAGCAAACAAAAGAAAACCCCACCACTTTTTTTAATGCAAAACTGCTCTTATATCTGTTGGTGGAAAACTCTCCTGAATTCTACAGGACCAGCATTAGAGCTGGTCAAAAAGCCCACCCAAATCAGTCAACCACCATAAACCTATTTTCAGTACCTGCTACTGACCCAAAGGGAATGGAAGGTAAAAATCAAGTAGTTTACACATGAGGCTGCATAAACACATTCAGGGCCCACTTCAGACAGGTTTTTAAATCTATGATTAGTCCAACCACTATCAGCTGGAAAACGCACATCCTTAAGAGCCGGGTGCATTCAGGAGTCCCTGTTAAATTGTGTCTCAGTGAAGCCCATCCTCATTCACTGCTCTTGTCAGCTCACAGTCACACTCACATCTCAAAGCCTATGAAAGGGTTTGCTATCTGGATGTGCTATTGTATCACCATCTTCATTTGCTCCTTGAGTTTACCTCTACCCCACATTATTGCAGTCATGGCACTTTTGCTGTGACAGAAATCACGGAAGCAGGGTTTCTCTGTATTATATGATTTTGTTTTGCATCATGGTGATGGTGTAATGTACAAGCCCTTTTAAATACACACAAACATTTCAAAAGAAGTGTCATCACAATACATCACAATCCTGTCAGGGCAGCTCAGTGAATATGTACCATTTGTACACAGTCAGAAGGGGAGACATACCAAGATGTACATCATTAAATGTTGATTCAGTAAGAATAGTATGTTTTATCCTTTTAAATGTTACCACTTTCCCATCCCACTATTGTAACTTGTCAATTGTAATTTTTTTTTAAGTCAACAAACTGTAAAGAAAACTGTTGAAATACCTGATTTTCTGTAAAAAATAATAACGACAATAATTTTTGTTACTTTAAAGTATGCTTGGTATTAAATTACCTAATAAAGTTCAACAATGAATTTTGTAGCATACTAAAATAAAGTGTGATAGTGCTTTTCTCCAGCTCATCTGTGGTAACAGCTGCTGTTGTTGGAATTACTGCCCTCCTCCTAAATACAAGCCTGGCCACCTCCTACACATCTGTACCTACACAGATCCCTCAGGTATGTAAAGTCCAAGCAAAATTGGACCCCTTAATGAGTGCAGGAATTTGTATGTGTGGGTCAAATTCATAATGTAAGATCCTTGTTGGTAAGTCATCTCCACCCTCTGGTACCTGACTACATATATGTAAGGGCAACAGTATGAAGTTCCTGATTATTTTATTTGGTATAAAACCTAGTTTATAGTAAGAGAAAGGAGAGCGTAAATTATTTATGAGTTAATTATTATTAAATAGAGAAATGCCATGTTTGTAGGATGCTGAAGTCCTGCTCATTTTTATAGGTGATGCATTTCCATTATTTCTAAATAGAATGGAAATCCCAGTCAAGTGATTTGGAGGACATAGTAAAGCTCAGAAACTAGTCCCACCAAATTTCAGTACATGAAAGTACACTGGAGCCATCAGGGGCTGTCACAGATGAACATCATCTCAGAGCTTGCATCAATAGGAGGTAAGTACTTTCTTGTCAGAGATGCTGGATTTGCCTCCATTCTGCTGATGCAGCAGTATCTGCATTTGGAGATTTAGAAATTACTGGGGTCTAATTACACCCAAACTTCCAGGCTCTGACACACTTCGATTGGAGTAACGGATCAGCTTCCCTCACACCATCCATCTTCCCCCGTTCTAGGTAGGAAAATACAATGCTGGGCCCAGCAGCTTTCTGTCTGTTTTCACTATGGCAGTCCAATGTCCTTTAAGCATTTAAAAATTTTAGCAGTTTCATCTGATTCTCAATGAGGATTTGAAATGGAATAAGATTTAGAAAACTTAAAGTAAATTTTAAAAACCACCCCAGATTTGTCCTGACTAGTTTACACATTGAAAGGACAGCCATATGCTGAATAGGTTCTGAGGTAGTGCCAGAAAGCAACATTTTTTTTCCCCATGTGCTAAAGTCTAGTGGTTTACACATTCCTCCTTTCCAAGGAGCTCAGCGCAGAAGGGAATGGCTTTGCCGGCAGTTGGAGTAGCTGGCAGTACCTGCACACATTAGCCATGCTTGCAGCCATTCCACCTTTATCTGTGATCCTCTCTGGCTTACATTAATATTTTGACAAGAGGCTTTCACAGAAGGCCCCGAATTCTGCAGAAAGTATAATGTGTAGTTTAAAAATCCAGGCTCTTCCCTTTACACCAAGTAACGTTTGTGCCGGGGTGCTGCAAACACAAAGCCAAGGCTTGCAAGGATCACATACTACCGAGACACTGTTACCCATCTGTCTCTCTTAAATTTTTGCTTAGTGTTACTTTATACTGCCTTCTGAAATGCCTTTTGCATTTTAAAAAGTAAAGTGATATATCGTTCCTTTCTTCCAGACAGTCTCGTAGCCCCACGGTGGGCAGTTACACAACTTTCCACTTCAAAAAGTGATGAGGGAGGTATTGACTGTGCAAGAGACACATTTCTGGGGGGAAAGTACAAGCAGATAGATTGTGCTCATCAACACCCAGGAGGAGTTGTGGCCCTTAATTGCCTACAAGACACTACAAAGCTTCTCTCCTTTTGAAACCATTCCAAAAGTTGATGTAAAGCAATTCCTGAGATCACCAGTGTGAGACCAGCCTCAGAATGTGGAAGTCAGCTCAGTTACCTGGGAAAAGAGCCTGGGAGTGAAGATGGTCCAGAAAGGTAGAAGCTGGGGCTGAATTTAGCTCCACAAACTGGCCTTATATTAGTATAACAGTATGGATTATTACT
The DNA here is from genome assembly GCF_003031625.1 of Empidonax traillii. Lineage (NCBI taxonomy): Eukaryota > Metazoa > Chordata > Aves > Passeriformes > Tyrannidae > Empidonax > Empidonax traillii. Next base: position 778,898 of record NW_020955427.1, read on the forward strand.
CTTGATTTTGTCAAGTGCAAGTTAGCTTTATATTAGCCTAACATAGCCGTAAGGATCAATAAGGAAAACTATTTATGTCAATATTTTGTTAATAATTTCTTCAGGGGAAAAAATAAAATAAAGATTTTCAAAATCCTACACGCTGAACTGGAGTCTCTTTGATATGATTACCACATTTTTTTTTTAAGTTTTTCCACAGTTTAACAACAGAAGATGCTCTAGATTATCAGTAACATCATCAGTTACACAGACTCAGGATTTCCCTGTTGGGTCTTGGCACAAGAAGGTAGGAATTTTGCTCTGTCATAGCAAGGACTTTGCATTGCATTACTTTGACAACTCTCAAACATGGCCTTCTCACAAGACACCAGGCAAAACTCTGGGATGCCAGCACAAGTGTCAGGCTTGTAGGTATGCAATTAGCACTTTAATTCTCCTTTATCTGACTTTATGCCAACACAATACCAAATTAGTAATGAGCTAGGTGGGAGACATTTAAATCTGAAAAAGAAAATTAACTCTCCTCTTAACTCTTTTGCTTCATTTTTTTTTCCCATTAATATAATGAAATTAGTTAAAAGTGTCACTGGAATATTCTGAGGCTCAATTAAGTTCCTGATGTATTTTTTGAGTTTCTCAAATGGCAACTGAAGGTAATGTAAGATATACTCCTCAGGCAATGAGCTAAGATATTTGGTGGCAACAAAGTGAGGAAGTTTTCTGGAAGCACTTTTAGGCTATAAGGTGCTACATGTGTCATCAAGAAAGGAGCTGGTTTAGTCAGTATAGCTGAATTGTATGTAGGCTTGAGAAGGACAAGGAATAAAATAATTCAGGAATTCTGAAAGAACTTCCTGCTTAATAGTGTTTGAGGGTTTTTTTTTTAATTTTTATTTTATCTGCTTCAATTATATATGAAATTCATCATTTACAGGTTTTAATTAACTTTGTTTTAACTAATGTGATAATTCTTTCAGCCACACGATACCTCGAGGATGCTGAAAGAAACGGGGGGGGGGGCTCTCCTAGAGCCTCACCCGGCACGATGGATATTGCACGTATCTGTGCTGCCCTCTAATGGCTAAACAGCCTGTTCGAGAATCGATATGCGGGAGTTAACTTACAGGCAGCTTTGCATTCGTATGGATCAAGGAACAAAACCAGCGCAAACATAACCTCCTGTGCCTCCCAGATACAGGGCAAAAAAACCAAGAGGTGAAATCATCAGCATATTAACCCACACTGGACAAAGTTTGAGAACTTCAACCTTTTTATTTGAATTTCTGAAGAATGAGGAGAATAAGCTTCATTTCTGTAGGTGTGGATGAGAACTCTGATTAACATTTTAAAAGGATTTTTTAGAGCTACCTAGGGATAGCTCCTAGGGACAGGGTTCTGCATTTCCAAGATAGGACAGACACTAATGTCTATTTACCCCCTCAAGGAATCATAGAATCACAGAATGGTTTAGGTTCAAAGGTACCTTAAATATCATCTAGTTTCAACCCCCCTGCCAGGGACAGGGACACCTTCCATTAGATCAGGCTTCTCAAAGCCCCATCAAATCTGGCACTGAACACTTTCAGGGATGGGACATCCAGAGTTTCTGAGAACAATCTGTTCCTGTGTTTCACCCTCCTCAAAGTAAAGAATTTCTTCCTAAAATCTAATCTAAAGCTACTCTCTTTCAGTTTGAAATCATTCCCCCTTGTCCTGTCACTACAGTGTCCAGCTCTTCTCCCACCAGTTCCCCCAAGTCCTTCTGCACAGGGCTGCTCTCAATCCCTTCATCCCTCAGCCTGCATTGATATGGGGGATTGCCCTGACCCAAGTGCAGGTCTTGCTGGAGACCTGTGGCCCGTGGAGAGGGAAATCCATGCTGGAGCAAGTTTTCCCTGGGTAGGACTTGTGGCCCCATTGAGGGACCCATGTAAGTACAGCTCATTCATGAAGGACTGCACCCCCATGAAGGAGTGACCCACAGGACAGAAGATTGGGAAGAACTGCTGCCCAAGGGATGGACTCAGGTTGGAGAGGTCCATCAAGGACTGTCTCCCATGGGAGGAACCCCCAGGGGAACAGGGGAAGGACTCAGAGATGTAGCCTCTCCCCGCAGTTCATGGTGAAGACCATGGTGACACAGGTGTCCCCCTGCGTACCATGGAGGACCATCGGGTTGCAGAGACTCGACTGCACCCCATGATGCAGTCAAACTGGACTCAAACTGACTACAACCCCCCTTCCCCATCCCCCTGCACTGCTGGGGGGGGAGGAGGAAGAGCTGAGAAGGAAGGAGGGGCGGGGGGAGGTGTTTTAAGACTGGTTTATTTCTCACTCTTTAAGTCTTATCCTGTTAGTAATAAATTTAAGTTCTATCCCCATGTGGAGTCTGTTTTGTCCATCAGTAAGTGACTTCTCCTGGCCCTTATCTCCACTCATGAATTCCTCAGCTGGTTGTTTTTTTCTCTCCTCTGTGGAGTTGCGGAGGGAGGGTGATGTGGCGGCTTTTAGTGGGTGTTTGAAATCCGGCCAGGGTCAAATCACTATGCCATTCTAGATACCTTTTGCTCTGGGAAATGCTAAAATGCTAAAATCTGATTATGGATTACTAGGCTGAAGGCTGGGAGTGACTAAAACCTCTAATCCCAGAGGAAGAATGCAGGGACTTTAAAAGCCATTAATACATTGACTATGAGAAAAAGCGTGCTGTGAGGGTGCAGTGAGACCCAGACTGTCTAAGCATACCAGTAACAATGAGCTCTTCCTCCCTGGTGAGGCTGTGCAGCCTCTTACTGTCCCGAAGTGATGTCCCCAGGCCCCTGCCACTCCCTGGTAACTCCAAGGGAGTCTGGAGAACAGGAACCAGCAGCAGAGCCATCCTGGTCAGGCACCGCCTAAGGAAGGAAAAGGCTGAGGATATGGCAAAGCCCAAAGAAGTAAACTGGAAGAAGCCCAAAGCCAACACTGGGATCTGGACAGGATTTCTAACAGAGAAGCTCCCATAACAATAAGAAGATTTATCACCACACACATATGTCCCACGCATTTCATACCGAGGCACCTGATGGTCTTCTCTGAGGCTTTAGACTATGGGCCTCCAGGATGAGTTTGTAAAATAACATGACATTGCATGTATGTGAGCCAACTTAAATAATGACTCTGCCTGCTGCTTTTGCAGGACAGGAGTCCCTGTTTGGTGTTGAGCTCTGAGGAACTACCACACCAGGTGATATTTCACTTTGCCAGTCAATCGTTCTTGGACTGTGCTTCTGTTCTCACGGGGAGACCACACCTCAAGCTGTCACCAAATAAAATTTGCACTTATATATTCCTTCCCCTTTTTGCTGCTTCTCTACCCTTACAGGCTCCTTCAAGGTATAAAAGCAAAATATTAATAATGTTTGTATTCAGAACTCATAAAAAAAAAAACCACACAGCACAGTTTACTGTTTTTCAGTAGCAGGGTGAGGGTTTTTTTCCCTTTTACAAGAATTGTAGAGAATGAAGAGTCTGGGGTAAACTTTTACAGACTGGAAAACGTGTGGATGAATCTCAAAACCTGAGATCCATGCCTGAGAGGCCTGGTCACAGCATTGCAGGAACATTCCCTTTGGAGGGGATTTGGGAGGCCTCTAATGCAACCTCCTGCCCTATGGGATCAGGGCACAATCCATTCTGGTCTTATAAACATCAGTGGTGAAGGGTACACAGTGTGTCTGGGCAGACTGCTCCAGTGCTTAACTAATGTCACAAATAGGTCAATAATTAAGTAAATATCAACCAGGAGATGCTGGTACATGATATCACAGCAGCTGCTATGTTTGTGGCTGTAGTCATAAGGGAAACCATTCTAATCTTCTTACAGAATGTTTTTAACTCTTAGGCATGCACACAGAGGTCAGATTTTAATGTATTTATTGTGCTAACTTATCATTGGTACTGAATTGTATTCTTGCTGTAGTTGGAAGGCGTGTATTTCGCCTAAGCTTGTCCATCCTACCTGTAATAACTAAAGACAGAAAGCTTTATTACTGTGATGGGAAGTAATAGAGGTATATAGACCAACAGAGAAATTATTGGCCTGTAGCCCCCACATTTGTACCTGTGCTTTGTGCAGAATTCCCCAGCCAGGAGCAGTCAGGTTGAGCTAACACGTGGCTACCAGACCTGTGCCTGCAGCAGTAAATTAACTCTGCCAGCAAGCAGTACCTGCATTTCATGTTGTGAAGAAACACCAGTTTTTGTGAAACCTGTTCTGTTTTGCAGGGGTAGATTGGAAGATTTGCAACAAGTTATCAGTGAAAACTCAAACACTGTTATGCAAAGCTGCTGTTGAAACCCAGAATGAAGTGAAAGACGCCAAGCACAAGTTCCTTGTGCTTGTGTAACTTGGTGGATATAAGAGCATACATGCTGGTTTGGTGGTGTAGAAATCAGTGTTACACTCAGTGTCTGTTCCCAGATCGTGAATTCTGCTCATCTAGGACCCTTCTCTGCTACTGTCTTTCCAGACACCGGGAAAATACTCAAAATCTGTCCAAGGGGTGGACTCAAACTGACTACAACCCTCCTTCCCATCCCCCTGCACAGCCCATTTCTTCCAGGACTTAAGCAAATCTCTTGAAGGTAATCAGTTTACTTTCTCATTTCTCTGATTCTCCCTTCCCACTATCTCCCTTCTACTTTCTAAGCAGGAATATTGCCAATTATCCTATTTTTTAAACTGAGAGTTTCTGATAATGAGTGTTATTCTGAAAACACAAGTAATTTATTCTGGACTTCTCAATAAAAAGATATGGATGAATTGTGTTGGTTTTGTCACATTTTCTTGGTAATGTTGGGGTGGAGCTTTTTTTCAGTTCTTAAAATGACTTCTGAGCACTCACAGTCACGATGAAATGCAGAAAAATATGGACATCACACATTCTAAAGTTTTCTAAGCCAGAAGGCAAACAAAAACTACTCAAGTCTCAATTGCACTTAAACCTCATTATTTTTAAGCCTATCTCATGCTACTCTGTAGTCTGATTCACTATATTTTAATGCCAAGAACTGCATTAACTAGCTAAAAAGAGCACTCTTCCAGGGGTGTGGAAAAGAACATGCCAGCCAGATGTCGTCCCAGGCCAGAAAATGAAGCAGCACACAGCAGGGAGAACAGGCTCTGGGTCTGAGCTGCCTGGTGGAGTGCCTGCTGGGCACTGTGCCAGGAAACAACAGCCTGAAGCAGAAGTTTTCCCAGTTCTCACTCTCGTTCTCTCCTTTTTTCAGCATGTTTCTACATTAGGATTTTACAGATGAGGCTTTTAACCCACAGTCCAGCACTCAACCTGTTGTCTTTCCTTTGTGTTCTCCTCTCCCCCAGATGCCAGATGGTTAGGATCAACAAGAGACCTTTTTAAGCAAAGGGATTTATTGAATACAACAGGAAGTGAAGGGAAATGACTTTCCAAAAGGTCAAGGGAGAAGTATTTATGAAGACAGAGTATTCCAGAGTCCCCGTACAGCCCAGACTAAGATTAATATTTTGCAGATTGTGTTAGTTCGATGAGCCCAGTGATACCTCCCAAATCCAATCAATGTCAAGTGAAGGCCCAGTCAAAGACACAGATATGCTGCAGTGTTGTAAAGATTTTAGGGTCCTCTTTACCAGACAGAAGCAGAGAAATTTGTCTTACAGTCTCAGGTCTTCATCAGCTTCATCAAAGCATGAGCCCCAGCCGTATATTTGCCTGGGCTGTCCAGCATGCTAAAATCCCAGATGAATTACTGATAATGTGGTGTCATGGCTGGCTTATGTCAATCTGCACCAGTGAGCTGTTGTCAAGAGGAGCAGGCCCACCCTCCCCTGCCTGCTCTTACCACCTCTCCAGGTGTCAGTACTGGTGCTTGTCTATCTGCACACTCAGCTGCACCAGTGAGCTGTTTCAGCCCACTCTGTGACCGCACAAAAACCAGCACCAAAATGCACTGAGGAGCACCAGCATGGGGACTGAAAGGACTGACATATTGAAGAGTAAGTGTGGTGCATCCTGATCCCATGACAATACTTAGTTACTGTGCACAGTCTGAACAGCTCACCCAGCACCTGCATGGGAGGTCCAAAATACACTGTCTATTTTCAGGACTGTCCCAAAAGCAATGGCCTGTAGCATCAGGTGAGTCAGACACACAGTCAGCTGTAAATGCTACCCAAGACAGGGAAGAGAGACTAGAGAGGGTTTTAATCTGACAACAAAGCCTTTCATACACTTGGAAATTAAAGCTACTCAGATAAATATGACAAAAATGTGTACGTAGGAGGGTCATTCATTCTTACTACATAGCAAGCTGCCTCCATTTCAAATTTTGACTCAAGATTTTCAGGAAAGCAACATTTGTCCTTGATCAGGGCATTTCTGAGTACAGTGGTATATGTATGGAGATGTGTATCACTGCACGTAAAACCCAGACAGCCCTGACAGACAGGCTTTAGCAAATCTTCCTGCTGTTGTTCAACACAGGCTTGCCCTTAGCTCTTCCCTCCACCTCCCTGCCAGGGGTTCCTGAGCCCATCAGAGGGCTCACAGAAGGGACTTTGCCACTTACATATAAAAAGTCATGTGATTGTTAGAAATTGGCAATTAGGATGAGTATACAGGGTCATCTAGTGACTCCTCTGAGAGCATTAACATCAGCAGATGAGTTAGGAAGGAGGGGAAGAGTCACAGACAGAGTTAGGAGGGAGGAGAGGAATCATGACTTGGGAGAAGCAACTTCAACTTGAAGGAAGGGAGTTAATTTACCAGCACCCTCCAAACAGCTCACAAAGCAGCCTAGCTTTCAGCTGACGTAGGATATGTTATGTGAATGTGGTATATTTAATGATATATGGCTGAAAAAGGATTTCCAAGTTTCAGTAAGCTTATATGAACACAAACCCAATTTTAGATGAACATTCCTGAGCAATAAAGAGTTGTGGATTCATGGTTGATGTTGTTTGCCATGGCAAGTTATTTATGTATAGGGGCTAGTGAAATTACCCAAAGGTGGCAGGAGAAGCAAACAACCTTTGGCCGAACGTGAAGCACGTGCACTGCACTGAGCACCATCCTTCCTTTGGTGTGTTCTGCATTCCTTCAGTTTCCATTTCATCGAAGCATGATTGAACTCAGAGTTCATGAGAAACATGGGAGGGAGTCCCAGCAAAAGGATATTTTCCCCTTGTTTTCCTGTGTCCTATACAAGCAGGAGCAGTGAAAACAATGAAAAGCCAAGCTGCACCCTTTTGCTCTGCACGACTTCCTGAAATTTCTCCTGAGCCAGATAAACTGGGCTACAGCAAAACACAGGTCAAGGTTAAAATGGCATCTGCTAGTATGCTGTGGAATTTGGGAATAATCACATTTTCACACCATCTGCTTCTTTACGATAAATTACTTTGTAACCCAGGTGTATAATAAGGTGTAAAGGGAAAACTTGAGATGAATAATCCTTCTAGTTTTTACTAGTCTCAACAGGGAAACAACAAAAGTCTTGTTTTGAACTAAGGAAGGACAAAAAGCACTAAAAACTGCACGGGAAATGGCCCAGAACTGCACAGGATTGGGAGGAAAGGCTTTCAGGGCTGCAGGGGGAGGTCTGGCTGGGGAGCGGCAGAACCAGCCGCTCTGTCACTGCCCTGGAGCGACAGCCGACCTTCACCCGGAGCAGCGCTTGTGTCAGCCGGCCCCGCCAGACCGACCGACCCGCTCGGATTAACCAGTTCAAACTGGGTATTTGAAATAAGCCGCAGGAACTTTCCTGGAGGGGATTAGCGAGTCCCTGCAGTGCCTGCCCTGACCTGACAGCAGGTCTGAGGGCATCCCTGGCATCGCAGCTGCAGCGAACAGCTGAGGAGGGGTCACGTCTTCATCGGGCACCCACCAAAAACGTGGCAGACAGGACGGCACTCTGTGGGGAGCGGTGCCAGCTGGAGGTTTCCATTCCCGCCCCGGCTGTCACTGCCCTGCCTGAGGGCACCTCGGTGCTGCCACTCACTTCTCAGGCTGCCCACAGAATGAACAAAACCAGGGAGCTGCGTCATGGGATGGGAGGAAGCCCAAGCAAGGACAACCTGCCGAAAGAGGCCCAGAGGGAGCTGCGACATCCCCGAAGTGCCCATATCTGTTTTCATTTTAAACCAGTTTTACAGTCTGGACTGGACGGGGATTCATATGCATTTCATGTGGCCTGCACTACCCGCTGTGCCTCACAGGAGATGACAGCTGCTGCCACCAGTGGTTTACAGTGGTTTACAGTCCCAGAGTGACTGCAGATGCCCAAAGACCAGGGTGAAGCCTGCTCGCTTCTTTCCTTCTGTGACTCTTCCCACAGCTGGACAGATCACTAGGTAGTTTCTGCATCCCTTCCCTGCCTTGAGGCAACATCAGCTTCTCTGTCCCAGCTTCACAGGCTTCACATGCTTTCTCTGGAGTCTGGAGCGGCTTCACAAACCTCAGAGCTCTGCAAAGGTACCAGAAATGTCCTGCTGGCTGCTGCTGCCACCCAGGACAAGAGGTGACTATCTGTGAAACCAGCCAAGTGGGAGGTAGTGGTGGCAACATCCACAAGGAAGCCTTGGGAAGGGGGGAACTTACTCACCACCAAACCTTACAGCATCTTTGCTGAGGATGCCTTGTTTTCTCAGGTTTCCTGTTTGTGTCCTGCTGTCACCGGTCTGTACAATTCCACAGACTAAAAGTTGAAGGTTTTTTTCAGGTGAATCTTGGGGAATTAGGAACACAGCTCCCAAGAGCATCATTTCCCCAGCCCAGGACTGTACCTGCAGACCAACAACCGCTGTGCACACACAGGCACATGCCAGGCTGTGGATACACTGCTCCTCTGTAACTGCTGTGGGACAGGAGCACATTAGTGCACTCCAGAAAAAAAAACAGCCTTGAAGAAAAAGTGTGTAATAGAGCAATGTTGCACACAAAATAATGTTTGGGGTCATCCAAGTTAGATGGATAGGACAGAGGGCAGGTAGAGTATGTACAGCATATTCCTTATTACCCTCTTGTGATGTTCAGCAATTAACAAAGATACCAAACCAATGCCAGACTCAGACTGTCTCACCAGGAACTGACACGTTAAAAACCACAACCTAAAAAATCAAACACAAGGGCCTCACCTTCTTGATAAAAAGAGTGAGAGTGGTTTCTTTATATCTAATCACTGATAAGGGAAGAGATACATGGTCTGGGACAGCAGAGATGGAAACTGTTTCATAGAAAGTAATATAATCCAAAGTCCTATTATTTTCAACCTGTTCAGCCCTGTCCCCTCATAAAGCAGGCATTTCAGTATGCAGCACTTCTGTTACTTGAATGCCTTCTTAAATGCAAATGAGGAAAGCCACACATAAGTCTCTCAAGACTCCAAATAAGATTTGCAGCTGGCATAAATAAGCAAAATGTCAGCAAGGCCAGAGGAATTGCTCTGTTCCTCCCTCTCCTGCTGCTGCAATCCCTGAACTTGCCCCTATATTTCCGTGCTCCTACAAGGAGTGGAGCACAGCACCAAGCACGTTCTGCAATCCCTCCTCCCTCCCGGCCCAGCCCGTCCTTGCCGTGCTGAGCTCCAGCCCTGGCCCTTCCCCAGGGACACCGGCGTGTCCAGCGGGCTGGAGGGAAAAAGAGCCAGGGAGTGTCTGGCCGGGGCGGGAAGGGAGGCCTGAGTTCCTGTCATTTCCTCTGCGATTATTTCAAGATTTTTTCAGTAAAAGTCTTTACAGGATGGGTTGGGCTGTTTTATCAGAGCCAGATTTTGGCAGACCAGTTTTCAGGGAGGTCCTTTTCACCCTGCAGCCCTCAGCCAGAGCCTGCAGACCTCACCTCTCCAAATCTAGCATAGCCTGGCCCAACTGATGGGCAAATTCAGCCTTACTGAGGGAGACAGGAGGGACTGCCAACTCTCCCAGCAGTAAAACAGACTTTTGATTTCATTTAAGAAATAACACTTAGACCTCAACTGGTGACAGGCAGTCCTGATGGTTCAAACACAAATCTCCCAGTAATTTGCTTGACGAGGGTAAGCTTAATCCTTCAAAAGCAAGGAGAACACTTGAAACTTTCCAACAAGACTTTGCTCTCCCAATCTCTCTCCCTTTTTGGCCTCACATTTTAAGCAGAACAACAGCCAGCAAAGTGAGCAGGAAACAACAGCTCCTTCCTGCTGTGCAGCCCCATCCAGCAGGGAGCTTGCTGGCTCTGGGGCTGGGCTTGGGTAAGGGCCAGGGCTGACCAGCATCCCTGTCTGAATCACAGAATCATACAATAGTGTGGGTTGGAGGGGCCTTTAAAGGTCATCTAGTCCAACTTACTGTCACTCTCCTGTTGCCATTAAAGCTAAATAAAAGACTGGGAGACAGATTATCCCAGCTGAATCCCAGTAAACAGCAGCAGAGCAGTAGCTCTGTGATAGAGGAGATAGACAATGCTTTTTTGTTCAATCATTTCTAAATTCTCTACATTTCACATGTGTTCAAAATTTCTAGACATTTCATGTAACACACAGCAGAACAGTGTCCAGGTGGAGACTGGTGACAAGTGGTGTCCCTCAGGGGCCTGTACTGGGACCAGTGCTAATCAATATCTTCATTAATGACATAGTGAGATTGAGTGCACTGTCAGCAAGTTTGCAGATGACATCAAGCTGAGTGGTGCTGTTGATATGCTTGAGGGATGGGATGGCATCCAGAGGGACCTGGACAAGCTCAAGAAATGGGCCAATGGGAATCTCATGAGGTTCAACAAAGACAAATGCAGGGTCCTTCATCTGGGTTGGGGCAACTCCCTCTACCAATACAGGCTGGGGGATGAAGGGACTGAGAGCAGCCCTGTGCAGAAGGACTTAGGGGGACTGATGGGAGAAAAGCTGGACATGAGCCAGCAATGTGCACTTGCAGCCCAGAGAGCCAATTGTGTCCTCAGCTGCATCAAAAGCAGCACGGACAGCAGGTTGAGGGAGGTGATTTTCCCCTCTACTGCACCCTGTCCAGATGGGTCTCTCAGCACAGGAAAGACATTGACCCGTTGGAGCAGGTCCAGAGGAGGGCCACAAAGATGACTGGAGGGCTGGAGCAGCTCTCCTATGAAGACACATTGGGAGAGTTAGGGTTTTTCAGCCTGGACAAAAGAAGGCTCCAGGAAAACCTTATTGTGGCCTTCCACAACCTGGTCTAGTGGAATGTGTTCCTGCCCACAGCAGGGAGGCTGGAACTAGATGACCTTTAAGGTCCCTTCCAACCCAAACCATTCTATGATTCTGTGAGACAGCATCTCTTAGGGGAAGTGAATGTACTGTGACAGGATTATAGTGCAAAACCGGTCTTTAACACTTACACTAATTTTAATGACCACAGGCATCGAAGTCCCTGTGTAAGATATGTACCACATGTTCTGAGTGAAGGGAGCAGAGCTGAGCCACATCCCTTTCCCTTCTCCGTGGTCTAGCTTTTGGAGACCAATTGTTACATTATACTGCTTCCCTGGATGCTCTTTACCTTGGCTCTTACAAGGCCTGTGTGAGGGAGCAGTATGGGGCACTTTGGTATTTTCTGGGCTTTCCCCTGTACAAGCATGTCCTGTTTGTGAGGATGCCAAAACTCCTCCCCCCATTCTGTCCATAGTCCACTACCTGAAGGGTCTGGCTCTCTGCCTAGGCAGCTGCAAAGAATTAGCCCAGCTGAGGTTCAGCACACAGGGAAGGAGTGCAGAAAATTCTTCTTTTTTGCCATACAGTCCACCACTTCCTGCCAAAAAGAGAGGTTTTCTAAATAACTTCTATAGCATTATTCTTAAAATCATACCTGAAAAGGACATCAAAAAGTATCCCAAGCCACCATTTTCCCCAAGACAGGATCAACTATGCACACCAGATACGTTAGCCTCTTAGCCAGTTCCAGCAAGGATAATTACTTGCTGATGACCAAGTCAGAAAGTATTTCTCCCTGGACAAAGCAGTGGATTATTTATTTCTTGTCCTGATACTGATTATTTTTAGCAGTTCTCACGTTTCAGTTCCAGAGCTGACACGAATGCGTTTGAGGTGAACTGAATTATTCCTGCATACAAAGGGGTTTGATTTCATGTCTGGCAAGACACGATATGAACTGGAAAACTACTTGCAAGTAGAGGGAAATACAACCACTGCTAGTTCTTCCACCATCTTCTTCAATACTGATCAACATGGACACCTCCATCCTCTTGTTAGTCTTGCTCATGCACAAATCCACCCCATGGTCTGTCCCTTTCCAACCCAGCATGGCATTAACTCAGGTCACCCTTGGGGTCTTCCCAGGCTAATACCAATACAAACCTGGCTCTGAGGATTATCACCATTATTAACACCCCACAATAAAAGGAAGATGTACCAGACAGTGGACAAGGTGGGTAGAACCGCACGTCCTCGTGCTGTCACAGGGAAAGTCTTTGTAGTATTATCAGTCCTACTTGCCATTCTCCTGGTGAATGCATCCACCCTGACAAAAATAATCTGCAAACAGCAAACAAACCCCTCTCTAGTAGTCTGTCCCTTTACAGGAAATAAACAATGGCACAATTACTCAGTAGTATCTCATGGAAGTCATGCTAATTGCTTTCGCTGAAGTTCCAGCCTTCCTTATCAAACCTGCCAGGCTGAAGTAGCTGAAAGTCTATAAAACAGTAAATAATTAGCTCTGAAAATCCCCTTTTTGCATCTCCTGGTGCCTCTTTTCCCGCCAACAGGGGATGGTTGAGCAAGAACTCACAGGATTTCTGAGGAGAACTTGTTTGCTCTTTGTGCCACCTTGATGTGCACTTTAAATCAATTTAACACTTCCAAAAAAAACTAAGCATGTAAAACATATTCAAGGGAGCAGGGGCTGGAGGTGCTGGGGACACCCCTCCAACTAGGCTTCTGCCACAGTGAGAGCGAGGGCTGACATGGCAAGGGAGCAGTAACCCCAGCACCATTTCTCTGGGCAGGTTTTTTTGTAACAACACCTCTGCATGCTTACTCTCCTTTGCGGGAAGGTGCCAATGGCTGACGTTTGGGCGAGAAGTCCTGTCTGAAGCAAGCATCGCTCTCCAATCCATTGCAGTTGTGTCCTGTGAGGGAACACCACAAGATGCTCTCCTTCCCGAGAAATGCCTGCCTTCTCCTGCTCCCCTCTGTGGTTTAATTAAAGCATTTTAGAAATTTCTGCTCAGCAGCTTCACCCTGTAGGAACTCTGTTGGCTCCGAGATTTTGGCTTAGGAGTGTTGCCTGGGCATCAGGGCCTACCCCTCATTTATTTTTACCAGCTCAAACATGCTTTAACCCACAAAACCTCCTTAATGAAGCTGCACATTCTTAGCAAATCCTGCTCTTTCAAGACCATACTGGTACTTTATCGTTCCAATCACCTTTTTTTCTGATAGGGCCCCAGTGCCTGCCTGCAAGCATGTTTGTTTACACAAGAGATGCTGGTCCTCAGCAGATTTCTTAGTCCTGACTCAAAACAGCCACTGCAAAGGTACAGCAACAGCAGGCAGATGGGGTTTTGTACCTGGCAAACAGTTCACGTGCTTACATGCACAAATGCAGCCATAGGTACCATGATCTTTCCCATCCTGCCAACTTGTGTGGGTCAGTAGTGATGGCTTTGTCAATACAGAGTAAAGATGCCTAATGAGTGACCTTCATCAGTCATTGACACCTGGTTCACAGGTTGTCCCCACCAGCAGGGAGACAGGACAGCAAGTCTACGTGAGGTCCTACTCCTTTGGGAAAGGTTTCCTTCCGTCCCAGAAGCTGATCTGCAGCTGGGGCCTCCGGCAGGAAGCCAGCAGTGCAGGGTAACGCTGATGCACTTGGGTGTTGATACCACTCCTGCAATGGCCACTCTGCTTCCTCACACCTCCCCCTTTGCTACCACACTCTGGGGAAGTTGGGAGCAGCAGACACCCTCCTCCTGTGCAGCAGTAGAGCATCCATGAACACCAAGGAAATCTGAATTTCCCTGGGGCAGGAGGAAAGCCAAGGCAGCTGCAGTGCCTGTCCCTCCAAGGTTTCACCTACACTCCACAGCTCCATGTATACAAATTAAAATTAACTTATTAAAGTAAATTAAACTTGTCTGAAACCATTCTCTGGCAGAGAAAGGCCCACACCCTTACTATTGAAGTCGCAGCCTCCAAAGCAGCGTGGCTTCACTCAGGCTGCCCACTGGGAAGGGGGCCTGGCATAGGCTAGTTCTCAAATCTTTGCTCAAACTCATCTGGAACACTCTCTTTGCCTCAGGCCAAAGCCAGGCTAGGAAACACTGTGCTAGTATAGATGGTTTAGCTCCACTTCACAAAAAAATCTCCCTGATGGTATTCAGTTTGACACAGGACACTAGTCTCACCCAAATTTACCTCCTTGCTGGACTTGTGATGGCTACAGAGATGAGGTCTGACTCTGAATTCAGTGGCCCTGTTAGTTCACTGCCTTTAACAAAGAGAAAACACTTTTATGGATGTATGTTATTTGTGGATTTCTCAGATCAACCTGGGTCTTAAAAAATCCAGTTTAGTCAGTGTGGCCAAACCTGCCTTTCCCATAGTACTGTACCATCTGGTGCTCTTCACATTTGGGACAAAAGAGGTTTGCAGCTGACCTATAAAGTATGTTATTAACTTACACCTTGTCTTGGCTCTCCAGAAACCAGTCTCTGGGAATGCAGACCTGCCACAGCAGATCCAACAATGGCCCATGGTGCCCTGTGTTCCTCCTGGGCTTTGCTCCATTCTTTAGGCAGCTCCCCACACATGTGACTTCTTTTTCAGAAGAGGGAGTATCAAAGCCACAGAAAACAGTTACCCACTAGGAAAGGCTGGTTTTAATTGTGATTAAATAATCCTTTCAAATAAATTACAAGTATTCTTAGATGGGTCTTCTAGCAAAATCCTCTAAACAAACTACTCTTTTATTTCAAATGCTAGCACATACGTTCAAACCAGTGAATGCTGAGGAAAAAATACTTAAGCTTAACAATGGATTGAATTATTAAATATATTGATAGTTATTTAATCAGTTATTATAAATCTCAAAATAAGTGCTTTAAAAGCCTGACAATAATAATAATAAAAAAAAAAGTAGTCAAAGAATGTAAGGGCTGTCTTCACTCTTTTGTGGACTTTAATACTAAAAAGATGCTGCCATATCAGTATTAAACATCCTTTCTGTATGCTAGTGATTACACAGGTATAAAGATGAAGGGAATTAAGGTCGCCAAAAAAGAACAAGTTGCCTCCACACAGCTTTCTGTCCTGTGTGCTAATTGTGCTTTGCATAGGGCTGAGACACTTTGCTGAGAAACTTCTGAGGGAACTCATTTTAATAAACAAGTTTAATTTTTAATAAGGATGCTAAAAAGTTTGTTAAATGCTGTGGGCAGGCAAAGTGATGGCATGAAATCTGAGGAAAAAAAATACATACACATATATCCACACCAAATACCCCCTGGTGCTACAGAGGGAGGAGTGATTTTCAGCAGGATTTGGGTAAAACCCTCAATTATTAAAAAAAGTACCAAATGACTAACACTGACTCACTGCCTTGGCATACCTACCTGCAGTAGGTAGGTTTCCTACTGTTATTTATAGTTGTGTTCTGGTCTGGTTATGACATGCTGTCAGTAAAGTGGTTTGAAAAGTGTTAGCCTGGGGTCCAATAGTTCTTTTGTGCTATTCAGCGTCCTATAAAACATGCTTTTTTAAATTTCCTCCTCATAACTCAAAATTCAGCCACCAGTTTTCCTCCTGCAGTCCTCCATAATCCCTGTAATTTGGCCTGCTAGCACTAGTGGATTCAATTTATGGGTTTCTTTCCCTGTCAGCTGTTGAGTCCTGTCTCTTCCTGGCTGCTTGGCCCAGAAAGGGCCTCTTCCTTATCCTGATTGGGAACAAGAACCCTTGTGGGACGCAGAGATTGTCCTGTTTTGTATTGCAAATTCACAACCCAAGAACCAAGTTCCAGAACACTTTGTTTGGAAAGAAAAGCTTTGGCCTGCATTTATAAAAGTGGTCAAGTACTTCAGGATCTATTTTTGTGACTAATTTTTTTAAAGGAATTAGGCACTTACACAATTTTTAGGCTCTGTGGCCCTCATCTAACATTAAAGAGCAGCTGGTTTGGCATTATAGGATATCCTATGTTCTTAAGGAGACAATAAAGAGCAATGGTATGTTTTGCTTCATCTTAAAGAGCATAGTAAGGTCTTTTGAGAATTTCATTGATTAAAACAGGGATAAATATAGGGAATTATATGTTAAAGTACAATATTATACAGAGAATTTTATCTAAACAGAAGATAGAGAAAGGGTATAAGAGCTGTGCCTAGATTTAGGGGAACTGGGTGCTCTGACCTCCGTGGTACCCGGCTAAAGCATCTCCCTTTTGGCCAACATGCCTTGGTTTTCTTCCCTGGGGAGCCAGGAGAGAGGGAGGGGGAACATTCAGTGCATACTGTTGTGAGTAAAAAACTAGAACTAGAAGACAGAAAGTGCTTAGGAGACCCAGCATGTATCTTGGTATGGCAGGCAAATAAGGGAAAAAACAGTGAAGTGGAAAACAAGCCAATTGCAAATGGCAAAAAGATTTGGAAGATGAGAGAAGGGTGACACCTTGAGCTAATCTACAAAATCCCTGTCAATAGGTATTATTGAGATTTAGGATCCAAAACATCGGTGGATGGTTAAGCAGGTAATGGGGATGTTTGACATTTTTTAGACAGCATTGAATTAATGCTGGAGACATAAACCACTGTTCTTTGGAGCCCAGTCCCTCACTAAATGCTCAAAGGTAGAATTCAAGATTATTTGATATTTGTCCTTTAAGGAGCTTCTTAAATCTGCTGAAGCTTATGTTTTTATCTGTACAAAGCCCATCTAGCCATAATCCACCACTGAATGAAAGGCCTATTTGCTCTGGCACAGTAGGGGCAAACAGGATTCACGGATTGACTGATGTAATTAAGCATCATGTCTTCAAATAGGTGCTTTTCTATGTTTGGGAATCAGTTTCAAGGTCATTTTGCAACTGGAAGTGTCACAGAAGAGAAAGAGTCCTGTAGCAGCAGTATCTTTCTCTTGGCAGTAGATTAACCAAGAAAATGTTGATACAAGGCAGCGACACACTGTCCTCCTAAACATGCAGATGAGTCTACATAATATTTGGATATGGAAAGTGCAGTGCTGTTATCAGAACCCTTTGGTGCCATCATTTTAGAAATTTAGGTCAATTAAGGTCATGTAGCCACAGAGACAAAAGGCCAGGGCAAAATGTATTGACAATAAAATATGTCTAGTAGATTGTGGGCAATTTCAGCTGAGTCACTTGGACAATAATGGAGTAAATCCCAGCATTGTGAAGAGCAATCCCACCTACATATTTTGGAACTATTCCAGTTTGCTTAGCACTTTCCACAAGGCTTTTAGCAGGGATGCCCTTTCACCATTTTGCTACATGACTCTTCTGCTTTTGCGGCTTCAGTCAGTTCCCAGACCATAAATTTTAAGTCTCAGATGTTACATTTATGCTACAGTTTGTTTCTCTGGGTTTTTCCTGCAAAATTTAACAATTACAGTGATATTTAACACTGTAAAAATCTGCAAGTCTTTGGGAGAAATTCAAGTCTTTACAACTTGCTGCACGGAGTCATATTACTTCTATGGTTTATAAACTTTTTTCCTCTGACTCCTTGTTCTACTGCCCAGAGGGCAAAACACTGGGTTAATTTAAAACTTTTGTTTATTGCATGCTAACTGGCATCATTTGAGAAGGTCTAGCTATGTGTGTTGCTGGCTGATGAGTTCTGCCATAATTTAGCTCCCTATTGTATGCCTCACCTTATTAATCCATGTGTCCTGTTTACATTCTGTTGGAGAACCGTTCTCATGTAAAGCCTTTGTAACTCAATTGTCTGTCAGATGAGATTAATTGGATCCTCATCTTGGAAACAGAACCTCCACATAAATTAGATCTACCTGGATACTAATGAAATTATAAACAAATGTTGGTATGTAGTTTCTCTCATTTTCTTTTTAATAATAAATGGCATAGAAAAATAAGCTTTTAGGTAATTGCTTTTACTCACAATTGACTAGAGTAAGAGAAAGAGCGTAACTTTTTTTTTTTTAACAAGGTGTTAGAAATGCAGTTTTGTGTTACAAAACTTGAAGCAGTTCTATCTCACCTAGTCTTTCAGTACCTGAAATGGTTTCTATCTCCTTTCCTGTCCACTATGACAAGAGAAAGTTACAGCTGCTTAGTAGACTGTATTTCCATTCTTTGTTGAATTTAAACTCTCCTCAAAGTCTCCTCACTGAACACAGTGTTGTGACAGTGCTATTCTAATAGAAGAGGTGACACAGCACTGAGCAGCTTTGGTGGAGCTCAGACAGCAAACTGTTACCTACATGTGAAGTTCCCCTAAGCCTCCTCAGTTGCTCTGAAGCACAGGGACACTACATTTTATGATACTACATTTTCCCAGGAATCCTGATACAAGCCCTTTGGTGTTGATAGCAGTGAATGCAGCTAAGATCCAACACACTTCACAACCAGGCACTCCTCTCCTGGTTTTGCCTGGAGTCCCTGCAGTTTTCAGTAACCAGAGCAAACAATACACTAGAGGTCATCTTCATTCAGTCTCATGGTTCATGATTTGATGAAGTTGGAGCAGAGCCTTCTAGACCAAACCTACAGGCTTAGGCTAAGGACCCTTTTCAGCACAGTGGGCAAAAGCACCACTTACCACGCCATAGATGGGTGAGGCCATCACCTGCATGCAACCCCTTGTGGATTCATGTTGTAAATCAGATCAGTGCTGGGCTTCTCTAGCTTTAAAGAACATCACCACCCTGCCCCACAAGTGTTCTGGTCTTCAGTGCTGTTTACAGGAAGCTGCTTTAATCCAGCCGCAAGTATGGTGCCCCATGGCATGGAAATCAGCAAGGAGGGACAGAGAACAAGACAGAAGTCTGTAGGCTGGTATTGCCACCAAAGTTGCCACATCATCACATTGCAGGATGATTTCGGCTCTGCCAGATAGTTCCCTGAAGCACCCAAGGCAAGAGACAGTCTGTGATCCACCCCTCCACAAACAGCATGGACATCTTGCTACTCGTACTTTCCCTGTACCCAAAGCTCTGGGGCTGGAGCATCGAACAATTCAGTATGGGAATGCTTGTGGGGCAAGTTCAGCTTTCCTTTTGCTCCATCAGATGGTATTCTAAAGGATTTGGAAAAGATTTTCCTTCTAACCATATTGAACAGTCTGGGGTGAGGGAAGGGTACAGAAAATGTAAGAAACAAACAGAAATTGTTCTCATAGGATTTCTTACTTTCATCCTACTTTAAAGTCTCCCTAATAAATATTCTTGCGTCCACACAGTGCCAGAGTATTTCAAAAGGACAAGCTGAATTTTTTCCTTATACAATAGACACTGAACTCCTTTTTTTGAATATACTTAATCAATGCATGCTGCTATCTTACCATACGCATCAATCGGATACTCCCCAAGGTATATATGTCAGAAACGGGAAAGAGGAAAGTCACACAACCAACAAATCACTCTGAGGTTGTGCCTCACTCTGAAGCACATGTTGAAAGTATTACTGTAAGACAGACAATCCTGGGAAGTAAAGCTGCATCCTAAGGGTATGTGACGACAGACTCATTTTTTTATGTCAGCGTAAGAGCTTGAACAAATCCAGGCTGAAGTGTTCAGAGGTTTGCTAGATCGGAGCAATCTATCAGGTGAACAAGGCCAAGGCACCTCCATTTATGCAGTTAACCCCATCCTACAGGGAAGAGATTAACATACCACCTGGCTTCCTTGGATTTAAATAATCCCAAAAGACCTCTTTCACCTTGGTTGGTGAGAGGCCAACACATGAAGACATATACTCACACATCTGGCTGCACAGAGGGATGCTCTTAATTACTCTGCTTCTCCACCCTCTGCTATGCAGAAGAATGTGCACAATGCCAGCCCAGGGACCCAGAAACTCCATGTGTCGCTGTATTTATCTTGTTCAGGAGACTGAAAAGCTGACAGCAGACAAAGCAGATACTCCAGGCATTCAACAATTTCCTGTTCCACATGAAAAGTCAGCTTCCAGGTGTTGACTCCAGACTGCTTCTCCTACATAGCACTTGCCAACTGGGCTCTTGCTAGCAGGTACCTGTTGGGATGGCAATTTTTTTTGTTGTTGTCCATTGCCATATGCAGAGGACTTATAGGAGCACCAGGCTTTTCAAACCAGGCTTAAAAAGAGCTTGTGCAGCCAGACTTGGGCAGAACTTACAGGAGTTAAGGATTTGGCTCAAGTATCTTCATAACTGAGCCACTCCCTGCAATACTCAATTTCTTCAACCAAATTACTCTTACATAAAATAAAAAGCTAGGATATAAAGTCTACAGAGAGCAAGCAGACGGTGGTATCAGTGCTATTTATAAGGCAGATGTCTTGGAAGGAAAAAAGCAGCTCACAAAACTATTCTGTCAGAAACACGTGTGTCTTTTTTCCTCCCAGAAGG
Source organism: Empidonax traillii (assembly GCF_003031625.1). Lineage (NCBI taxonomy): Eukaryota > Metazoa > Chordata > Aves > Passeriformes > Tyrannidae > Empidonax > Empidonax traillii. The sequence goes on from NW_020955427.1 coordinate 799,474, forward strand.
GTAACTTTCAGTATAAACCTGCACAGTTTAGGAGATATAGACAGCCAGAGCCTCATTTGTGATGCACCTCAAGCTCCAGATAAGATCACGAAAATTACCAGGCTGTGAGTTCTGCAACACTCTGCTTCTTTTTTTTTAATCATTTTCCCAATCTTGAAACTACAGGTGATTTGACTGCTGCCAGACTCACCTTGTGTTATTTCTAAAAGCTTTTCTTTGTAACAAATCACCAGTGAACAGCAATCGCTGCCTCCTTGAACAGGCCTCACGTATTTCATCCCTGATAAGATAGGATGATTACAAACTTCTGCAACTCTCAGGGCTGAGAGAACAACTAACCTTTATTTACTTCACAGACCCTGACAATTACTGATGCAGTTACACTGGAAAGTTCGTCAGAGGTCTTAATTAGGCTTCCTACAGCTGTGCATCCTCATCCCCGTGAGAGCCATCTGCCCACAGCTCTGTCACCCCAGGCTCTGTGAACTGATGAGTTTCCATAAGCAAATTAATTCCTGAGCAAGAAATCTCCAGGTGAAGGTGCTTCCAGGAAAGCAGCACTAGGGACATTCTTCTCTACTGCAGAGCTAAGTCACTTGCCCAAACATGCCAGTGGAGGAGCCGTCTGACTGGAAACTCCCACTCCTTGATGAGATCTAAGGATAATACCCCACCTACCTCAGATGTGAAATTTCTCTGAAGTTCTGCATGCTCTGTATATATAAACCCCTTCTCTTGTAGCCAATATCTTTCTGTTCAAAATTCCTATACCTACCAAAACAATATTCTACAACTAATTATGCAATCATACCACAGGTCTCCTTCCACTGCTGTTTTTATAATCCCAAAGGCTGTCAGACTGCGGGAAGCACAAGACATTACACAGGTCTCTGATCAATCACAGGCTAATGAAGACAGGGCAGTAGACCTGACAGCTACCCTTCACTCAGGCTAAAGGTAACAGCAATTAAGTTCCTTTACAGAGGAAGATGGTTGGACACAGCAGGAGTCACTGCCCAAGTACACCAGGTGGGATATGAATTTGCAACAGAAGGAGGTGCTTGGAGACAACCGGTTACAGGAGCCTTTGTGAAAGAATCAGCAGGCCAGCAGATAGACTAAGCAGTGCCAGCCTTGATCAGGAAGGCTCTGTGAAACATCAACTTGACAAAAATGGAAGGTTGGGCATGGTCATTAAGAAAAGTACTGATTTTCGTGTGTCCCTGCTACATTCAGAGATACTGCACCAAAGATGTAGGGATTTATCAATGGTCTTTTTCTCCTCCTAGAAGAACCTGAGTAACTGTCTGGGCCAGGAGGAAGCAGTGTGTGACTGCAAGACACATACACTGGAACACTGCAAACATTAGCACAGAAAAACAATCCTTTCCTGACATGTTATCGGGCCTCAAAATGATAGCACAAACTCCTCTACAGATACTAAATGGCCTGTAAAATCAACACAAGTTATTTTCCTAAAATACAGACTGCAGTTGAAAGGGAAATTACTGACTTAATGAAGAAGTTAGTGAAGATTCTACAGATTGTATTATTTGGGAAGTGAGGATAAAATCATACTTGTACCTCCTGATCTTAACATTTATGATCAAAGTAGGCATCCTGTCAAAACAAATATTTTGTTTACTCCTTTAGTTTTTCTTATAGAAAATATGCATTAAAGCCAGTTGATCTGCACGGTGCCTAAGGGGCTGATTTGCAAAGGATATCAATGGGACGAGATGCATCCTCTTCCAAGCATGGCATGGGGGAACACTGCTTAAAAGCAGAGGAGTTACTTGGCTTGAGACAGTTATTAGAAGTATGTGCCTAATTTGGGAATTCAGTTAACAAAGATGAAATAATTAGATAACAGTTCACACATCATAAAAATTTATTGCAACAGGTTTGGGGGGGGGGGAGGAGGGACTGTTTTGGTTTTTTTTCTGTTTATCTCCTATTAATTACCTTGCTTGTATCTGCTTGTGGATGGCTTTCTGTTGGGTTACTTGCCTCGGAGCTCCATATCTCATTGCCTTGCCAGTGTTGCATTCATATTGCTTAGGACTTACCTTGTCCCATGCCCAGCCACACATACCTGTTTCCTTCTGTCTGCACTAGTCTGCAGACACTGTATGATCACAGATCTGGCTATAAAATAACACAACACTGCAAATAAAGAACCCTTTTCAATCAGAGCAGAGTAAGAACCACATGAGCTCCAGAGTCAGTCCAATACTAGTCATGTGTATCTGTTTGATGGAAAATGACGGGCAGCAAATGTAGAAACATTAGATGCTACAGATTGTGCATATAAAAAGCAATACCCAGGAGAGGAAACAATGCGTGGAAGAAATCAGCTTTCCAGAGACTGTGTAGCAGCCACACTAAGTGTAAAATATACAAAAGGCATTCTTTTGCACAGCTGGTTTATTTCTAAGACTTCATGTAATTAATTAACATCCTCCACATTCTCTGCATCAAGAAAAGCTTGAGAATTTTTTTTAAATCTTTTAATTTTCTTTTCGCTAACCACTACAAAATAAATTATCAGTGTGCAGTGCCAAAAGGCAGGTTTCTTTTTATCATGAATGTACAAGAGGTTACTTGCATGGTAGGGGGAGAGACTATCTTACACATTTCAGCTCTGCTCCTACAACACTTGGAGTGTTTCCCAGAGTTCTGTATGTGCATGGCTAGTGTATACTGCCTGGTGGAACTCTAAGAGCTCTAATTTGCTCATTAATGAATAGTCCAACTTGCTAGAGTACTTTAACAGTAGCAGGCCAAATTCCATCTTGCTTTTTATTTCATTCTAGTGTAAAAATTCTCAGTCACCAGAGGGCATCATTACAGAGAGCTTTATAAGTCTCACATAACTGATGCTGTAAAAAAGTAGATTTTGGAAAAAGTGCCTGCTTTTAAATAGTCATGGGAGTCCCTATAGAGACTGTGCCATTCACAGGACAAGGGAGCATTTCTGCTTGCCCTTTCCTTAGACTCAGCACGGTGCCACACATACTCTGCATTGCTGCAAATACTTCAAAGAAAAATACTACTGCAAATAATTTAAGTTAATTACAAGCAGATCCAAATCAGAGAATTAGCAATGGAGTAATTAAAAATGTGCGTTTCATCTTCAGCCATCTCTTCCTCTCCCCACCTTCCTCATATATCTTCTTCTTTTAGCTGAACCCATTGTCATAAATCTAAGTGATTAAGACAAACTAAAAGAAATGGAAATATTACATACCATATTTCCTTTGACTTTATTTATTTAAGATCTTATTTCCGGTAAACATTTTTTTTTCTTCTTGATTGTGGCTTTCCCAATGTGTTTCATCAGCAAAGAAAAATAATTTACCATCCTTTACCCAAAGGGACTTAAAAAACGAGGAGCCAGTCTCCTATTGGTAGCATATAGCCTCCCAGCTCTCCTTGCCAGCAGGGAGTCTGTTCAGCTAATTCCCACACCTCTTCATGAGCTGTTGCTGCCAGACCTACAGCTATGTTAAGAATAAAGCAGTTCCTTTCCAAACACGTTTTCAAGGACTTGTATATTTTTGTACAGTATCAGACTTCACATTATGACATCCTTTCCACTGATTTTTGATAGATTCATTTGAACTCTATTCATGCTTATCTGTAAAGATAATCTTGCACGCAAGGACAGAATGTGGCGATAGTCAGAGCTCAGAGTTGGCTCCTAGCACGTCTAAGAAAGCGTCCCATATGGAATTTAAACAATTCGTTTTTTAAAAGACAGGAGTTAACTGCTGCAATACTGAGTAAGGATTGCTGCAAGCCAGCAGCTCTGCTACAAACACCCTCTTACCTGCCCCCTCCCTTCTTCCTGTAAATGCAAGATGCTACTTTTCAGTTATGTCATACTTACTATTGCGCATTGTAGGGGAAAGCACGCGCACACACCTACTGTGAAACACCAGATGAACAGGATGTGAAGCATCAATTTCGATTCAGCCTTTTACAGTGTGTTTAGGAGTAAATCTGCAAATGATCTCTCACCAGCAGCTACATCAGGCATGACAATGTCAGATTTTCAAACACTGAGGTTAAGCTGTGCAGGCACAAGGAGCCTTTTGTTGATATTTTAAGGTAGGTAGGGTTCATGAAAGAACAATAACGACCACACACTTTGTTCAAATTATTAATGACAACATTCTGCGCTCAGGAATGGCTGATTTTGCTAAGGAGATTTGTCTCTGCATTCATTTACATTAGCTATTTCAGCTATGCAACCACTCAAGTGATGTCCTGTGCCTTTTGAAGGGCTTCATGCAGTACTTTGCAGAATACCCAACTACTCAGAAAACTTTCCTTCTTTATCTCTGCCTGGAGCCTTTCCCCACCCTCTGCAGGAAAAGAAAAAGGAAGGACAAAGACCTCCCTGGGCAAAGGAAAAGTTCTTCCTTCCCCTCTCCCCTCAATACTCTGCAGATTCCCAAATGGCAATCTGGACTATTTTTCACACAGCATCAGGTATGGTCATGAGATGGTCCCTCATACTTAACAAAGCAGTTAACCATTCATGGTAGATGGCCCCCAGAGCAGGTTGAAAACATCTAAGACTGGATCTGCTCTGCTAGAAACAATCCTTACAATCTGATCCCCCAAAACTGCTTGTGCTCAAATGTATTTTCAGCCCCAGACCCCGAAAATTTCTACTTGTGGGCTAAAGGAATTTCTAATCTTTACTGGATCAAATTCAAGTATGCCATCAGATACAAGCAAATAACTTTCAGTAGCTTCAAAATATGTACAACCCCTTTATTTGATCCATTTTGTTGTATCTGCACTGTTGCTGTGATGGGTGGTACCTCCCATTAAATTTACATAGCTACATTAATTCTGTGCATTTCCACAGCATTTTCTTTTTTCTTGAAAACACTTCACAGGCATTACTTGCCCTCTATGGACACATCACCCTGTGGCATTTCTGTGACCTGCTAGAGAGAACACAGAAAAGTACTAAAAAATGTAGTCACATTGCCAAATTCATACCATTATTGGCAGAGTAGTAAACCTGCACAAAGCTTCACTGATAAGTAAGTAATAAAAACTATAATAAGGAATAGAATTAATAAACAGCTCAACGTGATACACTTTATAAGAGCCTAGATGTTTGTTGGGTTTGGTTGTTGGGTTTTTTGGTAAATGGAAAAACTGTATCAAGCACTGTAAGACTTCTCAGAAGGGCTCTGCTTTCAACTGTGTTCCTCAACAAGACTTGTAAGACAACCAAACAGCCATGGCTCAGGAAGGAAGGTCCTTCCGGGAGCAAACCATGGACCAAATCCATCAGTGCTGTGAATGCAAAAGTTTAGTATTAGCTCAATGGAGAACAGGAAAAATCTTGGAAATTAGGTCTGTCAAGGTTTGTTAAATGCACAAATCCCATATTCAGCTTAGGATGTGAAAACTGTTGGAGGCTGGGACAGTAGCAAAGGAAGAAGCATCTATATCTGCTTTCTTCTTAGGCTTTTATCAAGGCACTCACCTACAGTGTCTGCTGGAGTCAGGATCGGTATCAGCCAGACGGATCTTGGCCAGGCCCAGCATGGCCATTCTTCTTTTATATTCTAGCTACTGCTCTGATAGTAGTAATCCTCAGGACTTTTCAGGCAGAGAGGTACCTTAATTTTGCTCGAAATGTCACACAATGACAGGCAGCCCAGCCTAAAACCACTCTGGGTCAACAAGCCTGAAATAAGTTACACTTTTAATCCTTGAAGGGCCAGGAAGACAGAAAAGTGCTGGCAAGGCACATTATGCTTAGTTGTGTTTACAATTTACATCTTAGGGGTATCAGTAAGTTTAGGACTTTGCAACAGGCCAGAAAAATGGTAATATTTGTGTCCTTTGAACAACTCTGAGTTCCACTTATCAAAAAAAGTGAAATTTATTTCTTTAGGCAGAAGCCACCAAAGACTTGTGTTTTCAGATGTGTCATAGCTATTTAATTAATTTTGTAAATCAATGTACCTCTTTTACTCTGGGTTTTGCACTTCTGCTTATGGTCGGGTATCTAGAAAAATTAGTATTTTCAGGCATTTGCAGTGAGCAATCTGAAGAAAAGCATTTAACTAGACCCACAGTTGACTTCCAGGGAGACGCAGCACATTTTCCTGATACTACTGCAGCCCAAGGAGGTGAGCCATTATAAACATACAGTATAATCCAAACACACACAAAATCTAAACTTGCATATTATTAACAGTCATTGAAGTCTGAAATTCAACTTCAAATCTAGCCTATCAAAGAAATTTAGTATTTAGTGAACACTACTACTTTTGTGTGAATCCAAAGATTTTATTTTTGTCTTTTGGAAGATGTCTATTTTTTTCCACTCAAAGCTTCATTTTGAATGGTCATACTGTACAGCTGGAGTGAAGTTTGTGGACCCATCAACAAGTAACTCCCACACATCAGAACTGCACTGGATCACGATGTAGGTGCCCAAGCACACACCAGTCTCCCCCAGACTGAAACTGAGGCCTCCGCTCCTGGGAAGCTGCTTGCCTTGCGATGCTACCGGAGAAACGGCACAAGAGGGCGCCTGATGCCTCCAAACATCTGAAGCCTTGACTCCACATACGTTCTCTTCTGCAGTAGTATGTTGTATTTCCTAATGATTGCAGTAAGGGGACATGACAAAGACCTGAGCAATACCATAGCTGTATATGGTTTAGCATCAGTTTTGCTACCCTACTGAAACCATTTCAGAATATTTTCATAATCTACTACATAAAGACTGGATTATCTGTTAACAATTTTATGTTTTCTAAATAAAAGTCTGTACTAATTTTCGTGGGAGGAAAAATCCTGCCATATGTGAGATCTAAATGGTAGGAAGCAGGACAAACAGATCCGGACAGTAAGACAAAAGCCAAAAAGGTTAAATAATTTTATGTCTAATTTAGTCTGGCAATCACCCAAACTGTGGACTTTGGCAGATTGCATGTTGCTTATAACAGAAGCCACTTCCTCTGCAGCAACAGGCATATCAACACCATTGTCTACTTCCTGGGGACGGGCTTGGGGTGTTTCAGTGCTCTGGGTGGGAGCTCCAAGCCGCGTAATGTTCTTACGTGGAGCCGAGTGACTGAAAAACACAAAGCTACAAACCCCCACCGGTGCCCCCGTGGGGAATTCTCCCATGCATATCTTGCTAGGAAATGAATCGGGGTATTATTCTCCCTGCCCTGGCTCCGGGCACTCAGACAGCTCCACTGAGTAGAGGGGAGGAAGGCTCTGCCCATGGCTCCTCTACAGCTGCAGATGACTCATGCTGTAAGAGCCCCTTGGAGCCAGATTTCAGAAGTTTTCCCAAGTTCATTTTTAACACACTGACTTCTATCACTTTAAAGTTCCCCACATAATTGCTGTTTGCACAGCAGAGACTGGCCTGGTGCACAGGGACAGACCTCACAAAGCAGCAGGCCCAGGGTGCTCCCCAGGGGTGAGGGGCTACCTGCTCCCTCCTGGCAGCCACACTCCTCCTTCTCCTGCAGCACATTCCCAAGGAGAAATTGCTCCATCCATGCTGCCTTCTTGGCACAGGCAGAATCAGAGAAACAAACCCTGCTGCTCTCCTGGTCCATGAAAGGAACACTGGGCAGATAAGACTTTCTCAGTGCTTTCCTCCCATGACCAGGAGTGTCTGGCCAAAGGAGCAGGGATATGTTTGAAGCTCCCATTCCTGTTTTCCACTGCTTTGTTTGCCTTAGGGATAAGCATCTTCCCTACCCTTGCTTTCTCTACAGCTCCAGACAGGGCAATGTAGGCACACACAGAGTTACAGTGGCTCCAGGGGCTCACCCACATTAGGTCAAAACAGACAATCCTGTAAATAACTTCCTACCAAAGACAGCACAAGGAAGGCACTTCTGCTACCTCTTCCTCCTGCTCTGCTTCCCACTCCACACAGGGGAGACTCAAAAGAGGGACTTTCCATTTGGATTTCAGCCATCAGAGCAGAAGCAAAGTCTTCTTAGAGGGGCACAAGAAAGCCACTCTTGCGGGAGTTTGGGTAGACCACGCCACCGCGCCCCCCTACAGCGGTGTGCAAGAATGACATCATTACACCAATACATGAGACAGGAAGTGCAACCAAGCAGAAAAACCACTGAAAGTATCTGTGAAGTGCTGCCAAGAACGCTAACGATAGCAGTAAACAGAAAATGAGAAAAGAGGTTTGGTTCATCTAACTTCTCCCAGCTTTAGTCATCTCTAGTGCCACTTGTGACAGTAATAGCAGGCAACAAAAAAAATAGGTCCTTGGAAAGACACTGATCAGGGCCATTTTTTTTTTCTCCAGGTGATGGTGACCCTCTCCTGTCTTATCCCAGTCCTCAAATGAAATTCAGTACTTTGACACCAGCCTAATGAACCAGATGAACTGGCTGGGATTTTTAAACCTCTCCCTCCTTTTTTTTTTTTTTCCAAATTACACTAGTGCATTATCAACAATCTTGGTAAGCCATTCTTGCATTTGTCTTCTTACTATGTGGATTCCTTTGTTTTCCAGAAAATTGCACTGAGGTCTGCAGTCTCCTTCAGCACGGTTCACTTGCCTAATCGCAGCTGCTCAAGCCTGAGCCGAGGCTTCTTTGCAGTCACCCAGGAGTCACATATTTATTTCATCTTGTATTAATGTAAACATACAGGGTCACCTGAGCCGCACTTGATCTGTAAGACTTATGTCCATCAGTCTTAGAGATTTCTAAGCAGATCCTAGAAGCTCACAGCCAGCCGCATTTCTGTCCCCTACCTGCCTTTGTGTTGAGCAGCTGACAGAGCGGCAGCACCCAGGAGTGGGGTGGCACTTGGCAGCGGGGAAGCAAAACCGTCAACAACCACAGCTTTCCAGTTACAAATATGCACATAACTTACAGATAGGACTTCAAGAAACCACAAAGCCAATCTGATTGCTGACTGCTGCCAAAACAGGTTTCCCCTCCTGCTTTCCTTGCACTGATGCTTATTTGACTCCGTAACCAGCCATCCACAGAGCTACACTCACATCAACTGCCCACTGCAAGGAAAGTGAGGTTTCTTCTGCTGACCCAGCTCACTGCAAGTTCACCTGCCTGACAATGCTGGTATGCAGGTGGACTGACTGGGGAGGGAAGGAAGCTCACAAATCCTTTGATTTACAATACCAAATCTGTATAGCATAATACAAAATACTGCAGCCTTAGAAATGTATCATTCCCCTCAAAAGCTTGTTCATAAAATGCCTGTTTGTACAAACATAAATGATCCCACGCACAAATTACTAAATGAAATACTGTTACTCACATGACATTTTCAGTTCCCTGCTGTTGTATTTGTAACATCTACCTAACATTTGGAAAATACAGTAAATATGTCGTTACTTCTCCTCATAATTCAGCATCAGATCTTATAAACCTGCGGGTATTAAAAATATAATTAATCTCCTTTACCTTCAGAAAATTTTATTTAATCATCCTGTTTAACTATTATACCGTTGAAGTATAATACAAATATCAATGGATATGTAGCAAATGACAGTTTAATTCAGCACCAGCTTTTAGATGGGCTTCTGTACAAAATAAACCCTGAAATCAAAGACCTTCCAAAAAAATCCCAACCTTAAACAGGATTAAGCAGTCTTCAAATAAGTACGACTTCTATCAGCAGTCTGCTATCAAATTAAGTCAGCCAGCTTTCTCTCATTTATACCCTCCTATAGATGAGGGCAGAGAATCTGACCCTCTAGAAACAAAAGCTGTGTACAGCTGTGACAATGACATTACTGAATGCAGTCACCTGTGGTGTGAGCTACAGGCCCCAAATCTACCTCCCTTAATTCTGTAAGTGTGCTCCCCATTGTAAAGGCTTTCAAAAGAAACCAAACAACAAGAGAAAGAATAGCGACTCCTGATTTAGAACCCACAGTGAATAATTCTTTGCTTCGGTTACAATGGGGGGTACACGAATGAATTAATTAGCTGCTTTTGACAGTGGCAGGAACTGGGTTGTCTTGCCTGTTCCCAGGGCTGTTCTACTTCTTTGCAGCAGGTGCAGAAACAAAAAACGAGAATTTCTTATGTACGTTTCTTCAGATAACTGAAAATTCTCAGTGCTGCTATTGGGTCGAGGCTCCACAATTACAAGAAGTTTAACTGTTTCTGTTCAGAGTCACCTCTAAAAAAGGTAAAGTCAAAAAGTGTAAGGCTGTGCTGTCCAAAGGCAGAGAGGGTAGTCTTCCATTCTGTAGGGATCTCTTATCACATTCCTCACCAATACCAGTAGCACATCAACAATGGGACCAAACACAGGGCATGTCTGGAACACAGTCACCTAAAGGAATTTATGAATTCCTGTTATTTTAAGGACAATATTCACAATTGCTGCTTTTGCCCTGGAATAAAAGCCTCCATGCTGTGGTACACAGCAGCACCTCCAGGAAGCCAAGCCAAGGCCATTGGCTCCTGAAGCCTCACTACTGGTGTCAGGAGCCTTCCAGTATGCAAAGGAGGCCTACAGGAAAACCAGAGAAGGACTTGCTACAAGGGCAAGGGGGAATAGTTTTAAACTGAAAGAGGGCAGGTTTCGATTACCTCTTAGAAATTTTTTACTGTGAGGGTGGTGAGACATTGCAACAGGTTAGTCCCAGGGAAGCTGCAGATATTTCTTCCTGGATATTCCATGCTGGAAAGTGTTCAAGCCCAGGCTGGTCTAGTGAAGGGTGTCCCTGCCCATGGAACTAGATGATCTTTAAGGTTCCTTCCAACCCAAATCATTCTATGATAAGGGGAACACTACTGACTGAACCATTCCCCTGATGACTAGCATCCACTGGAAAGGTAGAAGAACAACATCTATTTGAGACAAGTTTTTTAAAAATATGAAAAAGAACTACAGTGAAAGGAACCCAGGTTAGGCAGCTTTGTGCCCTGATATCCCATATAGTGTAATCCTGTGGAGCAGCAATGACAGTTTGAGTTATTGAGGCCAGGACTAGATGCAGGGAGCAGGTTTGAAAATGTTCCCTGCTGAGACCAATACAATTTAGTCTCAACAAAGAACTTGAAAGTACTCCAGATGCAGACTGAACCTATCCCAGATTGTGTACTTTCAACATAACAGGCTGAATAGAACCATGAAATCACAAAAATACACTACTAGCCACCAGTTTACCTGTGTGCTCATAGAAGCACAAAGGTTTTTACCTTCAAGCAGCTACTTACCCTTGAACACAATTCAGAAAAGCACTAGGCCACTTTAGCAATACTGTACAATTAATGACCGATACAGCTGTACATTCACTGTGGATTTTTGGCAGCTACAGCCACATCATGAGACTGGTCATTTATTATTACATTCAGACACTGAAGAGACACAGAAAGGATTATTTTCCCTTAACTTGTAACTGGGTGTGTCCTTCCAAAAACACCTGCAAAGGTGGGCTTCATTGTGCCAACCAGGAGGAGACTATCCCCAAAATATGGAGGTGCCCTAAATGGTCTCTCACTCTTGGGGTCACCGAGAGGAGAATTCGTTCCTGGTGAGGGAATGAGGCTGCCGTGCCAGGATACAGCACACAGGAGCTCTGCATGAAAAACCAAATCTCATCCAGAGGGAACTTCTGTTTACTTGAATGCCTTCCCTATAATCCCATTTTATGGGCCACATGTTTTGGGAATGCTGCACAGTCAGGAGACTGGCAGAGACTAAAGGGAGGTGATTCC
>NW_020955427.1:811323-820808 GCF_003031625.1 Empidonax traillii
TTCATGACTGAGCAGTGGTGAAGAAGCAATGTTGAGGAGAATTCACCACGCCTGAAGTAAAATGCATACTCTGTAACTCCACCCCCCCAAGACAGTAAATACTGGCATGGTTGCATACAAACAACTTTCAGGCTGAAAGTATGTCAATTATCAATTGATTGACATAGATAATAAAACATTCTCAGCTACTTTTACCAACACAAAACCTTTGTTCTCTATCCAGGGAGCCTAATGTTTTAATCCCAGCCCCCCAGCCTTTCCGTAAGGGCCCAGTGCTCAGTACCTGGCAGGACCAAGCACTTGCTAAGCCGCTGTGGTTCCTTTGCATTAGTATTTTCCATATAGTACTTAGAAACAGAAAGCAGGCAGAAAATACAGTAACTTATAATCCTGAAGAACAATGGGCATGTCTGTGAGCTAGTTTTCTACACAGGATGTGGGGTGGGCCTTCTTGAGCTTGTGTAATCTGTCTGGAAGTCCAAAAACCACACTACGAAAACATGCTTTTCCTTTAACAAACAGTCACACACACACACAGAGTCTAACACTAGCTTACACATCTGTCATTCACCATTAAGGAAAATTTTCATTAAAAAATGCCTGAAAAAAATCATATTATGCCAAATTACATCCACAGACTCTATCTAACTAAAATAAACAGCCTTTTTTAACCCAGCAAGAACTATATTTAGAGATGGAAGATTCACTTATTTAAAATGAAGTGAGAAGTTGCATCTCTGGCACTGCTTCAGGTGCCAGTTCATGTCCTAGGATCACTAGAGCCCAGAGAAGAAAATGCAAAGGCACTGGAAACATTTTAATGGAATATGCTGGGAAGGATTATCCTATGAAGTGGCTTCTCCAGATACACTAAGACATTAGGTTTAACAACTTCAGGCAGCCCTTTGCTTATTTCAGACACTCTGCTAAAATCAACTCTGTCCCTTTCCTCCAAACAGCACCAGAGGAAGGTTCACTAAAAGAAACTGTTTGCTGTACAAGGACTGGACCAAGAACTTCAGAGGTTAAAAGCTGAGAGAGAAATGCTGTCCTTCAGAGCTCTCCTTTAGCACTGCAGGGTAAAAAGATAGCAAATCTGAAATAACATGAAAAAACAGCATAGAGGAGTAATGCACTGTTTCACACTATTCCACATTCAGAAAGCCTAGCTCCCAACTGGAGTTCATCTTCCTGAAAACTGGACTACCATCACTTCCCCCAGTCCCTTTCCTGTTTGCCTCTTGAAGCTGCAAGACCTGGTTTATCAAGAACAATTACTGAAGAACTAGAGTTCATATGAATTCTCTTGAAGTTTTTCTTCGCAGTAAATGTACCCATCTTGTATTTGTCACTGGAACTCAGTACTGCAACAAACTGTTAGGAATACTTTCCTTCTAGGAAGAAAACAGTTGTATGAAGCAAATAGGTATGTCAAAATATTATGTATCAATTTACTACAGCAACTTCCAGGTATACATATTTTTAATTCCTAGTGAAACTAAATAGTAATTAGAAGCTCTATCATATTTCCAGTGCTCAAAGTTTTACTGAGTTAGTATTTTTGAAGCTACAGCAATGGCCTTTCTTTCTTTCTGTGGGAAATCAGGAAGAATGGGAATTAAGACTGAGCAACCAGGGAAAAAAAACAGAGAACATGAATACTCCAGCATACTGAAATTTATTTTTGCACACTATCAGGTTTCAAGCGACTAGAAAACATCAAGAAATCTTTCCTCCGCTTTCATATGTTAATTGACATTAGCATATTATATTCATTTAGGCAAGTTATGAAGGAATAAATCCTCAGCAATGTTAGACACAGCAGTTCCTACCACACCCTATGATATTTTGACAATTACCACACAATTTGAGTCAGAAACTATTACATTCTGCACAAAACTGTTTGGCTTCTGTCTTCACCTCCAGCAAGTTCCTGCCTGAGAGGATGCACTATGCAAAAACAGCTCCTGCAGCCATGCAAGGAAATCCCAAACCCCAGCAGGAAGCAACGTCTCTGTGATTCAACATGTTGAGTCTTTTCCTCTGAGAAATCAGCGTAAAAAGCCCAGCATTAACTGCACTGAAAAAAATCCTTATCCTGTCTGCAGTACAGATCCTGGAACCACTGAAGTTTTGGGTGACTGAGCCTGCTTCCCTCCTCGGATTTCAACCCGTATTCCTTTATCGTACTTTCACCTACCGTAGTTTAGGGGAGAAAGGAGAAAAGACTTGTTAAACGTTGCAAAACAACTGCACTTCACCTCCATCAGCTGTGCAAGAACAGCGGAAAAAGCTTTTCTGTCTGGATTAACTAGTTTTGATCCTTTCACTTGGAAAAAAACCCAAACCACTCCACAAAAACATAATATGATGATTACCATTGTCTGTCACTGCAGTGGAAGTAAAGCAATGTATCTCAGCAAAGGCTTCCTGTGTGCTGAGGTGAACTGCTGTAAGAAGAGTGCATATTACAGTAACTGCACAGAAGGAAGGCACAAGCCATTTTCTAGGCAAAATAACAATGAAAATTACCAAAGAGTTTTGTTAACATCACAAGCCACATAACAGAATTAAATTCCATTCTGCTCCCTGCCGTTCCCATCTGGTTTTAATTTGCTAGAGAAGACCGAAGCCTGTATCCAAAAAACAGACTTGAGCTGTAAACATTGGTCTCTGCCAGCATTACTAGTAACTCATGAGGTACTGGAGTTACCATGGAAAGGCAAGGGGGGTGGCAGAAAAAGGTCTATGAAAGCAGGACTTGCTCTGTCATTAAGCTCATTGTTTTTATTGCATTATTTTAATCCATGAAATAAAAGTGAAAAGTGTTTGATGCTCAGAACACACACACTTGCAGAAAATCCAGTTCTACTCATCTTCGTTATGTTTTGTTACACCATGAAATCAAGCAGGAGAAAGTTAAGAAATGTCAGAACAGACTGTCTGGGCCACTGGACCTCCCTGTTTTATAAAGCTTATAATTACATGCTGCATATTGTTGCCTAATTTATTTCTTGTCATGTTATCAGTAAAAGATCCCCGCTTCATTTCTTGCAGGAATAGTTTTATTAAACTGTGACAAACTGAGACTACAGTTAACAGCATCTCATGGTAATATTTAATGCCTTTAACGAGACTTTGCCCCATCTCTGCCTTAGACTTCCTACGTAACAGAATTCCTCAATCCAAGAGTTTCTAGTTGCCTGATGTGCTTTGGAAAATCCACTTACATGATATAAAGGGTAGCAAAAAAAAGGAGGAAGAGATGTTTCTGCAGCAGTATGGGCCTGGATGTACTCTGTTTCACACCATACAAAATCTCTGCCTCTATTTTGACTAATCTCAGATCCACTCCGAGCCCCAACTCAAAAGTTATATTCAAGGGCAGGAAAAAGTGATCTCCCTGTTAATCAGATCACTCCCTTGTTCACAGCATACTCCCACAAATGATGAACAGCTGAAGCAATGGAGCACTACGCTATGGTGTTGGAACAACGGCCCTTAGGACTGGTGAAGAGCACTCAGAGAGAACACCTCAAGCCACGATTGCCCCTCACCCCCACAATGGGCCCCCACATACCAATTCCTAGTTGAGGCACATTACAAAGCTGGCAGAGTTTCAACACTGAGTAGAACTCGTTCGGTCACCTTTATCAATACGGCCCAACCGCTAATCACTTTTCACTGAGTTGGATTTCTACCCAACTAGTTACGCTCTTTCTTCCAACCAGCCCAAACAGCCCCATGACTCTTCCAGTCCACAGGCCAAGCTAACAACTCCACCAGCTGTCTCAGTGCTTTCTGTCCATCCCATGATTCCAGATCCAGCAGACTTCTCCAGTGATTCCTTGATGACAGGTGTCATTAGCTGACAGACATCAAGTTTCAGCAGGTTTCTCACATAAGGCTTCCTGTTCTTTCGCTGTTTCTAAAGATGGCTCCCTTCACTACAGGCCTGGATTAGCTCACCATGCTTTTTGCTTGATATCCTCTTACCTCAACAACTCCCCTCTCCCCTTCCTTTAGCTTTCACTGCGGCCCTCATACGTAGAAGTCCTTAATTTCATCTTAATGCACTCCCTTTAGCCTTATTATGTGTGTGTGTGTGTGTATATCTATCTATCTCAATCTACACATATATCAACCTAATACTTGCATCCTATTATTTTGATCTTTAAACAATATCAAAAAGCTTTAACCAAGTGGTTTCTTCTTCTTTTCTACTCAGATGTCGGTGTAATTATAAGTAATTATCAGTAATACATGGTCATACACAGCTCAGAGCAGTCCAGGGTGAGCACTATATGAAGAATTTACCCAAGTCTTCTAAATTTAGCTAATGTTATTCTCAGTCTGCAAGGGACGTGTGAACAGGCTACATTATCCATGGTTAAATGACATCTGTTTCACATGTCTAAGGCATGTATAATCAGAGCAGCATCAGGAATTGTGAAAGGTTTATTGTGAAACACAAGCTTCTTAAACCACACCCATCAAAACCCCCCACCCACCACATGGATATACTCTTTTCCCATGACAGGTCCATAACTCGGACAAGTTTTCTGGTGAGTTCCCAAATAAGCAGTATAAGACTTTATTCTGAAGCACAAAACCAAGAACTGGAGCATGATTCCCCTTGGAGCCCCAACTCTACCACCTACAACTCCATCAAGAACAACAGGAGGTGCTCTGCTTACGTTTGGACCCTTCCCTACCCACAAAGGACTTGTCTGCAGTTTGCAGACTCCATGGGCTGAAGGGAAAGTATGTTGACTTAAGCCCCGGTCCTTCATGTGATTCACCACTTCAGCTTATGTTTACATTGTGCTTAATAACAAGGCCTCCTTTTTATCTTTTGATAGAGGCACTCCTATCAACATTCAACTAGCTTAGTGTTCACACGGTTTAGTTTATTACATAACTGTAAGAAAATGAGAATCCCCTGGAAGGAGCTGCAGCACAAACTGCACAAGTCTATAGAACTATGATGAAGTTTAACTACCTGCAAAAAATTTTGTTTTCATCTGCAAGTAAAAAATATATTTGAGACCAAATGGAATTGCTTAACTTTCTCACTAGTCAAGTGACCACACGGCTATGTCTTTTTAACTGAATGAGCATGATTCAGACATCAGGGAATTAAGGTTTGACTGCCTGTGCCTAAGCAGTGATGCAAGAGGTTGCAAGTCTTTCTGTAAGCAGACACTCCATTTTTTCCAGAGTTCAAGATTTTGAAAATTGATTTCTCAGTTGGAACCCTCTCAGACATAGCTAGTTTTCCATGGCAGTTAATACCAGCACGAAATTTTTGCTTCAGCAGGATGAATCACAGTAAGAAGCAGATCTGTTCAGTTTCTAAAGTCTTGACTTTAAATGAAACAAAACCCCAGACCAAACTGCAAACCAATATCCCTGAAGAGAGTACGACCACCATCACTAAGTAAGTGGAAAATATGCAGAAGACTGGAGAAAAAACACAGTTCTACACAGTAGTGACATTTCTGTGTAGCTGCTGGAGGAGCACGCTAGGACAAGCCTGCTGTTTCATATCCTGCCTCCACACACGGGGACACTTCTGCATGCCAAAGCTAGTATTTAACTGCTTCTTGCCTGAGTGATTCTAGGCCTGTTCTGCACATGCTTCACAGTGCCAAGAAGCTTCATACTTCTAGGCGGATTGCTGCAGACTGATTTTTGTCAGGAAGAGTGATTATTTTTACTAAGGGTATGTCAAATCGATTGCAAACATAATGAGATACACACAAGAGCCCCAGACACTTTTCCTCCCAAAGTTAACACCTGTGTACTGCTGCCAATATTCATGCAAAAAGAAAAGAAATAATTGTGTTGTCTTACACAATTTTTACAGTACCAGTAAGCAGGACCATACGCATCTTTTGCCTCTGCCCCTTAGGAGAAAATCCAAGGCACTACTATGAATTTCTTTATGCCTCTATGGATTAAGATAACAAAAAAAACCCTGAACTGCCAAGTGAAGCAGGTTGGTAGCTCAAACTAGACAGGTGCTGTTACCAAGTTATCATATTCCTTTGTCTTATAGCGTTGATATGTATCAACATGCACAATTAGGAGTAATTTGTAACTACCTACAGGAGAAGTAGCAGCTGATGTGAAGACATTAATGGTCGTTACCTAAATGCATCAATGCTATAATGACTAAGAAGCACTGGAATATTCAGTTTCACTGATTTCTCATGTTAGTCATGGCTGCATACAGCATCAAAGTTCCCACAACAGCAACTGGAGTTGCTGGAGACTGATTCTAGTTACAAGCTTTAGTAGCCATGTTTTGGGGACTATTCATACCCAACTATCAACTAAGCTGCAGCTTGTTTCGGTTGAGAGGCTCGATGGCCTTGTGTTGTTTCAAAAGGAAGAATATTGTCAAAGTGCTGTGATGTAACTGCCGTAGCGGTGCTCCCCCCTCCACAAAGGGGGTCAGGAAACGTACTGACATTGTTCAATTGGAACTGATAAACCAGCTCAGGGGTTGTTACTCTTCTTCTCATCTAAGGTACCCCAGGTTCCTGGGGGAGGGGAAGACAGGAAACAAGCACTCTTCCTGCTCCCCTAACCTAAAAATAACCGAGACAGTCTTGCTGCAACATTTAAGCCACACAAGCACTCAGTAAAGTCTGAAATATTTATACTCTGGCCAAGCAGTCACAGAACTCTTGGGTTTTGCCCAGTATCTTTTTTATCATTATCCAAACAGATCAGGAGATTGTGGCAGGAAAGTTTACTTTTCTGAGGGCAGACATGAGCCTGTTGCCAACTGTGTCCTTAAACTATAGTTCTTTTCCTGCCGATCAGTTAAGCTGTCACTACAAGCTACAAACCTATTCTGACTCCTGAGCTCGAGCACCGGCTTCCCCCTTGGAGGACCTCTCACTCTCTCTTGGAAAATCTGCAGGTTTAGCAGAGTCTCCCTTTCACATTAGAAAACAAACGAAACAAACATCTCTGTAACAATATTCTGGAGAAAACCTGAAGTTAAACAGTGAGCAAATAGCTAGGGAAAAAAAAAGGAAAAAAATCACATACATTACAAAATAGAAATGATTACATACAGCCAGCTACCACCAAACGGATTTTCCATGACAGTATAAAAATCAGACTGCAATAAATCATGTTCTTTCTACTTCCATCTATAAATATTGAAGTTAAATTCCTAGTAATTGAGAGTTGTAAAACACAAGACTGATTATGCCACTCAGACAGATTTAAGTGGTACAGAGCATTGGCAGAACTTTGGAGGCATGCATGCTCACAGGCTTCCTTACTCCAGTTTGTCCTGCATTTAAAAGGCTACTGATTTTCTGGCTGGAACTTCCCTTTCAGAAAGCTACAAAAGGAGATTGGGCACAAACACGAAGTTCCAAAACAGGATTCAAAGCAAAAAGTATATCTAATTAAAGATAAGCACCATCCTATTCTGTACCGCTGATTCTTCAGCAATCTTCCTCATTCTTCAGCCAGTTTCTATCACTTCTCACAATTTATCTACTGCATAGAAAACCTACAAGCTGATTCTGGCAGTATGTTTGGTAGGTGAAAATTCAGGCATAAAATTCCAATTCTTTGACCTAGCCTCCAATCCAGTCATTTTCTCTCAATGTTTGGAAGTAACACAGAATCTTACTTCCAAAACTATCTTAAGTTTTTAAAGAAAGAGTCCTTAAGTTTGAGAATAAGAAAGCTTAAATAAACCTTACATGCTATATTGTTAGCTCATACATACTACCAGCTGAGTATGATATACCATAAAGTATACCTAGTAGTACCCATGCAGAAAGCTGGGGAAGGAGACAATCATGGAATTTATTTGCACATAAAGATGTCTCCCAGTCACCTCCTCCCCACCCGGAGACTCCAAAGCTTACTCAAATTTCACATATGGGCAGGAAACCAAAGTATACCACATGGCCAGAAATCCGTAACAGTTCAGATGTGAGTTCCCAATAGGAAGGAAGTTATAGTTAAATACAAGTCCAATCTGTGTTTCCCTCCACGAGCTCCAGAAGATGAATGGAAAAAAGCTAGGCTTTCCTGTTGCACAACAGCTAGGAATCATGTGATGGAGGATGCAGCATAAGTGCTTGAAACAGGGATATTACTCACATGCAGATCCCATCTAAACCAGTCTTTCAGAATTCCATAGTTGCAGACAATGCCTCTGTTTTCATAATTTCTACGATCAGTAGATCATAGACATACATAGCCCTGAGCTACTTAAAAGTTGTACAATGTTCAAGAACTACAGGTTAGGTCTGCTTCTTTTCCAACCGAGACAGCCAGATTGTAGTCAGGTTTCCTTCTTACAGCCCACCCTTTTGCTGCAGCTAGCTCTATTGATGATGCACTCAAATTCAGAATTTTTTCAGTCTCATTTTTTTAAACACTAAGTGAACAACAGCTTAGAAAACCCGCAAATGTTGATGAGAATGCTTTTCTAGCAACTGTTCTCTGGTTAACATCAGGAATACATCCCTTGGTTTAACCCACCCCTTTAAAGAGCTGCAGTTACCTGTAGAGGCTCCATCATCCTCCCTTTGGTCATCTGTAATCTGTAAGTCATTCACATATATTGCCATTTTGTGCTTTCACTGTTTTAGCTTACATGTGCTGAAAAACAGCTACTTTAAAGAGGTTAAATGGACCTTGGGTATATACTGTGTATGAGTATTATGTTTTCAGAAGGATATAGTCAATTCTTATTTTTCCCTGTAAGAGTCAGAAAGGGCAGGAGTCCCCTTCAAACATTTCCAGTTGAGCATCAGGTATTCGATACTAAGGGAGTTTCAAAAAGGTATCATGTCAGACATGCTCCTGCTTAATGGGACTAAAAAATACATATTAAAATAAGTGCTTACTTTAGCCTTATGTAAGGGAAAAGCAAATGAGTTTAATGAAACATCTCATCTTCATTTATCATATGACAAATAGAGCAAGATTTCAGCTTATGAACCACAGTTTAAGTGTTTCTAAGCAGCAAAGACCTCTCCCTCACTCCAGTGCCAACTGGGCACATCCAAAATTCAGATTCAACCAAGAATCTTAGAAATGTACATAAAGAAAAACGAGGTGTACTGGACCTGCTTTGTTGGACGCAGTTCAGGGTTTTTGTTCCTCTTTGCTTGTTTATTACTATAGTAGGAACCAACAATGCAGAAGGATAAATAATACCAATTGTAAAACAATACCCATTCTTGCATCATGCAAGAAACACCCACTACTTAAACTGTTACTTCAGACATCCCTTAAAGGCTTTGGATTTGAAATGTGATCCAAGACTGCAATATGTTATTTCTAGAAAGATGCATCAGATATTTTAGACATATAATATGTGCATTCTAAACAGAATGTAGAGTTTACATGAGCATATATTATATAGAGTTTACATTTATGTACTGAGTGCAATCAGTACATAAATGTTGCTCAACATTACTCAAGCAAAAAAAAAA
>NW_020955428.1:0-5976 GCF_003031625.1 Empidonax traillii
GGAACTGATAGAAGGTGATGCTTATTTACATGCATAAGCAAACCCTGAGCTCACCTCAAAATGGGAAGGCAACTTTTTCTGATTTTTTTTAGCTATATCACTGACAATTTTCATAGCTTTGTCATTTTTTCCTTGAGATATCAGCCACCTGGGAGACTCTGGGAGGCACCTGCAACACAAGTGGATGACATTATATACCAAAACATAAAGCCCACACAGTGCTTCCATGTATGGAGAGAGTGCTTTGACTGAATTGAGGCAGATGGCTTTTCTGTTTAGGTGGGTGGGTTTTGTTTGTTACTTCCCACTTCCACAATCAGGAAAAAGTAGTATATCCCACAGCTGAGATTAGAAGAGAAGCAGTTGAGGTAGTGACTTTAATCAAAGAAGAGTTTATTAAGGATAAATCAGGGAAAGGTGGCCAATATCATGACCCAATCATCTTAACCATCCCATTCACCACAAACGGCTCTTCTTGGAGAGCCATTTTTCAGTTCTGGCATTACAGGTTAAGAAATAGTAAATAAGCTAGAACTGGCTTACCAACTCAAAAATATGGAAGAAGGCAACATTTTTTTTCTACTATTCCTAACCCCTTGACACATCCAGAAAGTTTATAAAATCCAAAGCACTCAAACAAACAAAAAAATCAATTAAAAAGAGAAAGGAGAAATAAAAATTAAGGTGAGTCCACATGCTTTTTTTTTTTTTTGATTGGACCGCAAAAACCTGCAAATTTTTTCCTTAAAATAACGTGCTAACAACATGCTACAGTTATTTTAGCATTAGACAATATCTCAACCATATTTTCAGTGTAGAGTCCGCTAAATTATGCCAAGGGACTTATTTTCCTTTATGAAATGCTTAAATAAAATAAATTATATTAATTTTCTTTTCCTCTAGTGTTTTTCAAAGAGATCTGTCTTTTAAAATACGTGTCAGGTCAGGTGCCCAGGCTAGGATTCAGTAAGGTCTCAGTTGCTGAGGCATCTTATATTTCCCTCTCCTTTTTGCTGTGAACCTCTTCTTTGCACCCAGAGGTGTGCACAACCAAGAAGGAATGCCAAGTCTCTTTCAGTATCAAGCCTCAGAAGCAGGAGAAGCTGGTTTGTTTTGGGATTGTGGGCAGAGGTACAACAGAAGCCCATTTACCAGTAGTAGAGAAGGAAGAAGCAGGTCGGCAGAGTGACAGTGAGCTGCAGCCACCGCCAGTGAGGGATGGCATAAGCGATGGCATCAAAGACCAGGAGCCCAACGGAGAAGGCCGTCTGGTAGAGGATGCCCACCGTCCTCCGGTACTGTGGACCGACAACTTCTGTCACTGCAAACACGCACAAAGACAGGTGAATGCCACAACCACCCAGCACAGGAGTAACTTGCTGTGTGGGGACACTGGAAGACCAGTGCCATATTAACACCTTGAAGAAACCATCTTGGTTAATCATGGGCTTCCCAGCATGTCTCCAGAAAAAAAATCCCCTAATGCTTATAGGGAAAGGTTTGCTTTTCTGTCACCCAAACTTCAGCAAAGAAGAAAACACCGCTCCAGGTCTTATACTGGCCTAAGACATTCAGTACTGTCCTCTGTCATGGAGATCTTTGAGTAAAACAAGCATTTGACAAAGTGCACAGACAATTTCATTGTATAATCTAATGCCAACATACACAATGTCTCCAACATAAAAACAAAGCAGAATATTTTGTTTCCAAAGTGCCAGCTTTCAGCCTGCATCTCACTCCAAGCATGCAAGCCTGCATCACAGGATGGCACAGAGCTCCTTGGTCAGGATGGTATCACAGTTCATCTGCACTTTGCAACTCCACATCAAAAACATAGACCCACAGACTAAGTCTTGTTGATACAGAGTTAAAAGTAACTATTCCAGCAGGCAGGCATATGTGCACTCAACATTTTGTGTGCAGTTGTATGATTTCAAGAAAGCAAACTAATTAGGAAAGTAGCAGAGAGCAGTTATTAAGCAACTAAAGGAAGCGCTGAGTTTTGGAATTACAGATTATCTAATACTGCTTGGCCAAATAATGCACAAAGACATCTCCTCAGGCTCAGTAGGACTGAGCCAAAGGCAGCTGAAGTGTAGACAAGTGCCCCAGGAGAGCAGGGTAACAAGGTTGTTCTGTCCTTGTGCCCTTCCCTGGGCAAGCATTATTGGCCACCCTTAGGGGCCTTCAGGGCTGATTCTGGGTGACATCTTTTTTATGAGAGAGTTTCAAGAGAATCCAGAATAAGATGTAACTGAGGGAAAATATCAGGACAGGGCAAGTCATTGTCTTGAAAGGGACTTTGTGCTCTGAAATAGCATAAAGTTCCCCAGAAGAGATGATGAGGATTTCATTTGTGGAAAGAAAAGATTTAAGAGGCCAAGCAAGTATCTACAAATGCACTGGAAAGAGTAATTATGCCTTAGCAGAAGATAGTCTGCACTGTGGGATAGGTGCTTTTGTTTTATTTATACCAGACACTATATAACTGCAGAAGTAAGATGTCCCCACTAAAAGACTTAATGGAGGCTTAGGGCATTGACATTTACATTTTTACCACTATCACTGTGAACCGTATCACTCAGAGCTATCTGGTAGAGCCACCTGATGTCCTAGTCCAGATAAGGCTCTATTAGTCAGCATTTAAAATAATTAATCTGCTGCTTGAGTGATTGCTTGGTATTGGGTATTTCATACAAGGGATTGAACTCCATTCCAGAGAAATTAGAGAAATCACAGGGAGCTCCACCCTGCACCAGAAAATGGTCCTGAGATGGCCCCGAACCCAACCTGGCCACACAGCAGTGCTTCACCACCAGATACAATTGGTGCAGGGCACTGGGAGAAGCATCCACAGAGGTTGGCTCCTCTAATGGCTTAGCCTCCATTCAGACAAGTGGATACACAGGTATACAAACACTTTGTCTTTCTCAGCAAGTACAGGCTACAGGTTCTTCTACAGTTATTTTTAGGCTGCAAAGCCTCTGTTTGGCCTTTAATGCTCTTTGTGCCATAAAAATGCCTCTGCTTTTCCCCACCCTCTTCCTGCCTCCTCTGTCATCATCCTGTCTGGAGCAGATGCAATCTGCCTGGAGCCATCACCTTCCCCAGCCAGAGCACGATGGGAGGAAGAGGAGCCCAGGTGCCCAGATCTGCAAAGGTGAGCTGTGCCATAGGAAAAAAGCCTGTCTCAAGGTAACAGCCCTCATATACCACAACTTGATGGAGCTTTGAAAGCTACTATTGTTCCTCCCTAATGACAGTTCTTGAAAAAATCTTGAGAAGTCAAAGAGGGAGAAAACTCCTTGATATAACACCACGGGAGGCATTTTTTTAATGGTTT
The DNA here is from genome assembly GCF_003031625.1 of Empidonax traillii. NCBI lineage: Eukaryota > Metazoa > Chordata > Aves > Passeriformes > Tyrannidae > Empidonax > Empidonax traillii. The sequence goes on from NW_020955428.1 coordinate 3,344, forward strand.
TTGTTCAGGTTTTTTTTAGTTGAGGTTTTCCCTTTATCTTCTACAGATAGTCTTATGCCTGGGAGAAGTTTTGGAACTCACCCAGGATGTAGCCTGCAGTCCAGCAGCCCTTGCTGACCAGCCCTTGCAGGAACCGGATGATGACTATCCACAGGTAGGTGGGCACAAAGACCAGAAGGATTCCACAGATAATGTTTGCAAAAATTGTGGTTAAGAGGCAAAATTTACGGCCAAACCTGGATTGGAAAATAATATGCATGAAGCAAACCACTAGTCATGAAAGCACAGGCATTTTAAAGTAGTAAGAGTTTTGTGTATCTTTGAGGGGAAAAAAAATCCAATTTTGCTATACAAGGGATAGAGACATGCTTTTATCCTCTGCTCATTCTTCATTTATCTGCTTTTCTAATCTATGAAAAGTTCTTGTCACAGTTGCTCTGCAATTCTGCAATAACTTTCAGAAAAGAAAGAATAGTTCCATATTTACATATATTATATTGGGGGTAAAAAATAAGTTGGTATTATTACTAGATTTATAAAGGGTTTATATACCACAATCTTAATCTTCAAAACTCTAGTACGTGTGGATCTCATTATAAGGGAGCTGCATTTCACAGCTGAAGCAACTCAGAGCCTGCTATTTTAACAGTCCTAGGCAAGAGGGGAACAAGGAGGAAAATGGGTCATCAGATCCTGGCAGCTGTTCCTCTTTAATGCCAGGTGCCTGAATTAGGGAGTTTGACTCTGCTGGCTCTGAACAGCTAAAGAGATTTCTGCTTTTTCACAGTGACTGCTGCTGCACCCATCTGGCAATCTCTCTGCAAACAATTTCTAAGTTTCTCCAAAGGAAGCAAGATGATCCCAAGCTGTAGCCACACAGAGTGTAACAGATAAGTGGGAGCTTCAAAACAGCAATTCCTGGCTTTGGTCAACACTCCAGGGTTCTGATGTGGCACAGTAGGAAGTTTGGGGTGTACAGTACTAAAATAATCCTTGCAGGCTTTGCAGGACTCACTGAGCAGATCTATGCCAACCGCCAAGTATAACCCAAGAAGCAGGGTACTTGCTCCTCACACTGTGATTAAACATCCAGGTGGCCGGCCTTATTTTGAGAAGAGCAGAGATTATATCAGCTGCACAAGTTTGGCTGCTGAACACCAATAAGGGAGGTCAGAGGATTTTGCTGTCGGCCCACACATACCTGTCTGCGATGTAGCCAATGACTACGGAGCCAATAAGAAACCCAGCATTCACAGCAGACTGAAAGAGGTCCAACTTCCAGGAATCCTCACACACGAGGTCAAACTAAATGAGCAACCACAGTCAGAGGCAAAAGGCTGAAATGAGGAGCTGGCTCACATCCACATCCTCTTCAGTTAAAGATTTAAACTTGTTTCTGAGTCAACGCTTGTTTTGTCACTCAAGTTAGTAGGATTTCTGTGTGCTAAATGTCCAGCATTAAAAACTGGAACAAGCCCTGGAGCAGCTTACTGGTTTTTCCAATTCACGTTTCATCTCTTTGCTGGAAAGAGCATAGGCGAGTTATTACCCATCAAAACTGGCACCCTAACTTGTGTTGGCCTTTGTTGATCAAACCATCATGGATCTGATGATCACACTGGGTTTTTCAAACAGCTTTTTGTATGCATCTGGAAAGCAGGTATTTTGTATTCAGGACAAAGCTTTATATTGCATGGGTATCCACATATATTTGCCATCTGGTCTGACTTTTCATATTTTACTTGTAGATATACATAAAACCTACTAAAAAGCTACTAAGAACTCTCTTAACATGACTGAGGATCCCTTCTCATCCTGCTGGTAACTAAGTTTAATTGAATCTACGCACCTGAACACAAAACCAGATATTTCTCCTGATGCTCTGTGGGGCTCTCCATGAGAGTATTCTTCTATATGCAAATATTTCCTTTGGCCAAAGTAACACTTCCTACACTGTGCTACCCTTTCCCTTGCTTAGCTGTTAGAGAGCAACAGGACTCACTGATAAAATACACACACAGGCATGTGACGTGTGATTATCCCATAAGAGAAGTGGCCCATGAGCCCAGCTTTGCACCCCCTTCAGCACGAAAGGGAAGACAAGTGATGTGAGAGCATGACTGCATGAACCCATACAGACTGCAAGTTTTTAGCTTCCCACAATCTCATGAGATAATGGTGGGGTCATGCGAATCACAGCACCTGCTGGAGCCTTTTGCAGCAAGATGTGCCTGTGAGCTGCTGCTGTGCAGAAGGCCTGGGTTACCCTTCGTTTGATGTGCCTCACTTCAATATCATACACCCCATACCTTGCCTGAAAGAAGTACACCTACAGTATAACATCATATATCTAGTTCCAACCTCTCACAAAACTGTAAATTCCGAAGTTGATAGAGCACAGAATTTACCTGGTCCTCTGTTTGTGTTAGACATATAGGGAAAAGAATCCTGACCTCGATGATCCCTAAAAATTTGGTGGAATTTTCTATAATGAAATCATCCCAGTTACTGGTTTATTTTTAAAGTTCAGGCACCTAAACTGCTAAAGAACAGCAAGTAGCTTAAGTACCATTTTCAGTTTATTCTCACCCCTTCTGAGAACACAAAACAGCCATCAGCTTTTCTGCAGTTTA
>NW_020955428.1:7260-30117 GCF_003031625.1 Empidonax traillii
GACCCATGGCCATCCCACTCGGGAACGGTGTGATTCAGCTGCTCCTCCAGACTCCAGCCACACCGTTGGCTCAGCTCAGCCACTCCGGGGCTGAAGCAGCGGTGCTCAGGGACGAACCCAAAGAAGACAACACCCACATATACTGGGGTGAAGGCAGCAGAAAGCAAACACAGGACAAAAAAGGTTTGCTTCTGGAACCTGTGAAATTCTCCAACGTGCTCTAAAATGTCATCTAGGGTTGGCATTTTGTCATCAAAACCACCTCAAAAACCTCAACTAGCTCCTCTCTGCAGCACTGATATATTTAGTTGGCAGCAAAGCTACTTAAGTAACAAAGACATTTGACCAAAAGTCAAGACTAACTCCATAAATTATTAAACTACATGTTGCAAGCTTTATTTTTTAGGTTTCATTTGAAATCAGACCTTAATTCACCCAGGCAAAATTTGCATTTAACCCCTAACAGAGCACTTATATGTTCCTTTTCTCCTGAAAAGCCCCTGAAAGCCACAGCCCTTTAGCGGCTTTTTTTGTTTGTTTTAATTAGGCTAGTCAGTTCCTCAAAGAATAAGCATTTTTAAGGAGCAAACAAAGACGGAAAATTCCACCAACATTCAAGCAACATACAAGTGTAGTGCAGAGTGACTGGGCACCACCACGTGAGCAAAGTTTATTAGCCAGGATCTGTAAAGAGTAGGTAAGTACACTGGGAAAAAGAAGTGTCTATACGTTGACCCATGTGGCAGTAAATGAACAGCTTTTCTGAAAACTCCAGCATTATGTCTCACCTTTTACTCTCCACAGTCTTCCATTTCCAAGGAATACTTCTCCCTGCCTACATCAGGGAACACAGTTGTCACCTCACCACATTTTTGCAGTGATACAGAAGAGAAAAAGCATTCACTACAGAATTATGCACTGGGGATAGCTGTGGGAAGCCATAATATACAATACTTATGGCCAAAACAGCTAATTTTATCACAGAAGACCTGTAAGACTTTAGGTAGACTTCACTGCAGGCACCCCAAATAAATAGTTATATTAGGCTCCAATATAGACACCAGCTACTCCTGTATCTTTTGCTGACAACAGAAGCTTCCATCGGAAAGAAAAGCGTAAGGTTAATATTCTCAAGACAGGGAAAAAAAAAAGTGAAAAATGGCCTGGAAATACATTGAAATAGCTTAGGCAACAATGAAAAGAAAATTTAAAGACCTCATCTCAATACACTCGAAGAAATAAACCAGCTTAGGTGGCCGTTCTGGCTGGGGATTGAAACAGAGCCTTGTCTCGTCTCATCAGCCACAGAGCAAGAGTGGCCTAACCAGCTGTGAAAGCTGCTTTGCAGACCAACCCTTTAATATCATTCCCTACATCACACAGATGTGCTTTCTCTTCTCCTACCTCATCCTCTTCTCTGTCAAGAACACCTAGAACAAGTTAGCAAGAACTCCTCTCCTGTGGCCACTCACAGCTGTTACCCCAAGCCCAGCACAGCACCACCCCAATACCAGACCTTCACCTCATGAGCTGCGGGAGCAGCTCCACGTGGAGCTGGGGAGGGGAACAGGGGCACAAAAGTGCACAGCAGTCACCACGCTCACAGCCTTCCTCAGCAGGAGGATGTGTGCAGTCACCTGGGGCCAAGGAAACTGAAGTCAAAGCCTGCCTGGGAAGCAGGTAAAGTTTAAAGACTGTTTAGGCTGTATCTTAAAAATACACCCCAAAATCCCCCACATCACTTCTTCCTTAGCAGTTTTGTTTAAACAGTTCGTAACAAAGTACGTAAGTTTCACATGGACTAAAAAAGTTAGATCCAGACTGGGCCCGTTTTCCCAGTTTCCCACCATCCTCTCAGTTCAAAGAGGGGCTAGGTGGCACTGTGTGCCTGGCAAGTGGATTTCTTAGAGACTCCCTTCACAAGGAGTCACACTGCTGACTGGTAAAGTTTCTGCTCCTGGCCCAGCCATTTGTACATACTCGTTTGGGCCCTGCTGTTCTCACAGCACTTCCCTCCCTATGGTTAAGTAGGGTATCCTACTAGGAAAATAATCTGGTGAAGCAAATCATGCATCCAGCTCTAAACAAGGTAATATTCAGTCAGTCTACCTACAGATGCCTAGATCCATTGAGAGAACCACTGCAATAACTGATAGTATTAAAAAATGCACCTTTAAGCCTCTCATTCTCCCCAAACTCACCTAATCCTAAATATGAAAAATGCTGCTTTTAATTTTGACAAGATGCAGCTTAAGCCAAACTGATTTACAGCTCCACTGGTAACAACACAAGAGAAAGAAAACCCAAGACCGATAAAAGAAAGAATAAACCATGGGGGCTTACCTATATATTCTGATTTTTGTCATCAAACATTGGTTCTCGTTTTGAGTGACATGACTGAGGAATCAGCTATCACAGCAAAAAGGATATCACCAGGATAGTAAGCACCATTACAGACCAGTGTTAAGAAGGATTCCAGAACTGAGGCGTGGGACTTGGAATACCCACTTCATAACTTTTATTGAAATTGCTGAATTCTTTATATTACACTATTTTGATTCAAAATGGAGTTTTTATAAAAAGAAGCCATTGCTGAAACTGAGTAAGCCAGCCAAAAGGAACAACAAAAAGTTTCAAGAAATTCTGACCGACGCACGTACTTCTACAATGCTTTGAAACCCTATTATTGTCCATAATTTTATTGAGGAAACACCTGGAGAAGAGCAAGACTGCTACAGGAAAATTGACCTGCATTCATTACCAGCAACACTTCAAATCAATGACCATGGCCAGGATTGTAGAACGAGAACAAGAAATTAGTCTATCAGAAAACATTGGCACAATTTCTTTTTCCTTGAATTTAATACCAGAGAGAGGTATTACGCAGACTAGGGCTCCTCTAGTTGTTAGGCTTTTCTTGGTGATGACCAACTGGGCAGTGCAGATTGTATTATAGGAATTCTGCCTCTACAGCCTTGAAAACTCTGGTGCTCAGTGAAGTCAGCCTAGTCCAGCCATAATCAAGGGGAAAGGAAAAAAAAAATCTTTGGGTGCTTGTCAGCTGCTTAGGCAAATACTGATGAAGTCAGTCATGTGACCAGTACCAAAAAAATATCATGCGAACAGCAGCAACCATTTCAGGCTAAAGCTATACAGAGTTGTACCTTTCAGTCCATACCTTTGAACCAATGATCTGTTTAAATTAGAATGGATATTCAAATTTACAAGATAAATTAGACCAGTTCCAAAATTTACATCAAATCATCCCAACGCACAAAAGTTATATTTTTCCTTGTCTTATGACGGGTGAACCCATAGAATAATACCCTGCCGGCAGGAAGAACATGTTACTATTAAGCAAACCTGAGTAGTGAGGATCAATAAATACAAGGAGTTAAAACAATAGTAGTCAGGTAACTTGAATCTCAGAAGCCAGGGGCTTCATTGAGCCTTAATTCTTTCCTTTCAAAGGTTTCTCTTTTTTAAGTGAGCATTTAACATCTATGCTGAGGCTTAAAAAAAAAAAGTGTCCTGGCTAGAGAGTCAACATAACTCAGATTTCTTGTCAGAAATCCAGTCATTACTGAACAGATCATTGTAAACAACCAAGAAATCTTTCTCTTCTTCCCTTTTTAATGGTTTCTCTTTAAAGGCAAAATTCAGAAATATCTTTCAGGCTGAAGTCCTCATATTTGGTTGGAAATGTTGTCCTGTTATATATAATCTCTCTATATATATTTGATTAGGCACAAGAGGGGTTATTAAATATTCAATAAGTCCTCATCACTATCATCATGAAACGATACTGTATTTGTAGAGTTCTGTGCCTGCTGCTGGCCTGGCTCGGCTTTTGCTTTCCTTTCCTTTCCACCGTTCAACAAATAAGCTTTGTTATCATTGCTAAGACTGGGTAGCTTCTTTTGTGGATGCTTGTTCTTGTCCAGTCGTCTTCCTGTCTGAATCCTTACATCTGGAATGGTTAAGACCTCATCCTCACTGTCCAGGTCATCCACATGGAGAGAGGTAAAGGCTTCAGATTTAACAGACTTGGTAGTAATGTGACCATTCTCCTGCCCTCCTTTTTCTGTTCTCTGATTTGGTGCTGCGACTTCCTCCATAAGCCACTCTGTTTCATTTTCATTAGCTTCTTCTTCACTGTTTATCTGCAAGGGAAAAAAGAATGCAAGATGAGACTGCATATTTACCCCTCCAGACTCTGCCACATGCTTATCGCCCCAGTTATCAGACCCCACATGGCCTTGGGTTTAATGTAGCCATAAGACAGTAACACTGCAAGAGCATTGCTTTTTACTATATTGAAACAGACTTCGCCCTCTTCTTGTACATTTGTGTCATTTTGTGATTTACAGACTGCTCTTCACTTCCTTAACTTTATCTTCCTCTCCCATTTCACAATATAAATGTATGTGTGTGTACATATATATTTATGTCAGCTATGTGGTTTTCCTGAAGCCACACAGTATGGTTTCCATGCACTGAATTAATGGGGTTAATTTTTTATTAACAAAAGCTTCATATTAGGAAAACTTGTCAAGAAACAAATTCTATTTTGTCACTGTATTTACCTTTGTGTATTTGTAGGAAACACCAGATGTTCTTCTGCAGCAGTTCGTTATCTTGTTTATTACAATTTCCCTAAAGAAAGGGAAGAATAGCACATTTGGAAGACTGTATCTGCTTATTAGCCCTCACTTTTCTTCACTGGATTTCTACAATCAACGTAAAGCACTTAAACAAGCAAGCTGAAAGTTATTGCACTGACCCTGAACCACTCTAACAAAATTCAGTCCATGATGACGTACATCTTCTCCCTTACCACAGCTTCAGGGTGACTATTCTGAAACATCTCTGGCCTTTATGCCTAAGGGAAAAAAACCAAAACCTGTCTGGAAAGCACAGGAACAGCAGAACTTGCACTTGTTCCTTGATGCTGTTGCATGGATCCAGCTTGACTCCATGAAAGGAGAGGGGTATCAAATACTAACAATATTGTCACATTGTTTTATCCTCCATAATTAGCAGCTGCCCACAATAGAGGCTAGCCCAACTCAATTGCATACTCCAGTCCTCTTTACATGGGCCTTCAGAGAGTAATGGAGAATTTGAAGGAACCAGCAGTTTGACAGTTGATGCTGCCAACTGAGAAAACATAACTCGAGTTTACTACTTCCCTTACACTTTTGGCAGGAAATAAAGTGCTGACAAAGAAACTTCTAAAGCCTCCTAATCATTTCTTACCTCCTCTCTTTTTTGTAGAACAGCAAGATTATTAGACACGCAGTGAGAACAACCAGGAGGACACTCAGCACAGCACCAACAGCCTGGCTTCTCCTTGAAAGACCTTTATGTACTTGGGCCTCCTGATCTGTCTGGTGCTGATTGTCTGGATCACTGGTTGACCTAATAACATAAATTGAAAAGAAAAGGATAAGTAAGATCTATCGACCAGTTTCATCAAACTGGATTAGAAACAGTAGATTCAAAGAAAACATGCCACACCATCCTGTCGGTCCAACCTAACACCTATATGGGGACTCCGTCTAAGTAAAAAATAACTTGAAAACCAGAAACAATACATACTGTGCCTACATCCTGGTATGCTATCAAATCGTGCATAAAACTATCCACAGTCAAGACTGCAGAGTATGATTAAGCACTCCAGATCGTAGACAGCAGCAGTTACCCACACAAAGCTACTATTTTAGAACAAAACCTGCACTTGAACAAGCTGCAAAAGCTACAAAAATTATTTCACTTTCAGCTGACTATGGCACTACACAGGTCAAACTCCCTCAACAGCTAATTGTCTGTTTAAATCAGAATCAAGTTTCCCTGTGCTTTCAAGCTAGCAGCCAGAAAGTCAACAGTCCTGGGAGCAGTCACTCCATTCTTCACAGTGTGGCTGCCTACATGTCAAGGATATCGTAAGCACCTAAATACAGACACTGTTTTTAACACTGTTCCCTTGTTACTTCTTTTCACATCTGCAGATTAGGTGAACATATTCAATTGCAGAAATGATTTTTAATTCCAGCATCAAGAAGTGGGCAGATAGAGGGGATGGCCAGTCTTTGCCATGGCTTCAAAGTTTTCCAGACAGTAAGGCAAGAGGGACCAAAACACCTCACCTACAAACTGTTTCCTCCTCTCAGTAACAAGAAACAGCATGTTCTGTCAGCTACAGTAGGTTTTACTTAGTGAAAACAACAATATTAATTCCACCATGCCTCTCCAGCTTTAGGTCTAGATCAGTCTGACAGGCTTCTGTTCAGCAGTTACGTGCCAAACACTGCATATATGAACACTAATTCCATCCATCTATATATGAGTCTACTGCTCTTTTAGTTTTCCCCTCTTTTCACAACCGTTGTGACAAACAAATACAAAAAAGCCTTAGCTGAGAAGTGCTAACCAAAAGCTGCTTTTAGAAAATGATTAACTACTCACAATAATGGACACACGGCAGATGTGTACCAGGTAAATAAGTACTGGCAATCTGCTGTCTCCTGAAGGAATTCAGGGATGCCTTCCTTTGCTCGTGGATTGCAGTGGAAGAAAATGGTTGAAGACACAAACTTTGATTTATCTTTACCACATCTGGAGTCAGATGAAAATATGACATCCAAGTCATCATCTACAATGAGAAGAAAACCTTGTAGTTTACTACTTCCTTGAGAACAGTCTATTAACATCAGACCCTGGAAAGTTAACATATTTGTTCTGCAGTAACAGCTTACACTTTGCAGTATCTATAGCTGAGCTTATACTTTTATGTAGCTGATCCAAACAGTTGCTATGGAACAGTGGGTCAAGCTCTTCATACAAAAAAAAGTAGCTAGCTAAAGGAAATTCATCAAGCATCAAGCCCAAAGCCCTCTTATTGGCCATATTTGCAACTGAGCTGACACATTAAGAAAAAAGCAAATTAAATTATGCTAGACAGACTTCAGATACATTTGCAGAAATGGATTAGCATGAATATTGTGAAACAAGAACCACTTTCTGATAAAGTAATTCACACAGTATATCAACCAATTCAGTCTGGTGGGCAATTACTTACCCTCAACAAAATATTTCACTTTTCTGGCAGAACCAACTCTCCGAAAGCGACGTTCATTAGTTTTAATCTGGCAGATGTTTGCTCCAGAGCATTCTGGGAAACTTGAGTTTCTTATACCAGAAAGTTGAATTTCATATACATATTTATCACCGTTTGTCCGTATGTCTCCAGAAGCTGTGTATAACCTGAGGAAACAGAGAGCAAGTCTTTCCTTAAGGTCTCAACTCACAGATTTGGATTATTCCCAAAAGATAAGACTGGCGACAGTGGTAGTTGCTACCACTGGTTGATTCCAGAGCAAGCTGAGTGACTTATTCAGCAACCAGAAAAGACGCAGGACTGAGGCTTCCTCCCTGAACATTAGAAATAAAGATTATATTTAGCATAAATATAATCTTTATAAGCAAGCACAGAAAACAAGTTTTTCTAGTTATACTGCCCTCAGTGTGTGAGTGGATATGTAAATACCTCCAAATATTTAGGATCAACTGAAGACAAAAGGATGATTTAGAGGCTCATACACACTACTGACCGTAAAAACTATACGGTGTGCTCTGTACCTGTGATAAATAACACAGCTTAGACATCTTTCTCAGAAGGGTAACTAGTGATACTATTCTTTCACACTGCTGGTCAAAGTGAGAAGGCTTTGAGCTATTTGTACTAGCCCCCTGCAATGTGTAGTACAGTCAGTGTAACTGCTGGTCTTTCTCTGCCACTCCTGAGTTCAGGCTTGCTTAATCGTTCCTCCAGAGATGTCCTTTCTCATTTCTAAGGCTTTTGAAGCATGGGTTCCTATTTCCCAAGGGATCATGTGAGCAGATAAAAAGGTACTATGTAAAAAGCCAAAGAGTACTCTAGGTGGGGAAAAAAAAAAAAAGAAAAAGTTTCCGGAACTGAACTAATGTCTACACATTATGGAAGAGAGCAATTATCCACAGTAAAGAGATCTAACACCAAGGTGAGTAATGTGGAAGCTTTAGAGTAGTCTTGAGTATGCCTGGACATGCTCACACCTATAAGCCCAGCTGTGACCTGCACTAACAATCAGGACTTTAGGTCAATCATCAATACAAGGTGAATTCACTGCTATTTCCACTTGACAGCTAACAACTGTTAAGGCAAACCAGAATATTCATACCAAGCTCTTATCTTGCAGTACAGTTCTACAGGACTAAGCTATTGTAGGCTTCGGTCCTTGTTGAAACTTTCTTGTTTTGACATTTCTTTGGGGTTTTTTTTACTCACTTGTAATAAATATCCCCTAAAGAGAAGTTTTTTCCAGTTGCAGGATTAACGACTGTTCCGTTCACCACCTCCACCTCCTGCTGCTTCACAGCACAAGCTGCACGTGTGTCCCAAGTGATGTAGTAAGCACAGCTTTCCTTATCAAACCTACCAGATACAAGACAGACGTGATGATTCCAGGAAAGAATAACAAGCTTTTAGCATCTTGAGAAGGGGAAGAGATAACTGCTAACCCATGTGACAGTGGCCTGCTTAAGCATCATGCTGAGATATTTGCTAAAATAGCAAAGTAGCACTCAAAAAAAGCTATTCGAAGAATTGCAGAGCATTTTTCTGCAGTTCCAAGACTTGAAGAGATCTGGCTGCACTTGAACTTCCTACTTAAAGTTCCAGAATTTACACAGTGTATCAGAGGATTTTATTGAAGTATTTTAGCTAACAAACATTTAAGGCTGCTTTTTTGCAACCTGCCCTTTATTTAAACAGGACAGAGGGTATAAGCCAGTCAAATTTTGCTACCTAGTTTTTTGACTCATACAGAGCATCTTGCTCAGTTTCCCAGCTCTATAAGCAATATACAGTTAACAATATTAAGACCTAACAAAAATTATCAAGCCTTCTTAGTATTTGTGATCCACGCAAATATACCTCAGACAGCTTCTAGTTAAATGCACTGTACTGAGGCAACAATACACCATGTTTTATTAGCTCAATCACTTACCCACAGTAAATGTTCTCTAATACACAGATTATGAGCAGAATTAAGAGTGATTGTGCTATGACTAACACTGAAAACAAAAGCATCCCAGCCATTGTCAGATCTAATTTGGATGTAGGATGTTTAAATTTTTTTGCCCCGAAATTTCAAGATAAATACAAAATAGATTTGTTTATGGAAGTGAGCAGTTGCAGAAACTCCAGAAGGTTCAAGCCTTACATGTACAGGCCAAGGATTATTTTAGGGACTGTCTAACAGAGTGGACAGTCACTGAGTCAAGACTTAAGAGTTTACTAGAGAGGTACAAAGGAAACATTCATGAAGATCACCGGTATGTTAATTTATTACTCACCTCTGCAGCATAGGCATGCCAACTGTTTTTGCACATTTCAGTTCTATAATTGTTGTAACTTGCTTGTTTTTCCTACATTCTTGCCCACTGGAATAACTTATATACACTGTATCACCTAGAAGAAAAAAAATGGTGACACTCCAGGTTTCTTAAGCAGAAATTTCCTTTGCTCATTCTCTAGACTTCCTTACTTTAACTTTTAGGATTTTTTTCCCCTGCATAGACCATATATCAATTACAGCACTTCAGAAACTTGAGGCATTTACACTTTTGACCATTTAAAAAGCCTGGAAGACCTTTGCATTTACCTCTGTTCAGGTCACCAGTATGGCCATAATAAATGTTTACATTTAAGATGTCTTTTTTTAAATGTAAGAGAAAATTAAGATATCCATTTATAAATAAACTCAAGCAATAAACACATATAATACATGGCATTGCTTTTGCAACTGGATGGAAAATTTCCCTCCATTTTACAAACTCAGCACCAATTTAAAAACATTCCTTAAATTGAAAACTTGAGTAAGATTGAGTTGGGTTTTTTAAACTCCTTTTCTTAAGAGTGAAGCCAATTAGTCATCTTTCACATGCTGCTTTAATTGAAGAAGTTAGTTGATGTAGAATAAGCCTTTACAAACAGGATGAACAAAAACAATTCTCGCTCAAGCAATTACAGAATCATAGCTTGGTTGAGGTTGGAAGGCATCCTTGGAGGTCATCTGGTCCAAACTCCCTGCTAACATAGGGGCCACCTGGAGCCAGCTATCCAGGACCATGTCAAGACAACCTTGGAGTATCTCCAAGCCAGGAAACTCTACCACCTCTTTGGGTAACATATGCCAGTGCTTGGGCACGCTCACAGTAAAAAAGTGTTTCTAGATGTTCAGATGGACATTTAATTTCTTACAGCTTTAATGACAACACTGTTTACTACTTCAAAGTTTTCTCGTGACTTAAATACCACATTTGAGTAGTAGCATTTACTGGTTTTGTTTTTAAACAAAAGAAAGATTCACTGGTAAAGATATTTCAAAATAAGGGCTTCACCATAACTTAAAAAGCACTATAGCTAGGCTGTAAGATTTAATCTTTTATCTCTAGCTCTCTACAAGAAAAAAAAAAGTAACTACCTGTCACATTTAGCTTCTGTGTATGGACAAGTCCAAGGACTTGAACATCTCCATTGTTGCTTTTCCTGCAAATACTGGCTCTTTCAGGGCAGCCTGTGGGTCCCATATGTACGCTCTGACAGAGATTCACATAGTACCTACAGAGAACATGGGAGACAAAAGTTTAAAATTCATTTAGGTTAAACTGAAGAAGTGATACAAAAACTTTAGAATCCTCATAGGAAGCTAGACAGATTCCAAGAAGCTAAATCTCAAATTAGTACATGCTTTATTCTGAAAGTTCAGGTTTGGCAAATTACTTCTAACTATCATTTTCAAGTAAAAGATCGTGGAAAAAAAAAATTCATCATTTACCAGATTATTTCACTAGTTAATTTTGACCTGGATCCAAACTAGAAATTAGAACAGAGTCAAGAAATGTCCAAAAGTTTTTTCAGTTATAAAGGTCATAGTATCATCCTAAATTCAGTGTTTCTTCCAAGCTATACCAGCTCAGATATGTCAGAACAGAGGAAGTACTAGCAAAGTCATAAATGAAACAGTTTTGTTACCCTATGGTTTATCATAGGTTCAGAATTAGACGCTGTCATCCTTGCCAGTTCATTTCTATTTGCTAACTAGAGGGGGGATGCAGGAGAGGTTGATGAATTCCTGCTGCTCATATTTTCTTCTAAGCTGCTACATAGAGGCTTAGAAGTTAAACTTTATAGACAAGAAGTTACATACCTGAGTTAAAAGAAAGCAACTAATTAAGATTTTTGTTCAACATTATTAAGAATAAAAAAAATGCATTTAAACAAAAAAATTACATTGCTAAGATAGCAGTTTAAATAGAAAGCTTTTAAGAAGTTTTTAGTTCACACTTATTCATTCATTAAAAAAGGCTACCAATATGGGGAAGGAGTAAGAATGAAGAATGTAATTTTAAATCCCTCTGGAAAAAAGGGGTTGCTTTCTCAGATTTTTTATCTAGATGCAGTGTTAAGCACTGACAGTTTTAAGCAAACAGAAATATATCACACCCCATTACAACTTCAACAGAACTGACTAGCAAGCTGCTCCCTGGGAGTTGCTCATTACTCACGAGTTCCCGTTGTGGAAAAAGATCCATGACCCCGTCAAGGAAGAGAGCATTCTTAAGTCATAAGTTCTGTGTTTTTGGACAAACTTGCACTCCATTTTCTGGGGAGGACAAACAGCCTGAGTCTTCCATTCGAATGTCACAGCACAACCAAGAGTCTCACTGAGAAGGTATGGTCTCCCAATATCGGCATTTTCATCACATGTGAAGATAATGGTAGATTGCTTTCTTGCATTTGCTATAAGGTGGGAGGTTGGGAAAAAAGAAAAAAAAGCACACTTTGCAAGAGGCTTCCAGGCACGTATTAATTTTAGTGGAGCTAAAACCCTGCATTAGCTCAGATCCTTGCACAGGAAGTGTAGGAAGTACTTACTGCTACCACAAAATCCCCACTTTTCATCTCCCTGGTAGTCTGCAGTTGTAGCACACCATGGCTTATTCTTTTCTTCTGTAATACATTTCTCATAGGTCTTCCCTTTGTACTTGAAGGGGAACACACAAAGCTCTCCCTTTTCAGTCACTGAGAAGGAAAGGTATAAACTCTTAACAACATGCAGCAGAACAGCAGGGATATCCATATTCATGACCACATTCAAAGCCTGTACTTCAATACTAAAGAACAGTCAGAGGCAGATAACAGAAATACTGAAACACTGAATTTAAACTCAATTAGAAAATTAGATGTAGTAAACAAGTAGCTACAATCATCCCTACAGAAAAAGTGCACTGTCTCTTCTAGGGATATAGATGTTGATGTTGCAGATTAGTACGGCGCATGTGATTACCGAAACTACATGTTTCTATTAACATATGTAAAATGTTGCTTCCTCTTATCACAACAAAGCCCCATATTTTTAGGAGAAAAAAATTAGGCAAATTTTTTAACATAGAAATAGGTATGCTCCAATCTCACCTGGAGGGCACGGATCACCTCCTGTATACTGCAAGATCACTGTTTCATCCTGGTGGCTATAGTCCATTTTCATTTCCTTTATGTTTCCAAAAGATGATACACCTTTTTCAGATGTCAGACATACTGCCCCATCTTTGCATTTTCCCTGGGGCAAGCCTGTTGCCTTCCTGCACACACCAACATGGTAACTGTTGGATCCAGAAAATACCTGTGTAGACAACCAGAAGTATCACACGTCTGACTCGAAGCCTACAGTCAATACTTACAAGACCAGGAGGGCTTTATAAAACAAGTCTCATGCAACACTTGCATAATTCAGGAAAAAAAGATGACCAATTTTGCAAGTCAGGCCTTCCTTAGTATGACAAAACTGCAGATAAAGTACACAGGACCACAGATAAAGTCTGTCCAGCAAGACTTGCTTTCACATTCAAGACTCTGTCAAAGCTGAACACTTCTCCTTCCTTTCCCTATCAATATATTCATCAACTTCCTTCACAAAAATATTACAGACAATGGTTATACCCTCTAATATTATTCCCCTCTGTCAGAGGCCAAACAAATCATAGCACATGTTTCAGTCTTTTCTCACACCCCAGGATGCTTAAAAGAAACCTTTGCTGCAGTATTAAAATATTAACAGCAATAGAAAATTATAAACAAATAAGCAAATAAACAAATAAGAAAATCAAAGCACCAGAAGGCATTACCTCAAATGATCTTACAGAAAGGCTAGTCAGGTTAAAAGTATAGTGCAGCTGTTCATCAGTCACAGAGCAGCCTGAAGTTTTCACTTTATCAGGGCACACAACTGGAGTTTCCCACTCAAACACAAAACTGCACTCAAGTTTCATTATCATCTTTGGCTTACCCTGTTACCAAATAACACAGAGATTAGGTTTAATTTTTGGCAAGTTCGTTGTTCTTTCTGCATTTCCCCCATTACCCAGTATTTAAACTCAGTTACTACCAAGGCCAGACTTCATAGACTCTAGGACAAACAACATGCCTTTTTATTACAGCCAGTACCAAAATACTCACATTCTACCTTGCCCCAGAAAAAAAATCAAAGAAGGAACTGAAATACCCAAGCTTTCTTCTTAATTAGGGTTGAGTTCCAATGTTCAGCTTAATTGCAAGCAGCAAAAGTGTGCGAACATATCATTCAGAGCTGTCTCAAGTTTCAGCTCATGCCCCATGTTAATGGAAAGTAGTTCCATGACCTCCAGCAAGCTCTAATTTTTCAAACATCATACCCAAGTAGTTCTCTACAGTTTGTTAAGGCGTTCAAAAAAATTCAAGCAACACCGGACTCAAATCACCATGCAAACTCAATTTTGTGTTTGGGTGTTGACAAAAAATAAAACATTAACTAAAACCAAATTTTTAAAGCTGTGTATGATTATAGAAAGGGTTACAACATAGGGGAAACATTTCACAGTAACAGCTCTACACTTACACTGGTTCTCATGTTAGCTTGAGGTAAAGTACAAGGTTTTGGATCTAAAGGTGCAATACAGCATCAATGCCAGCAATAAGTTACTGTTACATTAAGTCAGTGGACTCTCATCCTTGAAATCATCAGAACCTTTTACTCTCAAGCCTAAAGTTCATGCACTCAATGAAATTTTGGCTTGTTAAGAATACAGATATGAAGTATATTCCTCGATGATATAAGTCCATCCATACATTCTAGAAGCAAGTCCTTGATTTAGTTTTAAACAAAGTTAACACTGGTTACGACCCACTTCCCATTACACTCCAATATCAACGTAAGTTTAATAGATGTCTTACCAGACTAGTTCCTTGGCTGCAATGAAATACAATAACAGAAGTATAGTTCAATTTGTTGTTTGTCTGACAAGGAGTAGTGCTGTTGTAAGTGATGCGAACTTCATTTAATGCCTCATTAAACTTGGGAGGTTCAGTAACACGACCAATATCCTACACAAGCAAAAATATTTATTAATAGGCTTATGGAACACACCTAGATTTCAGATCAGCCCAGAGATTCAGATCAATTAATATTTACGTTTATATGGAAGCACAACTACTGCGCTTTTGAAAACCACATTCTATACTTAAAGAACACCTATTTTATTTCAATCCTAACAAAACACAAGCTGAGAAGCTCAAAACACCCTTTGATTAAGCTTGACAAAAGCCAGGAAGGTTCTGCATCTTACAGGTAGATTCTCCTTTACATCATTGTGCCAAATTACTAACGCATGACTTAAAATCAGCATTAACAGCGGAGAACAGTCCCTAGATCGATGTGAAAGTTCATGGAAAACAATCTCAACTTTTTATGTCTGTCTTCTACAGCTCACAAACAAGCCTTCAAATGGTAAGAGCCTTCATCTCTCAAGGTAGTAACACAGACAAGTTAACCAACATTCTGTCACAGCCCTGCTATTCATTCAACTGTCCAAGTTTTACATGGAAGTACTAAATGCATTTTGAAGCATGGTAGGACATAGCCTGTTGCAATATGAAGCAGGCTATCATAAGATCGAGTAGGCCACAGATTGGTAAACTAAGATGTTCTGCTTCCCAATCTTTGTATTTGGCACACAGCACTATATACAAAAAATTCTCTGTAGTAATTTTTCATATTTATCACTGCATCGAATCTTCTGACACCCAGTCAGATTCGCTGAAGTCATTAGGGTTCAGGACAGGAAAATATTGCTTTACAGGGAAAAACAATGAGAGGGAATTTTGCAGAGGAGATTTTAATTTTGCATTCCATTTCTTTAACCCATTGCCAAGTCCCTAGTTGAAATCAGGTCTCTAGGCAGGGATACTGTATTAAACTATTACAGAAATGCACATTTCATTGATTCAAGGCATAGTACTTACTATTGGCAATTCATTAACAGGAACCATGCACACAGCTGCTCCAGGGGGGCAATTAACATCTTTGATAGGATTGAGAGGCTCACAAACATTGATGTAAAAGTCAGGAGAAACATCTGTAATATCTTCATCCACAAATGCCTCATAATACCCAGTGCGATGGATCAGAGGAGACAGGTCAATAACAGAACTGCCATTCAATACCGAGCACTTCACCTACAAGAACATACACGTCACTGATCTTACTCTTTTATTACTTGCCTTGATTTATTGACAAGCATCCTATCCTTCTTGGGGTCAGAAGCATGGCTACATTTATAAGCAGCATTTGTTATAATTATTTGCCTGTAGATATTAAGTATGTACAAGCTGCACATGAAAAACCTTGATCATTTAAACATTCTTATGGAATGGAGTCCCTGTCAGAACAATATCAAGTCATAAAGCTCTGGCATCCATACTCCAGCATATATAGTCACTATCACTTCATAAGATCTCTTCCTCTCCTTATCTCCCACACATCACTGGACCACCTCCAATAAACAAGCTTGGATATAACAACGTAAAATCATTTTATTGCAAGTTGATAGCTTGACTACTACGTTTCCTCAGAACCAATTTCATACAATTTAAATGTGCATAAGCTTACTGACAGTCTATGTGGAATTTGAAAAGTCTATTCTTGTTTAGATATTAGAAAAGGAACAACTAACAAAATTACGCTTTCATTTCAGGACCAATAAATCATCCACACTACCTACTTATCACCACACTGAAGTAGCCTGGGTCACTGTGAAAAGTGGTCGGAAGTGCACAATGATCACCAAATGGAATAAACAGGCTAGGAAGCACGGTGGGTTTGGGCACTGTTGATTTGTGTTGCAGCATTGTACATGCAACTGAAGAGGAAACCAGAGTAGCCAAAAGAAGGGACATGTGACAATTCTTGTTGGGGAAAGAAACTGAAAGATGTTTTTCCTAAATGGAAGCAAGAGCTATAGTATTAAGACAGTGATGAGGATGAAAAAAATCACTCAATGCAGAGAACGATGGTCACAGTGGAGATAATCAAGGTAGTGAAAAGGATGATCAAGTAGATTTACAAAAGTAATGTTCAGGTGTTAAGAAAAGATCCAAATTCACCTAACAGCTCATTTAGCCTCCTAGCCTTCTACTCCTATTACTGGTTTTTACTCTATGCACTCAATAGCAATAGCAATTCAACTAGCTACAATAACTAAAGAAAGACTAGCACAAAGTATTGCCTAGAACACCAGTTCAGCTAGAGTTGACCAAATCAGGCTATTACAACATGTGTTACACAGCCAAAGCAGATCCTAAATTCACACAATTAAGGTTTATCAGTTTTCGCACTGAGCAAACTGATCATACTGGTGCCTGGCCACTAGTTACTTGCCTAGAAACAAAGAATATTTCCGTTAACAGAGATGCTATCTATCCTCAACTCAACCTCAGCTCTGTTGGCCTGCTGCAGCAGATGATTTTAACCATCACTTCCCAAGATGACATTCCATGGCTTCCATTTGAACTGTACAGAAAAGGAGCTAAGTAGGTTCCACAGAGGGGTTATTCTGAAGTGTTTTAAGTTTTAACTTTACTCAACATGTGGAGAAGGACTTTGCCAAGTACTGTTCATCTGCACTGAAAATGACAGTATGAAAAGCATTTGAGAACTTCTGTATGAACCTGGGTTCTATACTACAGGAACAGACCCTTCCCCCAAGGAATTTAAAACATGCTGATATAATATCCAACCCACCTCAGAAATTTAGTGCCACAAGTGTTGTCTGTAAAAGTAATCCTTACCTCTTCCTCACAAGCCAAGGAAGTGTGCCAAGAGAAGTAACTAGTGCATGTCTGCTCATCAAAAGACAGAAAAACAGGCCGACTGTCATCTCCAGCATCAGACTTGCATACAAAGCTAAAATAGCTTTTATGCTTCAGTGCAGGGTCTGCAGGGCAAGGATCTCCATCTTCATAGACAAGTTTTAACACCTGATCCTCATAAGTTAAAGTTTTACTCTGTTTTCCAGCATTAACTGGTTTTTGGCCACCTGTGATGCAGACAGCTAAAGTAAAAAGAAAAATGAACAGAACAGATCAAGTCTGATGTAACTGCCCTGCAAAGATTACACCTTACAATATAAACAGTGAGACATTTGAGATTTTAGTCTCACTGTAGTTTTCCTATGAAAGATAGGCTTTGTCACGCTATCTGGAGTTCCCATTAAACTGAGCTAAACTGCACTGAAACAAAGACCAAATATTGTCTTTAACACTTCATTAACCTGTGTCTATACACACTAAATCAGTCACAGAGCACAGTATTTAGTATACTATATACCATTTTAAGATGCCTCTTAAAAAACAAATCGATCCAGTATTTTCTTCTAACTATACAAAAATAATCTTTACTTCACAAGCAATGTTCCCAGCATTTAAGATGCTTAAATATTATCTCATATTCAATTTGCCAAAAGAGTTAGTAATTCAGTCTGCAAGTTAGCAGCTTAGAAAACAAGTTAACTTCTCCTGATGTTTCAGAAGCATCCAAAGCAGAACAGAAAGCTAGAAAGAGGATTGGCAAAGGTTTGAAGTATAGACACAAGGCCTAGGGCTGAGGCACTCCAGCAATGCATCACTATTGAGAAATTTTTCTGCTCAGTTCACTCTAGCTGGAAGCTTCTAATGTCTCCATTTTCACAGCTGCCAAGAAGTGCAGCAGAAATATCTACATTCCTGGCTTCATGTTCCAAAAAACACCCATCCATTAGGAACTAGAGGGATTGAGACTGGAAGTGAGCCAAAGTGAATAGCTTGGCTTCACTTCCTAGAACACTTTTAGGTTCTTTTCCTATGCAATTCAGCCATACAGCTGTTCCCTTTACCCCATCTGCATTTGCAGTAAAACCTGCCCCTCACATTTTACTGTAAACTTGAACATAAGTATTTCTTTTGGGTACCCTATAGTCAATCTTTACAGTACCAGAGGGGATAAGATACTTACCAGCTCCACTAGCACATGAACTTTTAGCTTCAGCACAAACATTTAACTCAATCTTTCTGTTGTGTGAATCACTGATGGTATAGCCAGACTCTCGCTTTAATGATGTCAAATCAAAGAGGTGGCCTGTAGAGAGATTGGGGAACAATTTAATCTGGTTTTCAGATTCAAAATCAAGACGTTTCTTTGTATTGAAAGCTTTCAGTAACTTAATTTAGTAGGATGGTCAACCAGACTCTATTTGACTGCTAGCTTAGAAAGGCAAATAGTTACTTATTCATATTAACAAAACTAAAACTAGTTTCAGAACTACAGACTATGTTCCAAGGGACATTGTAGTACCTTACAAGATATTTCTACCAACAATAAACTCGTTGGGACACAGAGGATGCACCCCACTGCACTTTTCTAATGAAGTCCCTCAAGAACACAAACAGTTTCTTCCACATATGAAATCCTGAGGCTTCCTCCTTACCTGTTGCAGGATTGGTTACCCGACAATCATTCTGCACATTGCTTTTAAGAGGGCACGCAGCAGCAGTGAACCATAAGAAGGTATATTCACAATCTTCAATGGCAGTTATAAGTTCTGGCTTTGATTCCTAAACACGAAATAGTGGAGAGAGTGACAACTCCGCAGAGTAAGCGTAAGACTGTGCAACAGGGTTATACCTGCAGCTTGTGGCTGAGCTCAGTTCAAACACCAGTCCTAGGTCTTAACAGACCATCATGGTCCAGTGAATTAATCCAAGGGCAGAGTATTTAACTGTGATTATTTCAAATACACAACAGTACAGAATCATTATCAGGAGACAAAGTTAATGAGAGAAGACCTAAAGGCAGTCTAGGGCAATAGAAAATAGAAGAGTACTTAACGGCAAGGCACAGAGTGTGCAAGAGTTAAGAACTACACAGCAAATAGCATTATTTACTACTTGAAACACTTCTCTACCTGCACTACATTCATCTTCAAGACATAAACAGACAATTTAAACTATTACAGATGGTAAAATCTGTGCTAGCAGATTGTACAAAGAGATCCCAAAAATTGCACAGCATCTAAAATTCAAGTACTTCTAAGTCAGTCCGCTTGCAAGATTGGCTCCCATTCAACTACAGGTGACTAGGGAATGGATAAGAGCTGCCCGCATTCTCCATATACAAACAGTGATATGAACAACTCATGATCACAAAACCCCACCAGAAGGAGCCCACTTACAATTCTGCTTTCATCACACTTGAGGCGCAATATTGTTGTTTTGTTGCGAATTTTATCTGGACACTGCTCTCCATTAATATATTTCAGAATGGAAACGCCATTTTCCCTCCAGGGACTACCAGCCACTTCTCCAAGACTGGTACATTTTGTACCCTCCATGAGAGAGGCAGCAGCATCAGAAGGACAGGAACCTATACAGATAAACAAAAACTGCATTATCACTCCAAACGTTATTAAGGCATACTTGCCTGGAATAAAACTTCACTACTTTATTTTCAGGTATATCTCCAAGCCACTGTCCAAATCATACTCAATGGGGTGTATTTTCCTCAAAAAATCACAAGTAGCAGCAATATCCTCACTTTACTTAAGGTCATGCAGAAAGCAGTGGCAGCTACTACTGGGGAAGTAAGACTATCACAGAGTAGAAGGCTACAGTCTGTTACAGGGTCTTCCACTGCATAAGACACAGATTCAGTCAGAAGATGCCATAGAGAAATTCTGAAGTTAGCATCTTGTGCCAAGAAATTATTTTAATCTTTAAGAGCTATAGCAGACTTTGGTTAAGGGTAGCAGTTATTATGAGATAAGAGCTCTTAGTGAATCTCACCCACTAAGAAAATGGAAATCAGGTCCACAAACTATCCTTCCCTTCGGTGCTGAAATCACACCACTGTCTCCCCATGCTTTGTGATTTTTTTCACTCAGAACAGCCACCAGCACTACTGTCCTAACATTTTTGCCTTCCCTAGATACAATAGGAAGAACGTATTTTTATTTTGCTCTTACGTGCAGCGCCATATGGTACTAAAGGCTTGCAGACATTAATATAGTATTTCTGTGTAGTAGTAGATAGAGCAATTGCCTCCCAGTTCTCTCTATGTCGCATCAGGGATGAAAAGTCATAGAAGTTTCCATCATCATCCCTGTACAAAAGATAAGGAGGTATGCAAAAAAATTAAGTATTTTAAAGTTACAATTTTTAAGTTACTGCAGTAATTTTAACCTAATAACTCTAAGCAGAGTATCATGCTGAAAAAGAAATCTGCAGGTTCATTGCTCCCCAGAAACTTCAAATTCGGTACAGAGATATATCACTGCACCAGCTACCTCCACAGTAACTGTCCACATGCACATAGCCCTCAGATAATGCAGGAGTAATTCAACTTTTAATTGGAGTATGTCATCTTTCAATGCATTTCAAGCACAAACACAGTTACAGTGCACTGTTTTACCTGAAGGTAGAAACCTATAATGAGGCCAGATGTTAAAACTCTGGGCCAATTATTAGCCACATTTGACCCCACTTATCAAATGCTAAAGAGTTAATACTTGGTGGTGATAGACATCATAAACTTTTTTTCCTAGAGCTCTGCCTGGTGGAATTTCCAAGCAGAACAGAAGTATTTTTGTTTAAAATTAGCTATGGTTAAATAATAACTAGATACTTGCAACAACCTAGCATACTTATCCTTCAATTATCAATAACTGCGTACCCAAAAGTTCCCTTTTATTATTTCATTTTTAAGAATCTCAAAGTATTTTTCTTCCGTGAAATTAGTTTTCACAAACACAAACTGCAAAAGTTACTTGAAATACTTTGCACTGGCACTGAATGCCACATTAGCTGGTTACTAAGTCAAAACACAATCGCTAAAGTGGCAGCATCACACTGAATTGCAATAAAGCTGTATTTTTTTTTTCATCATACAGCTTCACTTTAACTTTGTGGAAACAACTTACTTGTAGGAGCACTCAGTAGATTTAACAGGTGGGCAAGCATACTGAGTATGCCATTCAAACATGTAGGTGCAATCTGGAGTTTCCTTCAAAAATACAGGCTGAAAGAACACAAAACAAAAGTAATTTGCTTTCACATTTAAACACAATGAAGTTACCAAAATGTGTCAGTTTTGCTTCAAGAAGACCTAGGAACATACATATTATCTTAGAGTCACGCTATGCCTCTGACCAGCTGAAAGCATGGCTTCTCCCAAACCTGAGTTTATCCTCGTGCACACTTCTGATAAAAGGGCAGCCATTAGAAACTTCTGCCTCCTCCCTGAACTAAGGAGAAGAGCAAAAGTAACCCTACACACCATTGTTTAAGAAAAGGAAGGAAAGTGCAAGTACAAAGAGAGAGACTAAAAGCAAGTAACCAGCTTATTTTAGTCTGGTTATGTAATAACTGCTTTCCTGCACATTAAGCCTTCTACCTTTCATTTTTTTACAAAGAAACAGCTGTAATGTCTGGGAGAGCACCCCTTCCCAACCTCTCCATGAATTTTGATAAGGGCAGGTATCCCCTAAAGGAATTACATGCCTTGACCTTCCTGAGGCACAACGAAAGATACTGTTCATAACAGAAAATTCAAAATATTCCTCATTTTTTATCACTTCATAGGACCTTTCAATCTCCTGTCTAATCTGGAAATTATTAGGCAGTTCTTGAAGGAGGCTATTTCATATCCTTCATCATACACTTTCATACTTTAAGTGGGTAACTCTGGAAGACAGTACATACAGGAAACATATGTTTTGAAACTAACCTCAGAGGTATTCTTGTCACAGTAGAATAATATGGCAGTTGACCGTTCATATATTTTATGGCATTTTTCTCCACTGGTGTAATTTATCATGATTAAACCATTTCTGAAAGTCAGTTTTTCTGTACGTAAGCCTAGAAGCAAGTAGTTGAGAAAAGTCAGCTACTCCAGTAAATACATGACTGCAGTAATGCCTCTGGCAACAGGGTTACGTAAACAGCAATAAGATGCACAATAAAGTATTGATAGACAGATGTCAACCTTCCCCTAAAATCTGTGATCTAGTTATTGAATGAGTACTACTCAGTAAGGCTGAGTTCATTCATAATTGAGTGTCAGGGTAACTACATATATGCCATTTTACTTGCACAGTAAGAAAAGGTGGTGGGGTGCTTTGTCTCGTAAGATGTACAAGATAAGCAAGAACCACTCTTTTATCATGTAGTAACTTCAGTTACACCCTGGCTAATCTTCACACTGTCTAAGTTTCTTCTGGTAAGTGCTGTACCTGCTACTTTTGTCAAACTGCCCATCTTCTTTACTTGACACGATGCAACAGCGTCAGCCTTTGGATTGCAAGGTTGTGTTATTTCTCCACAAACTCTGAAGTAGTAGTCATACTCATCTGTACTCACTTTCACGTCCTTATTAGAAAGTGGCTTCAGATTATAAACATGACCATACC
>NW_020955428.1:30319-35409 GCF_003031625.1 Empidonax traillii
TTCACACTGTCTAAGTTTCTTCTGGTAAGTGCTGTACCTGCTACTTTTGTCAAACTGCCCATCTTCTTTACTTGACACGATGCAACAGCGTCAGCCTTTGGATTGCAAGGTTGTGTTATTTCTCCACAAACTCTGAAGTAGTAGTCATACTCATCTGTACTCACTTTCACGTCCTTATTAGAAAGTGGCTTCAGGTTATAAACATGACCATACCTTGGATCTTTCACCTGGCAATCCTCTCCTTTAAAGAAAAGTTAAAAATTTAAAATACAATTTAAGATCTATTAGCTTTGTCAAATACGCTTAGAACAATTAAGGCTTACTGGAAAAAATAAGGCCCCAAAAATTAGTAGTTGGCACTTTAGGGCAGTGACAACTAAGCAACTCGTCTAAGGAAATCACCAATATCTAGAACTATGCCACTACACTATAAATGGCACATTACTTTTATAACCACCACTAAAGCAAGATGCAAAAGTCACATTGTAGTTTAAAAACTACTCTAAAGTTGCCTCACAGGTTCTTCCTTCAAATATGCTGGAGTTCAAGTACAGAACCAGAGTCACTAAGTCCAGCACTTGCTTAATTATCTGGAAAGAACAGCAAGGTCACAAGGCCAAAGCAAAAGGTGTCCTCGATGTCAGTCTTGTATCTTCTTTTAACAGCTATGAAGTTCACCGAGTTAGAGAATAACTGATCATAGGAAATGTTTGCTACAGCTTATAAATCTACAAAGAAGGTTTAGGAAAATTCTAGTTTTCATGAGTCTGATCAGCTGATATACATCAGTAACTTTGTTGCTGATTAAGTCCTCAGTTTTAAAATTACTGTTTGCTCTGAAACTTAAAAAAAAAAATCATCAGATTGTATCACATGAACACTCTTCTCAATCATACAAGTTGGCAGCAAGTTAAAGACAGCAGTTTCCCTCCCTTCAAAAGCACAACTCAATCACCAGTGTCCTGCGTAGTATTACGTGCTACAGAGCAGTAGCTTGTAAGCATGGCTCATGCCACATGAGATCACTGGCAGTTTGAATAATGTCTAGGACCGTTGCAACAGATCCTTTACAGAAAGTCTGGATGTTTTATAAGGCATTACCTACAAGCTGCAAAACATCGCCTGCAAGGGCAGAGAATATGTTAACACACTCAACTTCCCATCTAAGAGCCAATCAAGTCCCAGAAATTGAACTTATGACTCCTTGTTGCACATCCTGGAGTCAACTGCAAATTCTGAGATTGTCCCCACTGGCCCCTCCCCCACTGAGTAACAAGTGTCAAGTTTAAAGTCTAGCTTTCAGTCTTCAGTGAGGAACAGGGAATGAGTTGCCACGCATAGAAACGACTGTGTTCTCACGAAACGTGACGCTTTAATATTTACTAGCAAGTCTCTCTGGGATTTAACAACATAGTACTATAATGCCTCAGGAACAGCATTTTTATATTATCTTCTTTCCCTAGATAGGATAGCAGGCAAATATACTAGGCCTAACTTGGACTTTTAATGATAGATAGGATACTTAGTTGGCTTAAAGTCCAGAAGAGACATCCCTCCCCATGCCAGCACCTTTTACAAAAAAAAACTCACAGGGCAAGTAACCAACGTAGCTTCAGTAAGTGTTTACTACTTGTACAGAGTTGTTTGATATTTTAAAGCTCAAATAACTATGCTTACCTTCTGCTTTGTGAACAGGACATGCTGCCAAGGTTCTCCAAACAAATACAAACTCACAGTCATTCTCCTGTTCCAGCACTGGTGATCCCTACAGAAAAGAGCCATATGCAGGGGGCTTATTAATAGTTGCATTGCAAGTCTCAAAACATACATGCAGGGTTTTTTTAACTGCAGTTGCACAGCCTTAAGATCCCCACTGGTAAATTACAGCACTCATTTTCAGCAAAGAGCTACTTTTGCTGGCTCACGGGATTCCACAATAGGAGTTCACTGTTGTGTTCTACAAGTTCAGTAAAGCACTTAAAAGGAGACAAGGGAAAAGCCTGTATACAAGATATTACTTTTTAGAACCAGTCTCTCCATTCTAAGAGGAATAAACACTGTCTATTTTAATATAGTACCCCCAAGCACTGAAAGCCTCATTAATAGCAACTGGCACAGAAAATTACCATTGTTTGATCACACTGGAAGATTATACGTGTAGAATAATGCTGCTTATCTTTGCATATGTCACCATTCAAGTAGATAATGCTTAATGACCCATCAGTAGCAGCCTGGGGGGTTATCTGAATGACTCCAAGGTTCTTGCTTTTATCAGCATATTTCACACAAGATCCTATGGCACCACCTAGAGGAAAAAGTCTGGGTTTTAGTTCAAAGCTTTGAAAACTAGAGTTAAGTTTACTGTAAAATAACATAATAAGGTAGCTTTAAGAGAGCTTTGAGCATTAAAGCAGATTGTGTCAAACTCCTGAAGCAGAACACAAAAGAAATTAATTCATTAATACAGTTAAAGACATTGCATGCCTAAAGTCTCTGAGGCTGTCCTGCATTCCCTAAAATCTTTCAAACTTCACTAATTTATCTGCTCCCACAGACTCATAAAAGACTAGAGCAATATTATATATATATATATATATCTCAAACTGGCTAGAAGTTCAGTAAGGCACGGCATAAGCCTCTCATTCTGGCCTCATTCGATTGGCAGGCTTCAACATTTGACTTTTCTTTCTTCTTGAAAAAACAGTAATAAAATCAAAGATACTGGCAAATACTCGCCTCAGTGCAATTTCCCCTAATGTATTCACATACATCTCAATGCAAAAGTCCTGATAAGCATTAAGACTGCTCTCAGTTTGCAGAAGTCTATTTATTAGTACTCTTGACATATGTCACCCAGGTCTATACGAGTTCAGTGATTACATGGGCACAATTCAATTAACCCTCCTAAAATAACCAGGGACATCATTCTGCATATAAGGTCGTCAGAAGTTAAGAAACACTTGCCACTGGCTTACCAGAACATCCAGTCACATAGGGCAAAGGCTTGCAGACGTTCAAGAAAAACGTTCGCTTCTTCGCTTCCTTTGAAGTGTCGATAGCAACCCATGGCTCACCATCTTTGCTCAAGTCACTTAAATCATACTCATTGCCTGCAGAATCTGGAAGAAATGTGGTATATACAGTAAGGTCAGAGATCCTATTAATATTTGCAGCACTACTGTGTTTGAAAGGATACAAGTTTCATTGATGAATACACAATTCAAAGTAATTTTCAGAATCATATTAGATATCCATTGAGAGAACATCCTGTTGCCAGTAAAACATCACTATGCCAAATGCAGAACACAGTTCCCTTGACAGTTACTTCCCAAGAGTAATTACTCCAAAATTCACAGATGCGTTTTTACAGAGGTCAAGAAAAATGAACTCATTTGCTTCAGAGTTGGGCTGAAGCAGTACCCAGTCATGATAAGGACTAAGCATTTTCAAAGCAATTATCGAAATTAACTTCTTGCCTATCTTGAAGCCTGCTTCAAACAACTTACCTCTTCTCCCACTCTACAACTTCTACAAAGACTTTAAGTCTTACAAGTGTCTTGACAACAGGTATTCTTAAAGCCCTCCTCTGAGCAGAAATTTTCTGTTCAGTTCATCCTTCCAACATTTGTTGGACAGAACTCTCTCAAATTCCAGGTACTTACCTGTGACCTGACAGTCTACAGGAACAGGAGCACAGGCCAGAGCTGTGTGAAACTCAAAAAAAGTATCATGGATGTCCAGCACACTGTTTACCTCCTCACGCACAAACTTAAGCTCTCCAGGATATGAATCATTACAAATGAAAGTCACCAGGAACATGTCTGATTTTCCTGTAAAACAAACATTTATCTGCTAATGGTTCAGTTTGGAATATTTGAATTTAAGTTCAAGCTAACAATTGACTTCAAAATTTTCTAATGGTTTCTTTTTACTTGCTAATTCAAGGAAAACACTACCTTATATTTTATGGGGTTTCAGCTGTAAATATGTAAGCCTTCTTTAGAAAGGTATGATAAATTGCCTAGCAGCCACAACTGCCTCTCCAAATAGGACACCAAAATGCCTTGACACATTTCAAGAACATAACTGCTGTCACTGAACTGTGTTCCCTAGGTCTTCAACATATTTGAAGAAACAGAAAACCTATAAAATATCATCAGCGGAACCAGCAACCTCTAAATCACATCACACATAGCAAAGCTTTGGGGTTGGAGGTTTTGTTTGTAAGAAGTTAAGTGTAATGACTGCAGAACAAATAATACAGATACTATCTAAGCAGTATATGTTAAGTTCTGTTTAGTTCTCAAGGAATGATAAGAGTTATGTCAGGGAGTAGTATTTCTCATCCAAACCTGTTAACACCATTTGTGTTATCAAAATGGTAGATGCTCTCAAAGCAAAATACACAAGAGCTCAATCACTCGTTTCCTGTTGCATATTAGGTATGGAAAATGTCACTACTGGGAAAACAAGAGGTATCACCACAGCAGCTTGTACAGATGCAGAATCATTTGAGGTTCCTGAATTTAAAACAAAGGTTTTGCCAAAACCTTCTGCTGTTAAGGTGTCCTGTTCCTTTCTATGAAGCTCAGTTTCAGTACAATTGGAGAGCATGTAAAATCTAAAAGCTAGATATACATTTTTCATTAGTCTTATCTGCAAATGAGACTTAAATTCATGAAGTAGGTGTATATGAAGTACTAGAGCACTTATTTAAGAAATTCCATGCAAGAGAGTATATACTTACTAAAAAGTGACCTTTCAGATATGAACAACTTTAGAGAACATTATTAACGAAACTGAAGCTTAAATCTACTACTTCACTTAGAAAAAGAGCCAAAGTTTATTTTGCTTGTTTTTTCAATTTGACTATTCATTTCTCCTTACAAGGACCAGTATTTTTCATAGAATCATAGAATAGATTGGGTTGGAAAAGACCTCCAAGATCATCAAGTCCAACCCCTGATCCAACTCCAATTACTATATCATGGCACTAAGGGTCACATCCAATCTCTGCTTAAAAACCTCCAGGGATGGTGAATCCACCACCTCTCTGGGTAGGCTGTTCCAATGCCTGATTACCCTCTCTG
>NW_020955428.1:35783-38756 GCF_003031625.1 Empidonax traillii
TCCCCTTGTCCTGTTGTTGGTTGCCTGGGAGAAGAGCCCAACCCCCACCTGGCTATAACCTCCCTTCAGGTAGTTGAAGAGAGTGATGAGGTCACCTCTAAGCCTTCTCTTCTCCAGACTAAACAACCCCAGCTCCCTCAGCCTCTCCTCATAGGACTTGTGCTCAAGTCCCTTCACCAGCCTCGTTGCACTTCTCTGGACCTGCTCCAGCCTCTCAATGTCCTTCCTGAACTGAGGGGCCCAGAGCTGAACACAATACTCAAGGTGTGGCCTCACCAACGCAGAGTACAAGGGAAGGATCACTTCCCTGCTCCCGCTGGCCACACTGTTCTTGATGCAGGCCAGGATGCCATTGGCCTTCTTGGCCACCTGGGCACACTGCTGGCTCATGTTCAGCCTCCTGCGAATCAGCACCCCCAGGTCCCTTTCTGCCTGGCTGCTCTCCAGCCACTCTGTGCCCAGCCTGTAGCGCTGCTCAGTAAGAAAAAAGTAACATATATACTGTATTTAGTCTCTTTTCTGTAGTTTTGAAATGCACATGAATTACTGAAAATAGAGCCATTACCATTTTGCATTATTTTATTTCTTCTAGAATTCCCATATGACCTAGTTTATTGAAGCAACTAACACCAAGCCAAATAGATTTCAGTATGTTGACAAAGGAATGCAGACCATTCACACTAAGTTTGTATAATATGACCATTGATTTCTACTGCATATTTCCTGAACTCACCTGATTCCACACGAAGAGGACCTCTGTAGGCAAGAGTTAAAAACCCTTCACTGGATAGATACAGGGTTTTGTCCAATTCCACCAGCCTCACCGATGTCAGATTTTCTATTTCACATCCAGCAGCTGTTTTGCCATCAATTTTACCACAATCTGGCATGGATCCACAAATGTTTAGCTAAAAGTTTTGAAAACATGTGGATGTACACAGTATTAACTGCAGAAATTAGATTCACATAGCCATTTCTATATCAGTAAAACTTGTTTGTCAATAACTTTTTCAAACAATACAGTTGTCTTGCAGACTGGAAATGACAGACATTTCAACTATAATACAGTAACAATATTCTCAATTTTCAGCTTATGGGGTCCACAAATTCTCCCCACTAGAAGTGCAGGATGTGGCTCAGCAAGTTTATTCTCGGACTAAGAAAGATACTACTATGGCAGTATTTGTGACAGCCTAGGACTGCTGATATATGCAGATTGCATTAAAAACACTGATATGAATAGATTAAATCCCTTTCTAGGTTTCCCCTATCAATTTCTTCAGCATCAACAGATAAACTGGCAACAGAGTCCATAAGGGCAAAATTCTGCATAGCCTGAAAAGCATGGCTACCTTTTGTTTGCTAAGAACCAGAAGTTCAATGCTTTTAAGACCATCTGAGATGAATGGAGTTATCTTCCATTCCTGCCCTCAAGCACAGTGCTTTCTTGCCAACTCATGTTTCATAAAAGGACTGAGTCACAGCTCCACTTGCTATTAAGCAAGACCAAAAAAAATGCAAAACTAGCATCCATAAGCAATAGACTGTACAGTAAAAATCCTTACCAAGAAATTCTTCCCACTGCCAGTAGCCACATAGCCCTTTTCAGAAGCTAACGGTTGCAGATTGAACAAAAAGCCAGTGTTTGGATCTCGCACAGTGCAGGACTGGAAAAAAAAATTACAACAGAATTATTTTCTCCTTCTGCATTTCTTTTGTTAAAGTTTTACCTCTAACTTTTTTCAAGAACCAAAGCAGTGATTTACACATATTCCTAGCCTGCATAGCAATCAGCAACTTAATTTGGTCAATCCAGTTACAGCTCGGGCAGTAGCAACACTTCATTCAATTCCTTTGCACATTTATTCAGTTCTTTTTGTTCACTGACATCAGCCACATACCATCATATTAATGTGGAATTTAACAGATCTATCAGGTTAGCTAAGAGAAAGAAAATTTTAACTGAGAGTTGTTTCCACACTAATGTATTTATGTTGAGAAGTGTAAAGTAGAATCAACAGGGTAGTTTAGCATGAAAAAACAAAAGTCTCCTTTGCTGATCTGTACAAAACAAGGACAATAAATACATACACCCTTACAACAAAGACTCAGTTTGACTAGTAACACTGTAAGGGAATGGAACATCCAGTGCTAGAGCAAGTAAACTGTTCTCAAGAGAAAGCACATGAATACTTTGGTCAGAGGTTACACATTTCAGGAATACTTCAAAAAGAAAGCAAGAAGGTATCACAAGACTCAATCATGACTTAAGACTTCACTGTAGTCAGTTTTCTTCAAAAGTCATTTAAAAATAATAATCAGGAGTGTTAGAAGCAAATAGGACATTGAGACTACAAATACCATTTACATTCTTCCTTTCTCACCTGTGAATCATCTTTTGTTTCCCTGATTGGACAAGCAGCCTCAGTTTCCCATATAAAAGTGGCCACACAATCCAGAATAGCGATAAACCGTGGGCTGCTACTCTGGAAATAGATTGCAGAGAGAAGACCAGAATAAGTGCAACAGCCAACATGTTCTCATGTTTGAGACACCACTCCGGAACCATCAGATTCTTCTAAAAGACTTCACTACAAATGCACACAATTCCCACCCTGCTTCCCTCGCCCCTATTTATTTTGAAGCAAGTTCATAACCACTCAAAGTCACAGATTTTTCACCCCACCTCTTGGTCCAAACAACAGGTGAGTAAGGGGAGTAAGAACTGCAGATTCACAAAACCAGGAAGAGCAAGTCTAATGATCCTCTCAGTCTAAACTTCACGTGGAGTTGCATCAGCAAAAACTTCAGATTTAAGAGTCCTACAATCAAAAATCTACAGAGGATGCAGAACCTAAGCCTGAAGATACACCTCACAATATTTTTCCCCTTAAGAGGGTCCACAATATTTGTAAGTAACAACTCCTCAGTTTTAAGTCCCTATGTAGTTTTCACACTAATTAGACTAGTCTG
>NW_020955428.1:39049-58589 GCF_003031625.1 Empidonax traillii
ATCAGCAAAAACTTCAGATTTAAGAGTCCTACAATCAAAAATCTACAGAGGATGCAGAACCTAAGCCTGAAGATACACCTCACAATATTTTTCCCCTTAAGAGGGTCCACAATATTTGTAAGTAACAACTCCTCAGTTTTAAGTCCCTATGTAGTTTTCACACTAATTAGACTAGTCTGAAATATGACTGTCAATCAAGGTTGCTAACTTTTTATTTAGTTATTGCCCAAGATAAAATACTCAGTCTGAGAGATGTTCTTCTCCAGCACCTACATCAGCTTCATTTTTACATCTGTTTTAAATCCCCAAGAAGTTTCCCTTGTCACGAATCTGCTACATACTGCACATCTTCATGTGGCTTCATGTTAAAGGATGGAAAACCTACTACAGTGAAGTAATAAATAAAAGATCATTTGTCCTTACAAGAGTGCCCCTGGAACAGACAAAGTGGATGGTGGTGGTATAAGTAGTTGTCTTTCCATCAGCATTGATGCACACAGAGCCATCTGCATAGGTTAGAGAAACGTGTCCTGGTCTTTCAATTACTAGTCCTTTGCTGGCAACACCAAGGTTGCTAATGGAGGTGACTTCAGAGTAAGAAACCTAGAAGTAAAGAAAAGCATGTCAGCAATTCTAAACTCAAGTGAGGAGTTATAGATACAATAAAAAAGAAAATTCCTACTACGATATTCTTGTATACAGAAGGTTATGTTGAGAGTTTTGAAAATAACAAAGGTGTAGAGATACCCCCACATTTCTCTCCCATTCTGTATTCAAGGTTCACATATTTAAGACAACCTACACAAGCAGGCATGGTTTGATCTTTGTTGTTCTTATTTTTAGTACAATAAAGTGCTTGCAGTGCTTCACAAAAGCCATCTTCATCTCATGAGCTACATAGCTTAGGAATTTAGGGAGGCCTACGTCTCATGCAGTAGGTAGAATTTTACTCGTACAGCTTTTTAAAACACGGTATGTGGAAGCCTCCTGGTGTTCTCAGCATTGACCTTAGGGATCTGCCATGCTTAGCAAAGCCTAAAAATCACTAGCAGAAAACAATAGGTGTTACTACCAAGGTCCAAAGTAATCTCCACTTCAAGGTAACTGCTGTCTCCTATTTTTAGGAAGCTACCTTTAGTAGCAGCAACAAACAGAAAAATACACTTCCAAAACAGCTCTGTCCACAGACTTCTGTCTTTTTTGAAGTTTTTTTTGTAAAAACTCTGCATTTAGGTTGACACAATGTTCTCACTTCTTACTCCAGTCTTAAGCAATGAAGTAATGAAGTCCTTAAGTGTCTCCATGTGTGAAGCACACAGCCTTATGCAACAAGGACTATCACAAGCACAGGGAACTAGTAATAATTAACTCAAGTGCCGTGGTGGTGATGACCAGCTTCAGTCACTCAGACATCCTCTTCAACAGTATGGAGGGAAGGTGTTTTAAACATGAAATTAGGACAGCTTGATGAACCTCTAGTTCAACTTTCCTTACAGCTCCTGAGTAGCACTGGAGTCAGGCCGTGGGCAAAGTGTTCATTCAGCCTTTCAGCTGTTATCAGTCTCATGACAAGTTGTTACACTTCAGGGAAACACAAGTCCATAACCATCACCCTCCCCTTTTTTTTTTTTTTACTTGCTTGGCAACAGCTGCATAATCTACTGCTCAGATCTAAAGAAAGTTCAGGAGAGAGGGTGGAGGTGACAAAAAAAAAATCTTTAAACACACTTTTTTCCACAGTTCAATCTAAAACAAGCCAGAAGCAAAATAAAATATCCAGAAGAACAGTCTGTTTCTAAAGCAATGTGAACAGTCTCTGAGACCCCAGCAACTCACACAGACGAGATGCAGTTTGTCTGCCTCTGCAACACAGGGCAAAGAATCATGCATGTTAAACATGACACTGGTACACCTGCAAAAATTAAAGCTTTAGTCTTCAAAGAGGAGGACAGGAGGTCTACCATTCTGCTATGATTATGCCACCATTATGGACACAGAATACCATTTTGGACAAGAAGCCAGAATTCATGTGTTTGTCTTGCATACCCCTTAATGTCACTCAGGTGGCAAACCAGCTCTGAGATGGAAAGGCTACTCACAGAATCATGCCTATATTTCATCTGACAGACAGATGCTCGCCGGTCACATCCTGGGACAGCAATCAGTGGTCGACAGACATTTATGTAGTACTTCTTGAGCTCATTTGGTCTGGAATTATCCATGGCATACCAATTTTCACCTCTCTTCTCAGATTTTGCTAATCTGAGCAGGAAGAGAAAGTTCTGCTCTAAGTACACATATTTTTCATAGTCTCTTTAGCTTTCTCTGTCAGTCTCAAGAAACAGAGCCACCATAAGGCATTTCAAAGTAACTTTTCCCCCTCATGTTTAAGTGCTACAATTAGAAAGAATGCTCTGGGGAAGTAGAGCGCAGTTGACAAGGCAGTGAGTTTTTATAAGCAAAACCATCCCAAAAAGTACAACTTTCATCTTAGGAGGCAAGTCAACTTACTAGAGGGAAATACTGTTTTCATTTCAACATACTTACAGTTAAGGTTGTCTACACAGGAAATCAACTTTATCCAACGCTATCACCCAGAACACTAAACTAGAACAGCCAAGTTATGTTGCATGTTACTTTCTTACCTTGACAAGTCATATTGTTCCATGGTGTTGGGATCAGTCACAACACATTCCAGTGGCATTTCAGGACAAGCATATTCAGTGTACCACCTGAAGTTGTAGGTATAATTATCTTCTACCTAAAAGTCAGCAGAATAGTTCTGTGAGGCTTTCCACACAGAACACTGTGACTCACTATTCCTTTATATGTTAAGCCTATTATTTGCTCTTGGTTATGGGAGATACCTTTTCAGACCGATTTGTGTAGGTCTGTCCTGTTATAGGTATCATCATCTGCTGTGTCACCAAAAATACTCTTTCCCAAAAGAACAGAAGCAGAGCAGTGTAACTGCTGTCTGCTGTGTTACAGAACACAGTCCTACCACTTGTTACTTCTCAGACAGTTTGTTTTTTGCCAGCTAGAAATACAAGACAGTCAAAAGCACTTATAATTACATGGCCCAGAGACCACAGGAAAGTGAAGAGTGAAGCAGGAATCCAGATACAGGTAAAAAGCTTACTATTCAGTGATCAAGGTAAGTTTTATAGCTGCAACAAGAGTCGGACATACCAAGAGAAATAACTATTTCTTTTAGTCTGCTTTATAGATACTTGATATTTCCATACATAAAGCTCTGCTTGTACTGACCTAGCAGCAATTACTGCCGGTATTTTGGGATGGATAGCCTTCCTTTATTCGTATAGAACTTTTTACCTGATATTCAGGCTGACCTATTCCAGCATCATGGTCACACAGGAAAGTTATAAGGGTAGATCGCTGTGTTTTCTTCTCATCATTGTATGCTGTACCATTTTTGTAGGTCAACTGAATCAGGCCATCATAATATGAAAGTTTGGAACTGGGCAGTCCAAGACTCCAAAACTGATTCTTACTGGAAAAGAAAAAGTGTGTTTTAAGACTGAACAGAAATTAATTCTGTCTAAGAGAGGTCTTAAAAATAGTAACCACACAGGTAAGTTTATAGAAGATACCATAGTAAGACATAATAATTAAATAAGGTTAATTAGACCTAAGTGAGCTGGGATGAATAGGATGCTGCCAAAAGTAAACATAAAACATGAACAGGTGTTGTTCTTTGAAAAGGAAGGAAGTTGTATATTGCTTAGATATCCAGACAAGTCTAACACTCCCTTCTCTAAACGAGTGACAAAAACATCAAGTTCTCATTCTCCAAGTAGAATGCAAACTGCAGACACCCTAATGTCAGGCTCAAACTGGCCTCATAAAACTACCTGTGTGCAGTGAAGACCTAGAAGTGCACAACAGTTCTCAGCTAAGTATTGGCTTTGGTTCAGGAGTGTTTCTTTACTCTGACTTAACACTGGCTCTATCAAACCCAGCTTGGTCACCTTCCTCTGGAGAACATTTTTAGGGTCTGCAGTGAACTGTCCTTGGCTGGAGACTAACTCAGAGACAACTCAAGTACAGCATACCTCTGGCAACAGGCTGACCTGGAACCTGAAATGTACAGATACTATCTCAGTCATAGTTTGTAGAAGGTAACAGCAATGATACTGTCAGAGTAGAAGTACACACTGGGCACAGCAGTTTTAGTAATGGAAATCACAGAATAGTTAAGGTTGGAAAAGATCTTCAAGATCATCAAGTCCAATTGTCAACCTAGCACCACCACCATGTTCACTATTACACCATGTCCTCAAGTCCACATCCACACTTCCAGAGATAGCAACTCCACCCCTTCCCTGGGCAGCCTGTTTCAATGCTTGAAAATTTTCCCAATATCTAATCTAAACTTCCACTGGCACAACTTGAGGCCATATGGTGCAACACCCATGTTCCAGGCTTCACCTCTGCATAAGGCAGCCACTACTCATCCCGAGCACAGCAGTGCTTCTTTAGGTCAGCTCGTGGAATACAGATGACCCTAATCTCTGGATTGTAGGTTGGCTTAATACAGCTGGAGCAGTTAATCTACAGTTTACGGTCCCTATGGAAAACATAAGGGGGAGCAAGGGGTACATTCCACCTCAAAAGCTAGCTGTAAGCAAGATTACACGTCTGTGCACTTGGCTTGAAACAGCTGGCAGTGTAATTACTGCAAATTACATGTAAATTACCAAAACCTATTACAGGCAGCACATTAATTATTTGGCATGCAATTTGTTCATTGTTGCACACATCATGGAACAAGACATCTTCTATTACAGACAACAGAACTAGAATTACTCACCTTTGCGTTACTTGGCACGCTGCTGATTTTGTGTGACACAGCTCATCAGGCACACTGCCACAGATGTTTATGTAAAACAAGTATTCTGTAGTATTAACTATATAGTGCCCATTTTTCTTGGTCAGAGGTGATAAATCAAAAGAGAAGCCTAATTAGGAAGGAATAAACTTTATCAGTTCAATTTTGTCCCGCCATCTCTCACAGGTTTTGATTCTGCCAGTCACATAGCTAATTCACCTCACCCTGAATAAGCCTCCTTCTATGCAATTACTGTTCCAGAAACAAAATAAACATACTAAAAGCATACTTTCTTATAGAGACATTTACTACAGTGAAATACACATTACATCTATTTTCCTACACATACTAGGGGAATATTAAGCTCATGCTGCTCTGATCTTCCATATGCATGTACTTAAAACTGTGGGTGCCTAAAGTTAAGCTGAACTCACTTTGCTCTTGAGTATCAAAATGACTCAGTGTTGAGGCACAAGTTCTCTCTCTCATGGCCTTTCAATTTGCTGAACAGAAATACGTACCTGCCTGAGGATCAGAGACTTGACAGTTATCTCCTTCAGTTTTAGACAGGACACATGCAGCAGCAGTATACCAATCAAATGCATATGAACACTTAGTCTCAGACATCAAGATGGGAGCACTTTCTAGATCACCTGGTATCACAAGAGCAATGAGTTACACATATAGACAGCCAGGCTGCCAACAGGACCTAGGAATTTAACTCTAAAAACACTAGCTTCTCTACAAGAGCAGACCAAGACTAACTGTTAAAACATAACTTCTCTGAAAATAGAACCAAAATTTTTTTCACAAAGTCTTTGCATCCTTCTCCCCAAAGTAAAAGTTTAGCCCAGAAGATGCAGTGCTCAATCTGTTCCTGAGTACTATCACAGTATTTGAAAACATGTCTGCTTTGATACATAAACCTGGCATTTTATTACAAAGGAGCAAATTATTTTTACTGAGAGGTAGTGAATAACCTGGTCCTAACAGCCAGCACACTTAGAGGTTTTGAATTCCTCAGGCTGAGGTAGAGGAACGTAGGTTTTTTATTTCCCTGGGAGATGGTTAAATGAGCAGGCTATTATATCGAAATGAACAACAAAGTGTTTCTGCTTTACACAACTGTCAGCCGTTTAGATACAAGCCATCCCTACTGGATACTTTATTGGAAGTTAAGGTATCGGATCTCCATTCATAACCAGTCTTTCCCATCAAGGGAAAGAAAGTGCTTTGTGCAGCTTCGAAGAGTAGTTGTATAAAAGGCAAATAGAACTAAATAGAACTAAATACCTACAATTACATTGTTATCATTCTAGTAAACAAACCACAAGCTTCAATCTTCTGCTAATGAAGAGATAAAAGACAGAGTCACATGCTAGTATGTAGCACTCAAGTCTGGGCTTATATGACCTTCAGTTTTTAAGTGGCTCAGAGAACAGGGTGTGGATGTTCTCACCTGGTCTGCACATCAGAGTGATGACAGTTTTGATTTTTTTGTTAGGACCACAGCTGTCTCCATTTGAATAGATAAGTTGGATATTTTCTCCAATCTTTATAGGAGAAGATACAAATGTTCCAAGATTCTTAGTCTTGTTTTCCTTATCTGTAAAGATAATAAATACATCACATTCATTTCTCTGAAAAGAAGTAAAGCTTAGACTACTAAGATAGTAAGCCTTTCCATTTGTCTAGTTAAAAAGACAGTCTATCATTAGGAGTGCATTTTTACCTCACTTATACCATGCTACAACTCCCAGAGTTCCTTTGTTAGAAAAGGTTGCTTGAATTATTTCTTCTAGAGTCTTTCAGAGCACGAGACAAACATGTTCCTAACTTCTGTTTCTTTAAATAACTCAATGCACTCATGGCAGCCAATTCCACTTGCAGAGGAAGTGCCAAGCCTTCAGAGCCTTAAAAAAGAATTAATTAAAAAAACCTTCAGAAACACCACCAAACAAAACCCCTGACTCACCTACAGAACAAACAGCAGCACCATCTGGACAGCTGGAAGCTCCTCCTCTCTTCCACACTTTATGGCAGACATTGATGTAGTAATGCTTCCTTTCTAACTCCGAAAAGCTACTGTCCAAAGCTTCCCAGTTCTGGGCTAACTCTGAAATACATAGACTAGTTAAGAACAGTTCATCTGGTTTAATTGTTCTCACCTCCCCATGCCAAGATGCCTCTTATTACAAAAGAACCACATCTGTGAGATGACCTCTCCTTCAGAGCATTCCCAGCACGCAAGAGTCCTCATCCTAGCTTTTGGGATGAGGGAAGCAAACAACAGCATTGTAGAAATTCACTAAGAACAGCAAAAGCTGACTGATGTTCAGCTAAAGAATTGCATCAGAAAAGTAACTGAAAGCTAATTTTCATTGCCATACCTGAACTGCGGGTAAGAGGTGACAAGTCATAGTGTTTTCTTTCATCAGTAACTCTGCAAAGGAGATCTTCTTTCTCTTTAATACATGCATATTTTGTATCCCAAGTAAAAAAGTAAGTGCAGTCCACTTCACCAGTGAATACTGGAGTTCCTTTACCATCATTACCTTAACGTTGAAAATAGATAAACAAATGTAAGGTTTCGAGTGGGGGAAGTAAATTATCAAGGAGACTTAATGACTAGCAATGAGCAAAGAAGATTTAAAAAAAAATATTTGCTGCACAGGACTTGTGATTGTAGTATTTTACTATTGGCTAAGAAAAAAGGCTCTTTCACATCTCTGTCTTCTCAATCTTCAGTGTAAATTCAGACTAGCAGCGCTACTACACAGCACAAAACAATCCTGCCAGCCAACAGAAATTAGTGCTTACTATAACAATATTTATTTCTTCTGTTAGCTGTGGTTCAAAGCAAGCATTCCTTTGAGTATAAGGTCTACTAGCAAACACAGAAGTCAAACCCTGAGCAGAGCCATCACAGCTTGTTAAACTCACCTGCTGTTTCATTGCACTCGAAGTTTATGACAGTCATTCTCTGAAAGCCAGAACTACATGCATCCCCATTCGGGTAAGTTAAAGTGAGATCCCCATCTGAGTATCTGAGTAAAAAGTCAGTTTTAGATAGAAACATAGGATCAGACACAATCACACAGTGTTCTTCACATAACAGAAACCACACTCTTGTTTATTCACCAATTTCCTCACTCTTGGGGAAAACAAATGCCTGTTCAACATTAATACTGACATTTCTTCTGCAACAAAGGCTTGCATCCACTGAGTTTTCTGGTCACTTTTCATTAATTTCTAGAGAGTTTAAAGAATGCTCTAATGCTACTCTAGGTGTGGTGAAACATATATTCCCATTAATTTATTGTGTGGCTATTTTTGCAGGTGAAGGAAATCCTACTTCCTAGAAGATCAAGTGCTTACAGATAAAAATGGAAGATCATATCTAGGTGAATTAATCTCTGCTTTACAATCTCAGGCAAACTATTGTCCACATATGCCCCTTGAGAACCAGCTTCTTCTGCTGCCACTTGACATAGAAAACTCAAGGAGTGCAAGAGGCAGTACAATACAATCTGCAGTTCTGACAAAAAAGTCAGTGGAAGTCTCTTCCTGTCTAGACAATGGTCTCCGCCAACCTCATTGGCTCCTCTACTTGCTAACACTATCCCGGTATAAAGTTTTTCTACCAAAAATGAGAAAAAATACTTGCATTTTGCGTCAAATATTGATTACATGACAAATAAGAGCATCAAAGTAGGAAACAAAGTTCAATCAAATCAGATCAGTTAGAAGGACTAAAGAGCATTTACACACCTTAGTGTTTGGTTCTGAAATCTTCCTGCCACTTTTTGCTGTCCACTCGAAGGTTTTACTTGGCAAGATGAAATATATCCTGTGCTGTCCATGCAGTTACCCGCAGTGGTTTTCCCACATACATTCAAGTAAAAGTAATACTCGTCATCTTTGGCTAGATATGGCGTGACATACTCTGAATAAATAACAAACAGAAAAGTGTTCTAATGTGCATTGGAACAGACATGAAAATCCAAGTATCTACACATTTTTCCTGTCTCTGAACACGGAACTGCAAAACTGGTTAGTAACAAGCACAAACACAAAAGAAAAGTAGTGAGCTTACCAGGAAATTGAGTAAGTGGTCTTAAATCAATGGAGATATCATGTTGCTCATTAGTCAGAAGACAGTCCTTACTCTCCAGGTAATCCCTGTGACAGGCGTATTCAGTAACCCACTCAATTTCATACCGGCAATTTGTTTTTGCTGTGAGTTTGGGACCTAAACTCTGATACAGAAGTGAACAGAATTTAAGTTATAAGTAGACTTATCTGAAATATAATCTTTAAAGCAATAGTGTTACATTCCTTTAGGATCAGTAAGAACTACATCACCTGTAAATTGCTTAAGATGTGCAAACATTGTTTCTAATCTCTTAGAAATAGTTAAATAGAAAAAATAAAATAGGAAAAGTGGACATGAGCCCAAATGGCTAAGCACAGCTTGAACTGTGTTTGCCTCAGAGAAGTCCACAACAAGGGGAGCAGAGATCAAGTGTTCTCTGAAGGCAAAGCAGACTTTTAGACTCTGGTGTTTTAGCACCTTTGATTCCCTCAGTCCAAATCAAGACTGAAAGACGTCTGAGAACACTTCAACCAACACTTCTGTCAGATGAGTTCTCTGTAGCGAAATATTTTTGTATGTCCTGGGAGAAGCAGTTTTCTTGGCTTTGAAGTGAAACATTAGAAATCTACTTTGCATCATAACTCTGTCTTTCTGCCATCCACTAGAACAACTGGCAGATACACAGGTACTTGTGAGGTAAGTTACAAGTACAAGTATCATTAGTAATATTACCACATTACGAGTGTGCATAGCTGTAGCAAGGCATTACAAAGTCACAGTAGACAGGGGCCTATGGTTTGTTTCTGCAGCAATAAGGGTGAAGTATAGTATCCACCCAGGTCAGATGACAGACAAAACATTAAACCAAGAATTAGCTAGACAAGAGTTCCTCCTTCACTAAGTTGCAACGAAAAGCACCACTACGTGAAATGGCAGAGCATTAGCAATAATCACTTTGGTCCAGTTCAAGCTGTGTAGGTTGTTGAAATTACCCAGCATCACTTCAATGTGATCATCATACTGCACTGAAGCTAGGCTAATAGAGTCCTGCAAAAATTGAGTTGTGGCTTAACACTAAAAATTTTGCTTAACATTAAAAAAGAATTCAGGAGCCTGCTCAGTAAATTACTTTTGCTATGCAATAACACTTACTAGCCTTTTTTTTTTTTTTTTCCCTGAAGAAGAACAGATTAATAAAGAAAAGTTACAGGTACCAGTTATAAGCATGCCCAGCCTGACAAATGAGGAAAAGCGCTCAATAGCAAGCACTCTGTGCCAAGGATTAACAATATACTAACGCCATCCTGTGCTTAGAGGAAAGATCTGAACCCATATTTACTGATACTAAGACACAATATACCCCTAGGGAAATTTTATTCAAGTTCTTGTTTGTTTTTATAAAGTTTTAGAAGACTTCAAGAGTATATTTATGATTTCACACTCTTCATAATCTACAAGCCAGGAATATTTATGTTCTCCTTAGCCTTGAATAAAAACGAAAGATAATGCACACAAAAGTCAAACAATTAAACTAAAACAGCAAAGTTACCTCTTCTCCCCTCTTTGATGGACAAACAAAAGTGATTGTCACTGCTGGGTTATGGCCTAGGCAGAAGTCTGGTTTTTCTTCATCACTATATATTCTCTCATAACTCAACACCAGCCTAGAAATAGAAAAAAAAAAACAAACAAAAAAAAACTGATTAAACACTGTGCGCTGTACAGAACAAAGCTATTTGCCCACTCCTTGATAGATACTCAGGAAGAACATACCAAAGTAGCCCTGCTCCTGAAAGCAACTTTTATGGCGGTCCTCATTCCTTCAGTCTTATAGTTAACAAAAAACAAAGACTCAAACAGACTCAGCAAAATTACTTAATCCAATATCCTCTCGCACCCCAGTTAAGAGTATGCTGAATGCCTTCTAACACATCTTGGAGCAAGAATTTAGCTGATAGTCACAAGAACACTCCCAGCTTCCTGCTCAAACTGCTGGAGAGGAGACTTGATAAACACTCTTGCAGCTTCTGAAAGTCATAACCACTCCAGTTTACCACCTTCCTACACTTTAGCACCTCTGAATGTATAAGTTCT
This sequence comes from Empidonax traillii, assembly GCF_003031625.1. Taxonomy (NCBI): domain Eukaryota; kingdom Metazoa; phylum Chordata; class Aves; order Passeriformes; family Tyrannidae; genus Empidonax; species Empidonax traillii. The sequence goes on from NW_020955428.1 coordinate 50,092, forward strand.
TTCCATTCTGCCCCCAGAATTAAGAGCAAGATGAACCCATCAGCAAACTGAGAGGAGCAAGGCAACTGGATCAGATCAAGTGAGGTAGAAGCAGGAGAATGAAACATGGTAATTATCTGACAAGGAAAGACAAAGAGCAAGATGACTTGTCTAAGAGAACAAGGAGATCAACAAAACTTTCCAACTAAACATTTCTGTTCTATGCAGGCAAAAAAACAGGCAGAAACGATAGCTCACAGAAGGGTGAGAATCTGGCTTCAGGTTAGCCACACCCCCAACTGGCCTCCCTACACCTCAGGACACAGATATACAACTGCCTTACTCCCTTCCCAAGCTACCCTAGCCTAACTGAGCATATACAGTGAATATTCCTCAAGCAATGAAGAGCTTTTTAATTCTGGAGGGGAATAAGATAAAGCCTGTTTGTCAGGCACTTTATAAAAGTACTAGTTGCACTTAATATGAGAATAAGGTTGTGCTTGCTCAGATATAAGCTTCTGCCCTGGTATAGAACACCTCAGCCACTTGGTTGCAGGGTTTTTCACCCAGCATGAAACAAGGACTAACAATTTCATCTGTAAATTAAAATGAAACCCTCAACCTTATCACAGACACGTCAGAACTACTGGCCTCCCTATTATTTGTTTATGCTGCCTGTTTTCTTCAGCTTGCATCTGAGATAAAGCAATACTGCAGAAGTCAATGGGGTACTATTGACCCTACAGACAAGGTAAGCAGGCTCAGATGACCCAAAGCTCAGAAAGAACAGCATGCTAAGCAAGTCCCCTGAGCCACACTGGATTGAGTGGTTTTTTTGGCTGGCTCTTTTCGTTTGTTTGTGGTTTGTTTTTGTTGCAGTTTGGTTTTTATTTTGAAATTATTTCCAGCATAAAAGGCAGCAAGCAGAACAGCAGCAGCAACAAAGAAACAGTTTCTCGTAGTCCCAGCTCTCCCACCACCAGGATAATAAGTCTTGCATTACTTATCTATTTCTTCTGTTAAGAGCTCATTAATGCAAAAAACACAAAAAGGCAACATCTGGTCCTATTCTCAACTTTTAAAGTACTTCTGGGCAGCAGAGCGAGCCAAACACAGTGCATAAAACCACCGAGAGCCAAACGCATTTACCCTGTGGGCCCTGAGATGGTAGGGAGACAGGGTCAAATCTCACTGCTACTTGTGGGCAGAGAACACCAATTACCTCTCAGTTGTGTAGTCTCACAATGAAGGAGAAAATTTGATCTGTTACAGCAGTACGGCAGAATGCCTGAAAAAGACTGCTGTGACAGTATTTGAAGATTTTCCCTCGCCAATACTTCAACACTGAAGTGGTATTACTGTTAAGTTTTAGAAGACTCATCTGTTACCAAGAATATTGTTTCCAGCCCAGATGACTGAGAAGTGTCGACAGTAGTATCACCACAAAAATTACATACCTGTCTTTGCTGTGAAGTTTCAGCTGCTCCTTTGGACGACCAACATCATATGCCTGACCTTTGTGTAACAAGCAAGCAGCACTGCCAGCAGGGCAGTTCTTGGTCTCTCCACTTGAACTTCCTGGTTATAGCACATAGAAAACAGATTATAAAACTCAGTTTCTAAACCCTGCTCTACCACCTGAAGTATCTTGCCACTTTATCTGTGGGTTCTCTTATCATTCATTGCTTTACCTTGTTCTAAAAATACTTTTAAAAAATGAGCTGCATGAAAATGTGAGACTGACAAAAGTAAATGTGGAGTGCTTATGTTCATGCTGCCCTGGGTTTGGACAGCAAATTTGTCTTTCATGCCAAAGTAGCTGCAGTTAGTTGCTTGCACAGATGCTGGATACATAGGGCTTTGAAAACTTCTAGAAGCATGCCAAGTATTTCTTTTTTCCCCCCTCACAACACTAAAATGATACAATTAACAGGCAACCCCTCCTCAAAGGGAAGGGTTTTCCCCTTCTCTGGTTCTTATAAGCCATCTGATTCAAACCTGACAGCAAAAAGTTTCAGATTAGTGGGATGTTTAAGAGAATACACCTGTCACTAGAAGTATGAAACCCTTAACAAGGGCAACAATACACCTACTTAACTGCAGAGTAAAAAGCACAGCAGGAATACACAGGTAAACTAGCCTCTTCAGCAAGTTTCAAATACATCATTTTGCTGGTTGAATTCCTTATATATATAGATCTCAACTGGTATCAAAATGCTAGCTATGCACCAGTACTTATGCAAGCACCTAAACAGTATTATAGAGGCACCTAGGGACATTCATTAGGAACTGAGCAACAATCTGGAGTCAGAAGTACTAGATTTAGAGCATATGAAGCCCTATGAACCATACTGGTCCTATTTGATAGGAAATGGATGCAAATACAAGATACGCTCTTCCACTCAGTCCAGTGTAAGTAACTACTTCTAACAGTACTTGCCCATCCAGAAGGGGTGTATCTCTGAACACCTCAATACTTGGAGAGTAAGACTTCACAGAAAGCAGCCTTCAAATCATCAAAAGTAGCTTGAAAGAATAGTGTAAGTCTTAAAATCCTGATCTTTGGACATAGGGCAACCTTAACAGAGACTGGCAGAGAGCCACACCACAAGAAGTTATACACTGACAGGTGACACAAGCAAGCATTCACACCTAAGTCCCTGCAGATGTTTATGAACAAGGAATCATCATCAGAATCATCCACCAAGTAGTGTCCTGAAACTTGGATGAGAGGATTCAAGTCATGTTTCTTCCAATCTTCATCAAACACATAGCAAGGGACCTAGAACAGTAACAAAAAATTACAGGCAAACTATGCCACACAAGTAGGGAAAAGTTATGAACAGTCATATATGAAGCCCAGTTAGTATATGGAAAAGGTTTTTACTTCTGGAAGCTCAAAGTTAGACATGCTAACTTAAAACCAGGCATCCGAAGTTAGACTGTTTCGCTCTAGTTTTTAAAAGTTTTACCATAAACAACCATCCTGTGTGCAGAAAAGGTTGAAGGGTTATTTAAAATTCTCAGCTCTGCCAACATCAACGTACATGCTTTATACACCTATATATATAAAGCTATATATAAACATAAGTTTATCAAAGTTGTTGGGATTAACTTGGAGTAGGGGCAGGAAGTTAAAGTCATCAGATATGTGAAGAGTAACTTCTGCATGCGTAGTACATAGATTACCTCTTTCACAGGTTTAAACAAGTCTTTCTTGCAAGCCACAAAAGTCCTCCATTCAAAATAGTGCACACATTCTGTTGCTGTTACAAACTCAGGGGTACCCTATTTAGATGGAAAAATACATCTTAGAAAAACAGACTTCACTTTTATTTTACAGTAAGAAGACAGTAAGAAGTTCGTTCAAGAGATGAAGAAAAAATGAGCACATCACAGAACAGGGCATACAGTTTCTTAACAGCATTTACTAACAGCAAATTTTATTTAACAGCTTTTTTTTGGGAAACTCAGGAAGATGGATGATGCCAAATCCTTAGTCTGAATATGCAACAATACTCAAATTAACATGGTCCAGTCATCATATGCAGTACTGCACTACATCTTTTAGAAGCGCTCACGATGCCAATTGATAGTGGTAGAAGCATCAGTCACATCTACTTACTAGAAAGGAAAACATCAATAGAATTGCATGTAAGCAGGTGAACACAGTAAGACAATGCATGTTTACCATATTCCTCTCTTTTACCCCACAGAAACAACTGATTCGCAGTCTCTTCTGATACACAGAAAGAATACCTCTGATCTCATCTACTTGTTTTTACAGGCTCATGTTATACACATTTTTATATATGTCAAGATGGGAGTTGTGCCATGGTTCATGACTTGATGTTCAACTCAACAGCTCTACTTCAGAGAAAAGACAACAATCAAATTTTTTGCTTCGCCCTCCATCACCTCAGCTAGAAGCACTTCAGCATGTTTAAACTGATTGCCTCTCCATTTAACCCTGCCATAAAAGGCGAGAAAAGAAGTTGTTCCAGACACTCTTAAAAGATCCTTTTACTAGGTCACATGAAGAACACGTACTAGAACTAAGCTACCTAAAAGAAGCCTGAAGATTATGATCTGATGTTACAGCTGAAGTTGAGCAATAATTTTTAATTTAGTTTAGAAAATCACATGCTGAAACAGAACAGGAAGCATTTAAATCTCTGCTGCACTGGCACTTTGTTTGAATTGGCTAGATTTCCAAGAGGGGGTGTGCAGTAGCACCGTCAGTGCCAACAGCGGCACTAATAAGTACTTCTCTCTGATACACAAATATGTAAACTGATCACAGCCTGTACAGAAAACAGAGCTGTGGTATCTCTTAAGTATGTGGAGGGTGTAACTCCAAAAAATGCATCGAAGTGAACTGCATAAACACACACCCCTATAACCTTTTCAGGGATCTCCAATCACACCAAGCAGATTCTCACAAACAACTACTTCCTCAGAAGCTCAGCTGGATGTATAAGCACTGTTAGTTCAACAATGTAAAGACAAAACCTAACACTCACTGTTGTCAACTATGTTGACCCAAAACAGAGGTCAGTCATTTTCCTCAATGCTGTTCTATTAAACAGCCATGCTAGAGCCCAGAGCTCAGGCACAGCCAACATTTAAACAACAGCTCACATTGTTATGGCACCCTGTACACTCATGACTCATTCTTCCATATTACGCTAATAAACTATTACAGTGCAATCCCTGTAAAAACATAGTCCATGATCAGAGCTAAACTGCAGATCTGCAACTGTTTTCTACTGGGACTGGATTTTGAAAGCCACAATAAATCATGACCTTAACTTGACACTAAAACATAAGTGGCTTTTCTTTAAAGCTAGGAAGTTCAGTAATTAGTACATCCAAAAATACAGCAAGTCTCCCTAAAAAGCAGGTTAGAATTACCTTCCATTTCCATTGAAGAGCACAAGATTTAGACTTACCAGTGTTTTCCCACATAGGAAGTTAATATTGCTTTGAATTTGGTGTTTACTGCCTTGCTGCAAGCAGTCACGTGTAGTGTTGAGCTCCAGAAGACTTTCAGAAACACCTAGCAAGTCTAAGTCACCTAGGGTTTAAAAACAGAGGGGGTAAAAAAAAAAAAAAAAAGAAATGGTGTTATCATAATATAATATCTTCACAGAAGCTCAACAGACAGGGTCTAATTTCAAGCATAAGGTATACAGACATAGCAGTCTACTTGAAGACAACACAACCAAGGATGATTCTTGTGGTTCTTCTGATTTGAAAGATCAGATCCAAGTTAAGATAGTGTTCAACTATCTCTAATCACGCTCCTACTTTCTTTAAGGCTTTTGTAAACACTTGGAATCTTAAGCAGTACAACAGTAGGTGCTACTACAAACTAGTCACGGTCTTAAGAACAAGGGCTAAAGGACTCCAACAGAAAGCTGTCACTAAGTACTTTCAAGCACAAGTCACTCCTTCCTCCTACCAGCTTCCATTTATCAGCTTCTCAGCCCTTTATGCCACTTATACAAATAGCACTGGCACCAGATGAGAGAGAGTCTATCAAAGTGGCTTGGCTTGGAAGGGACCCTTCTGCAAAGAGCAGGGAAATCTTTATTCTAAAAACTATATCAATGCTTAAAGCCCTGTACAGCCCAACCTTGAACATTTTCAGAGATGGGGAATCTGCAACATTTCTGGGCAACCTGTTCCAGTGTCTCACCACCCTCGCCCTAAAAAATTTCTTCCTTATGCACAGTTTGAATCTACCCTCCTTTGGTTTAAAATTATTACCCCCTGTTCTATCACTACAGGCCCTGCTAAGTCTGTCCTCATTTTTCTTACAAGCCCCCTATAGAAACTGGATGGTTGCAATGAGGTCTCCTTGAAGTCTTCTCTTCTCCAAGCTAAACAACCTCAACTCTCTCACTGTCTTCATAGGAGAGATGTTCCAGCCCTGCAAGCACCTTTGTGAGCCTCCTCTGGACCCACTCCTGCAGGTCCATGTCTTTCCTGTGCTGACGACCCCAGAGCCAGATGCAGTTCTCCAGGTGGGGTCTCAGCAGAGCAAAGAAGAGAGGCAGAATCACCTCCCTCAACCTGCTGGCCACGCTGCTCTTGATACAGCTTTCTGGGCTGTGAGTGCACATTGCCGGCTCTACTTAAGATTAAGTCTATTTAACAAAGAACCCACTGATGCCTCAGGACTGGCACTGCCTGCAGACAAACCCAGCACAGATCTATTGCCTCAGTGCAAATCCCCTCCATCTCCCATTCCCTTTGGCGCAGCTTGTGTGCTGCATGAAGACTGGGGTCAGTGCTGCATCACTGCGTGTTCCTCTCCTCCCCAGCACTTGACATGAAGGGGAAAGGTGGAGCACATTTCAAGTCATGATGAGCACCAGCTAAACCCAGTGAAATGTTCCTGCTCAAACCTAGTATTAAACACCAATTCCTCTTAGATCTGACATGCTAACTCCAGCCTGTCCACTTTTTTTGATAGGCAGATTTTAATTCTTAAAAGAGATTGGCTTGAAGTATAGAATGCTATAAAATGCATTTACCAGCTTCCCCCTTTCCATTTTTGTTTATGTTTACACTAAGGATAAAGCTAGTCAAATCTGTAATCATTGCAGATAGCAACTTTTCACCTAGGTCAAACGTTGTTTCATCCTAAAAACACTTGGTGGAACTTTGCCCAGTCTGTTATCTCCTTACTCCAAGCAAGCAGAACTATACTGCACCCAACTAAAACAGTCTTAAAACTAGAAGAAGTCAGAAAACTGGGTAGAAAGATGATACGTGCAGTTTCTACCTTTAGTATTTCCTGTGTTATCAAAAGGCTATCTTCAGATTTTATGACTTCCAGCACTAATGCTAGCCAAGGTACCATTCAGCTCTCTTAAACCTAAGAGCTACATGCTGCCTTGAGAGCTGTCACCCCTGGCATAGCTGATATTTAAAAACAAAACAATTGTTTGCGGTGATTTTTTTTTCTGAAAGAACAAAGAGAACTGATTAAGCCCATATCTGAAGAAAGCTTACAACTTAAAGTTTATCAGCTGACAAATTGTCCTTCTCCCAAATCAAAGTCCTTTACCTGTATGCCAAAGCTGAGTGCAGCTAATCTCATACCATCTGGATTGCTTGAAGATAACTATGTGGGGTTAGCTGTCTTAAATAACTGGAATCTACACTGGGAATTTACACTGGCCTAGACCTGGATCAAAGAGTCAAATGTCACTCAATAAGAGTGATGTTTTTTTTTATTTTTTAACAAAATAAGAAGCTTGATAATCCATTAGCATGATTTAAACTCAGCGTGATGATGATGAAGCTCCAACGCAACTAGAGGCAGTATGAAGAAGCATGGCAGGCATCACTAATAAGTCTCAGACAACCATAAGCAAGAACAAAACTTAGACAATCGGACCAACAAAACAAAGCAAAATTCAATGACAGAGTTAACTGCACTGCCTTTATTTCCTAATTTATTGCAGGGTGGTTAAAAACACAGCCTACTTTAACAGGATTTGCAGTTTAACCTTTGAAAGTCTATTCAAACAGCCTCTGCAAGACCACAGTATGTCTGTTGCTAAATCCTCTTCCACTCACTAGCAGTCAGGCAATAAGACACTCAAGGTTTGCATACAGAAGAATATTTGATACTGCTCATAGTCATCACCCAGCTCTGTTCTCCCTTCCTCTCTCCACAAGAAATGTGGAACAAAACCTACACAAGCCTCTAGTTCCCACACTCATATGGAAGAAGAGACCTCCTCAACCTCACTCCACCTGTCACATTACAGTCTCACTTAAAGCAGCATGTTAAAACAGATGCTCAGATGCTGCTTTCTTTTCTAATCCACAGGCAACTGAAAGCCTCAACTGCATAGCAGCTGAGACCTACATCAGCAGGAAACAAAATTCTTGCTGCACAGTTTAGGAATGAAACATTAACAGCATCAACAGCTCTGAGGAGTCACACAGAGATGATGCTACTACATGAAATTGTAGTTTGAACATAAATGTGATCTAACCAGTCATCCCAGAAAACTGGGTTGTTGTGGATATACCTTTATTCAGGTGCTCAGCAATTCTGTAAGCCTGGGTTCCAACACCAACAGTTTGCTTTTGAAAAGCACTGACTGACCCCAGACTGAAACCAAAGTATCTCTGTTAGCAGAGAGGCAGGGGGAGAACAGAAACTGGTTAGCCGCTGTGCATCGGCATACAGGTGAGAGACATCTTCCTCCATACCATCTTCCAGCAGCTCAGGCTCAAACTTTTTACTGAAGACTCAAACCTTTACTGAAGACTCACCGCTTCTTGTAAGAACTGCCTGCCAATGGCAGGCAAGATTGGCAAGCATGCTAAATCATACTTCAGATCTGCAGATACTAAGAGGCAGTCTGAAGAGGTACTATTCTTCAAGCTACTCCTTTATTCTATTAGAAGTAACAGTCGACTATCAGAAAGCCTTCTGATCAGTATCATAGAATCATAGAATCATAGAATCATAGAATCATAGAATCATAGAA
>NW_020955428.1:59237-148135 GCF_003031625.1 Empidonax traillii
AAGAATTTCTTCCTAACATCTAACCTAAACCTCCCCTGGCAGAGCTTGAGCCCATGTCCCCTTGTCCTGTTGTCGGTTGCCTGGGAGAAGAGACCAACCCCCACCTGGCTATAACCTCCCTTCAGGTAGTTGAAGAGAGTGATGAGGTCACCTCTAAGCCTTCTCTTCTCCAGACTAAACAACCGCAGCTCCCTCAGCCTCTCCTCATAGGACTTGTGCTCAAGTATTCATGTATTATTGTTTCATTAGCCAAAACACAAAAGCAACTCTGAAAGTGACAAATATCCATGAAAAAAAGCACACAACGTTTAGAGCACAAGGTGCTTCTGAGTGATAAAATCATGTGCAAGCATGTGTACAGGAATATGCCAGCTTCTTATTTAGATCAGCATGCACAAGCTCACCACTCCTCAGAATACCAAGGACATCAGAGATCTACTGAAGCAGTCACCAGCTTTCACAAGTGTAACCGAAACCAGAGGATTGCATGTAATTGACTTCCTTTCTGTGTGTAACTCCTTAAGGATGACATCTCAGAAGCTTAGCAAACTCTCCATGTTTGCATTACAGAGAGCAACCTGACTCTGAACAAAATGTTGAAGTTACATCAGTTTAGGCTGTGGCACAGTTTAGAGCTATAATTCAAGTTCCATCCACTACTGTGCTCAGTACTGAGCTTCAAACAAAGCTGTGCACAGTGCATTTCCTGCCATGGATAGATGCACTTATTTCTACTTGAGATAGCCTTGCATAGTTTCACACTAGATTACAGTTGACCAGACCATATGTTTCACTGTCCCACACAGTGGTTATCTACAATCAGATCATGTTTTCCCAAATCCCAGTAAATCTGCAACAGAACAAAGTTCTATACCGTTCTGAGAAGCAAAGAAAAAAAATCTTTGCTGATACAGTTTGCAGTATTTAAGACCATCCGTTAACATGACTGTGAACTACTTAGAAGGAAAGACACTTGTATACTTACCTACAGACAGATAGGTCTTCTCTTTGATGTCATAGGCACAGACTGCACTTGCGCTTCCACACTCCTTAACACCAAAACAGAAGTTTATTTTGTAAACTACCTCTTTGTCTGTATCAATTGCTTTCCAAGTGTAACTGAAAAGAAAAAAAAAAGCTTGTCAGATGGTATTCATGTTGTCTTAACTGTCACCCTCTAGATACTGGTCCCTGAAATAACTAAGTTTAAAGCCAAGAAAGAGCACCACTAACTAGAGATTCATATTTGTGCTGTGTATTTGTAAATATCAGAAATAATTGCTATTGCGTAGGGACTGAGAACAAAACAGATTTAACCACTTGTGGAGCATACATCAGGTCCTTTTTTCCCTTTCTTGAACATCCAACCATGCATTCTTCCCTATCAAATCCCTATGAAAGCTACTCTGACTAGGTATATCACAGTGGTCATCATTTTTCCTTGACAGCCTGATAAATTTCTCAGACATCTTTGGCAGGCCCCACACTACTGCACTTTAGCAATACCCAATAACAGTGGCAGAAGTGCTAAGTCTAACTGGAATAGAGCAGCCAGTCTCATCCTGCCTGTCAGCAGTGGAGCCACCCAGCTTCAGGATCAAAATTGGGGTCAAGATTCTCACCAGCATTCAGACTGAAAGATGCTAATAGTGCTTATTAGGGCCTAGCTGTACCTTTATGCATTTTACATATTATATATATATCTATATATGTATCAGAAGGACAGTTTCTGAAGGGTAATGTCATAAGCTGGAAACCAAGCAGAGCTATCCACAAGAGATGCAGTGAAAGATCACACTACCTAGCTACAGCCATATCAGAAAGTCAGTGGTCTAGAAACTAGGAAAGGAACATGAAGCTCAGGTTAAATACAGCAGGGAATAAATCAGAGTATCAGTAGAAAAACATTAAATGAAGCATAGTTCAGAAGTAGAGCAAGGATTCCTTCCCCTCACAGCAGGCACTAGGACTGCAGTGAGATGTGGTCAGTCAGATGATGCAGTATCACTCAGTTTTGAGGCAGGCCCAGCTCAGCTAGCTCTTTAGACAGCCTGGCTTACTAGCAGAGTGCTCTGGCCAAGCTCTTTTAAAAAAGCTTGGCCAACACCTCAATAAATGCTTGCCATCAGCTTTGCTCAGCTACTCCTCTTCTGGCACTAGAAGCAGCCTGCATCCTCCGGACAGTATGGATTTTTGCAACACCACAGATTCTCCAGCTTCCCTTCTATCCCCAGTGGAAACTTCAGTAGGATTAATATAGACTCATCATATCAAAAAACTGAGGAGAGCACAGTGACTCATTAGGCATTCCTATTATTTACAACTCACATAGGGTTTTATGTACCCATCTAACCCACAGAAACATGTCTTAATCTAGAAATCTAAACTGTTGTGAAGTTTCACCCATAAGGTTTGTTTGTCTTAATCTCTAGCTCATAGGTGTTGCACCACTTGCCACTATCATATCCCAGATCCACCCCAGGAAGGGAAATCATTCTTGTTCCACTCTGAAGTCCAGTCCTTGAGTGAGAAAGGGAAAGTAACAGTTCAGCTACTTTATTCTAGGTTTTAAATCCTCTGAGAACTCCTCTCAAACCCAGTGCATCCCATATTTAATCAAAAAGTCAGAAGTAAGATATCACATAGTTTTCCATTTTAATTACTGACTACAGGGCCCCTGGCTTCCCTGTACTACAGCAGCCGTAATCATTTCAGTCTGCTAATGGCTGGAACAAGTTAGGGACAAATGCAAGAGAGTTCTCTCTGTGAACTGAAAAAACTAAGACAAAAATCTTCATATTCAAATATATTATATTTGAGCCTTTATATCCTAATACAAGGTTCAAAAATAACTTGCCAAGTACTGAGTCATACCCAAAACACCAGTGAAACTACATATTCAAGGACCATGTCTCAATCCTAGACAAATACTTGCCATTATTCTTTCCTCATAAGCAGGAAGATTTGACATTTTACAGTCGTACTGATTAGTTCTCTGAGCTAGTCTCTTGTGTTTCTGAAGAGAATAAAGGCAAAACTGATGCAAGATGAAGATGATAAAAATTAAGCTACAGAATAACCAAGTTCAGCAATGGGAAAAAGCTTGACAATACAAACATAAAAAGTTAGAACATGACTATCTTCAAGGGCTCTGAAAACAGAAAGACTAAACCTGGTCTTACATTCAGGAGAAAATGCAGTTCAATCCAAACCCAACTTCTTCACAGTGAAGGCCCAGAAAGTTACCATTTCACTGAAAATTTCTCAAGGGTTCTGGTACTCTTTGTTGACTGGTTTTGGCACATAACAAAAAGGTAACAGATAATACTACGGCAGTAAAAATTTTTGATCAGGCTGGAGTGTTCTTCAGTGTGTTGGTTTTCAAAGAGAATTTGCAAGTTAAAAAATTCTTGTTCCATTCACAAACAGATAAGTCCCTCACACAACAGAATTATCACTCAGAGATTAAGGGTTTGCCTTCCCAGTTCCATGTTATGAAACAGAGGAAATCAACATCTTCGAGTCAGTTCACCCACAGGCCAGAAGCAAAAGAGAAACAAGATGAGCAGCTTACAGACCAGAAGCAAAGCAGCCTCTGAAGCAGCCCTTCCCTCCACCCTTTCACAGGTGCCTGGACAGGGAAGGTTATTTCCACACAAAAGGAAATAAGAAATCCGATGTTTAATCACATTCCAAACCACAACTTCAGGGGCACATACAAATGAAAATCCAGCGCAGTTTCAGAGCAGCATTACTTTCAAGGAAGTTATAGGGACTTTTATTTTTCTAAAAAGGCATGGAAGGAGCAAGGTAGAATTTATTCATTGGATGTAACACACAGCAGCCTGGAGGTAGCATAAGCAGCTGTTCTCAGAGAGATGCAAAATAAACTTTCACAGTAAAAGCAAGAATTATTTCTCTCACAAGAAAAGGCTTCTGGCATTAAATGAGTACCTGGGAATAGTTTCAAGTTGCATGTGCTCTACTTTCCAATAAGATACAAGCTGACCTCTCCACTGCAATCCATAATGGAAACAATCTGTTGGCAATCACATTGCCCATCCTGGCCATGTGAGTCACATGGACTGGCTTCCTCCAGCTTGCTCACCCTCCTCCACCAGTGGTGATGCCTGATGTAATTACCTCCTCACCATGGCCAGACGAAGTGATCTTGTTTGAAGGGCTTAAGCTATCCTGCGTTCAATGCTGTTGAGCTAGTTTAGAGAGCTGTTATACCAACAGCTTTAAAAAGCAACAGCTGTGGTCACGGGGTGGGGTGCGATGCACCCTCTGATCCAGGGGGCTTAATACAGCTGCTACCTCACAGAATAAACTATTCAAGCAGCCATTTCTGGTGCAGCCCAAGATCTGCGCTCAAACATGGTGTCTGCCTTGATTAAAACTGTCAGTTACTTTTGCTGAAACCTCAGCATGACTCCTGTTTTCTGATAAACCCAACTGCGAACTATCCCACAGTTAAGAGGTCTGAAACACACACACCCACGTCAGTGCCCCCAGGGCAAGCTCTCCTCCTGTCTTCTCCCAGTGTTGCTGGCCCCAGCACTGGACACAAGCTGGGCCAAGGCACCGTCCTCTCTCAAAATTAACTCAGCAAAAACAACAGGTGTGTGTGAGTGGAGAAGGGCCTGAGCCTCGCCAGTTCCCTGTCTGGCTTACAGTAGTTTCTGGCCATGGACCAGCAGCCAGAGGTAGGGAAGGAGGCAGGGCTAGCCCAGGCCACTGCCAAAAACAGTTGTGCAAGCAAGATCCAAGCAAGTTACTGGGTACTGGGAATAACCTTGCCTGTGGGTCAGCCTTTCCAGCTAGTTACTGTTGTGTTTAAGACACTGAAGAAACAGCACGAAAAAGAAAATTAAAATACTTTTCAGCAAGCTGTAAAATCAAAAAGGAACTCTGCCTTCTTTTTTTTTTTTTTTTTTTTTTACACAAATCAAAGAAGCAGTATGGAATAAATAACATGAGAAAGGGAAAAGCAAGTCTAATTTACCTTGTGGTCAGCAGCTGAGGCACTGGAGTCAGACAAGGTGCAGCTGGCTATTGGCTGTCACAACATGTGTCCCCAAGCCAGAGAATCTGAGCACTAGTGAACCACTTCAAATGCAGTAGAGTATCAGAAAGACTATTGCCACCATTCTCGCAACTATGGTTCAAGCTTTTTGGTTCTCAAACTGTTACGTGAAGGATGACTGCTAGGAAGAACAGTACACCCTGCTCCAAACAGCTGTAAAGCATTGTTAGATAGAATCATGCGTTTCCTCTCTGGGGAATGCACTGAAATGGCTCGTTTTGCTGAGGGGGTGTTACACAGACAACCTGGCAGAGAGACAAGGCAACCTACAACCACAATTAGAAAGCAGATCCATACATGACTATCCATCCACACAATTTTGTGTACAGAAGCTCCTCAGCTACCATAACAGTGAAGAGATTCAACAGTATCTGAAGCTCTTTATGGGCAGTTCCAACCAGCACAATTTCCAGGATGGCCACTGCAAATTGGAAGCTTGCAGCTCACTCACCACAGAAATCACTACTAGATGTCACACAAATATGTATGGTAAAGAAATCTCTAGTCAAAGAAAGCTCTCCTTGCAAAAAAATGCAAGCTTGAATGGCACAAAGTACAGCCATTGCTATGCTTCAAGACATTTTTAATACATCCCATGCTTAGTTCTCTTCTAGCTTACCCATCACCTTTTCCAACTATCACACACACCCTTTGCCTTCAGACAAGTTTTCTAGCACATGCAACATGTGTAACAGCCTTAGAGCTACACCACAAGCTCTTCAGCTTTTTCCATCCAAAAGACATCCGGTCTTTCATGCTGCACACTAAACCACATCTACTGCATCATTTTACAGAACGCCTAAGAAAAGGGATAGCAATTTGAAGCACGCAAGAGCTATCATAGGCTCATGTGCTGAGAAATCACATTCACACCATTACAATGACAGCTTCCCGGGCATGTGAAGCAACCACGCACATAGGCATACAAGCCCAGTAATAACTTATTTATTACATCTCCCACTTCAATATGTCAAGGCACTTAATAGAGCTGAGCAAGTGCACCCAAAGGTCACCTCTCTGTAGTCAGCACATGCTTCTTCACCAATGCTAACCCTAGGGTTTCAAGCAGCACACATGAGCATAGTTGTGGTTTCATGAAAAAGGCTGAAGAGACAGTGTCTGGATGAACAGAACTGTGCATCATACAGTCAGATCTAGGAGTTGTTATTAAAAACCACAACATTAAATGTAAAATAGAATTAACTTCCAGACCCAAAACTGGAAGTCTGTGTGATAGCAATCCGCTGTTGTACAGCAGTTTGAGATTTCCTTCCATTCACAAGTCTAAAAATCACTTAAGTTATGCACCAACTCCTAGCCTTGCAAGGGGGCAAAAACATCACCTGTCATTAAATCACCTCTCATCCAGTGTAGATTTTCAGACAAAACAGCACAGAGAGGATGGAGTTTGTATTTGGTGCTCTACCATCACAACCAAAGCCATTTTCTACAATTTTTTTAGAAAGGACAGAAAGAAACTTCCAGTAACTCCCCCAATGTTACATGGAAGGTGAACCCAAACTGTCAAGCTTTCTATTGAAGTAGAGTTAATTTTCTGAACAGTTAAGTCCAACTCCAGAATTTTTCCTGCACTGTAACATGAAAGACAAAGAGAAGAAGAAAAACAGGGAAAGAAACCAAACTACCTAGAAACGTCTTATATCCAACCAGTTCCCTGTATTCTTTCCCAGGTGCTCATACTGCAGCAATCCCAGAGAAACCTCTGCACAGAAGACAAAATGCAAATTCCAACTGCAAGTCACATGACAGCACAGTCAGCTGTCGGAGCACACAAGAACAAAGGAGAAAGCAAAACAAAATCAGCCACCGAAGCCGTGACATTAGGCAAAGTTTCAGAGAATCAAAGGTTTTCTTCTTTCCCCAGACTGTCCAGGCATACTGCAGTAAGGCTATACAAAACAAACAGTGAAAACCACCAACTCAAGCTTAAGTAGCCTCATGCCACAGTTCTTGCGCAAAACAGTTCTGACACCTTTTCTCCTCCTTGCAAAGTAGCTTTCCTGCTCTTACTTACAAGAGAGCCAGTGCCTCTCCTAATCCCCAACAGTTTTCCTCCTTGTCCACCTTTTGACATTCACACACCAGACACAGAAGCTGTTGCAGTTTCACCAGGCCTATCTATCACAACACACAAAAGCCAGGACACTGTTTTCTTAGCAGTTGTAAAAAATAAAAACCTTGTCTTAAGCCAGTACAAAAATAGGTTGGCCAGGGACTTGAACTGCACACCCTCACCGTATCTTTCAGCTGAGACATGCAACAGTAGTGTGTTCATGTTACCTGCATAATCACTCACTCGGTATAGATTTTTAGCAACTGTACCCAAGCAGACAGTTAACCACAACCCCATGGGGACTTCCTACCTATCAGAGTAAGTCCTTCAAAGCAGTTTTTCCTGCCATGGCACAACAGAAAATGCATGGTTTTTGAGGTGGTCCGTCTTAAAAAGGAAAGCTGCTGATTGTGCTATTTATTTGCAAACTATTTTCACCTGCCAGCAACAAAATGAAACTAGCTTAAGTAACTTGCTTCCAAAAAAGAGACTGCATGTCTCCTCAAGGCACTCTCAAATATTCCTCTACTCACACACATGCAACAAAACCAAGACAGACACTGACAGGACTTAATATACTTCTCTAAGGAGGAACTGCTTGAGAACCAAATCATTTAGGGTGTTTTTTATTTTAAAAATGGCTTGTCAGGAGTTAAATTCCCTCTAGAAACTACAGAATAGTTTCTCACTTCTGTTCCAATTCTACAATTAGGCTGGTCATCTGACAAAACCGTATTTTGCCAGCCTCACAGGTTAATCTTGCAAGCAAACCTACTTTATTATTTAACAATATCATATCCCAAATTCCAACACAGGCAGGGAGCCTACCCTGTTCCTTCCAGCAATCCCACCTCTGCCCTCAGTGCTACGTTCACCGTGTTACATTGGTGCCTGCCCAGTGCCATTGATTGAGATAACATGTTCTTGTATGTGCCCTGCGTATTCTACCTGAATAATGAAGAAATTAGGACCAGAAAGATATTAGTGCCAGACTAAACTCGTGGCTGAAATTAGACTAGAAACATGCCAAAACACGAAGAATAGTGCCATTTCGACATAGCAGCTCTCAAAGCTTTCTTAACTCACCTGTAAGTAACTTAATGGCACGTGGTGATACCTTAGTATCAAGTGACTATCAGGTGACGTCCCTTCCAAACCACTTTGGGGTTTTTTCCACACTAGAACGGCCACAGTGGCACAAACCAGCAGTCCTGAACTACAGGCAACTTGCACAGAGCAAGTCTCCTCATCTTCTCACCTGCGTATTCCCCGTCTGCAGGGAGCGACGCGAGGAGGTCCCGGCGGGGAGCGGTCCCACGGCGCCGAACCCCCCCGCACCCCAGCCCACCGAAGGGCTCCTCCAGCCTCCCAACCCCGCTGGGCGCTCGCCACGGGCCAGCCCCGGCCCCCACCCAGGACACCCACTCGGGACACCTGCCCGGCGCTTCCCCCGCCGCTCCCCGGCCTCACCCTCCCTGGAAGGGGTCACCAAACCCTCCGCCCAGGCCGCCGGGGGGGCTGGGCCCGCCGTGCCGAGCCCGCCGTGCCGAGGGCAGGCTCTGCGCTCCCGCGGCGGGCACGGGCGGCGCGGGCACCGGGACACCCCCCCTCTCCCCGCATCCCCCAGGCTACAGCCCTTCTACCACCACCCCCTCCCGTCCCGCCGGCCGCCCACCTGCACAGCTGCCGGTAGGGGTCTCCGAGGGTGGCGGCGGCCGCCCGTGAGGGCGCGGGGAGCGCCAGCAGGGCGATGACGAGGAGCGGGGCCGCGGGCGCCATCGGGGCCGTGGGCGCCATGGCTGGCGGTGCCCCGGGACGGCAGGCGGCCGGCCGCGCGTCATGTGACCGCCGCGCGCGCCCGCCCCCTCACGTGACCGGCGCCATGTGCGGGCACTGCGCGCACGTGACGCGCCTCGCCCCCCCCCGCCCGCCATCGCGGGAGGACGGGCGGGCGGGCGAGCGGGCGGAGCCTCTTCGGGATCCCGGACCGGGATACCGTGTGTGTCTGTGCGTCCTTCTGTCTGTCCGTCCTTGGGGGCGCCGGAAGCCCCGGGGATGCGGCATCCCAGGCAATCAGCAGTAGGACAAGAGGGCACGGGCTTAAGCTGTGCCAGGGGAGGTTTAGGTTGGATATTAGAAAGAAGTTCTTTACAGAGAGAGTGATCAGGTATTGGAATGACCTGCCCAGAGAGGTGGTGGATTCACCGTCCCTGGAGGTTTTTAAGATGAGGCTGGATGTGGCACTGAGTGCCATGATCTAATAATCACAGTGGGGTTGGATCAAGGGTTGGACTTGATGATCTCAGAGGTCTCTTTCAACCCAGTTAATTCTATGATTCTGTGATTCTATGGTCCCTCCTCTGGAGCGCAGCCTGCCCGGCTGGGAGCTGCCCGGGGCAGAGTCGGGGGCGGTGCCGTGCCGAGCCCTGTCCGGCCTTGGGCGTGTGGGGTGTGCGGGGGCTCGTCCTGTGGGGGGGGCTGTGAGCGGCTTGGGGTGTCCCGGAGCGTCTCCAGCGGAGGGCAACAAAGATCATCTCCCCTACGAGGAAAGGCTCGGGATTCGTCTCGAGAAGAGACAACTGAGAGCGGAGCTCATCAGTGTCTAGAAGTGTCTGAAGGGAGTGTGCCAAGAGGATGGAGCCAGGCTCGTGTGGGTGGTGCCAAGCACTAGGACACGAGGCAACGGGCAGAAACTGATGCACGGGAAGTTCCACCTGAATATGAGGAAGATCTTTACTGCGTGGTGTGACTGAGCACGGGAACAGATTGCTCAGAGAGGTGGTGGAGTCTCCCTCACTGGAGATGCGAAAGAACTGTCTGCATGCAGGTGTATGCAGTGTCCTTAAGGATGACCCTTCTTGAGCAGGGAGGTTGGACCAGATGACCCACTGTGCTCCCTTACAACCTGACCCATTCTGTGTCTTGGTGATTGAGTGAGAGAAATCCTGTTTGGAAAACTTTAAATGGGGGTTTAAACAAGTCACTTGAAATGTGCTGTGAAATCTTGGGAGAGACCAGAAAACTAGGCCTCTTAGGAGTGCAGACTGAGGAAGGAAGGACAGCGATGTGGCTGTCCGGCTGCAAAAGTTACTAATGCAGTGGGGAAGCTGGTGTGGTGTAGAAATTACTCCATTTCAGGAGAGGAGGAGGGGTGGCTTGATCAAGGCAGCAGACTTGTCAGGAGGAAGTGGAACACGTGCAGTCCTACCTCCGCTGCCTCCTGCACTACCAAGAAAAGCTGTCTGGCCCAGATCATGTGTAATTATTTCCAGGATTTGGCAAATTTTAACTGGAGTGTTAAGATTCAAAATAGGTACTTAACAGTTAATTTTTACAGAAATTAAGAAGAGCACTGTTGAGAGTGAGAAGAGACATAAAGGTGGGGAGAGTGAAAGAAAAATAAAAATTACATTAGCTGAACAGACAGCCGTCTTACTTGTGTGAAGAAACTCTCTTCACTAATTATGAACACTTTCCAAAAGCCGTTTGTACAGAGAAATGCAAAAGGCCTACAGCTGAAATAGTTTTGTTTTTTCTTGCCCCATTCCCTGGCATGTGAGGGAATAAGACAGCACTGAAGATCTGCCTCTGTGGCAGTTTAGCCTAATTCCAGGCTGCTGTGATCTACTCCTTTTTCTCTCTTTTCTCTTAGATGTTGTACTTTCCTCATTTTCAGTAGCATTAGTTCTGCAGCAGGGCAGTCAGCTGGCTGAAAGCTAACATTTTATTCTGGTGGTTTTGTGTAAGTTTTCAGCTGTATCTGTTGCCTGATTGACATGGCTTACTTCGTATCAGCACAAGCACCACCAGCAGCTCAAGAAGAGGGAGAGGGAGGCGTGGCAAGTGCTGCAGGGGGAGGAGGCACTGAGCAGAATCATCTGTAGCTGCTGTGAAGTTTCACCCAACCAGAGCAGCCAGAAGTACAGCTCAGTCAAGCCAATTGCTGCCCACTGCCTGTCTGCTTGCACAAGATGTGCTGATACTTGTGTAAAGCCACTCAATTCAACTCATTAGTACAATAGAAAAAAAAAATTCCTTCTAAAAGCAACTGGGAATATTTTCTTTCTGGCTCAGCAGTTGTAGCAGTTTAGTGAAGTGATGAATCCTGGTAAAAGGGCAGGGGAGGAAGACCAACTACATTGGTTGGTCTGTTAAGCTGTAGTGGCAACTTAGCTTTTAGAGTTATCACAGCCAAACCTAATGGCATTGTCCTCAGCTGATGAAGAGAGGAAGAACTTCAGTATTTATACTGGAAAGAGAGTTATGGTGTGAAACAGTAATCAATCTGTCTTTGCTCATAACCCAAAAAAAAACCCAATTAATGAAAAAGACTGGGTAAATGCTATTATCCTCTGTAGTTTTCTACTACTATATGATGGATTATTGGGAATTCTTGCTCTTCTATTTTAACCTTCAGTGGATTCCTTAAAGCTCCAAATCTGATTGCTTAAGAATCCCCATTGTCTGCTTTTAAGACTCCAGCCTGTATAGTTTAAAGACAAGCTTGATGACACAAACTCAAAGGCTCAAAAGAAGACAAATCAGTTGACAAAAAGAATACAAAATCTGTTATTTCTGTTGTTATGTTTCTTAAACTTTGCTGCTCTGCTGGCAGTATCAGCATCACTCTAAACAGAGCAGTGCAAATATATAAGATTTACTGGAAATTCTGTTTCTGCTTACAAAGTTGAATTAAAAATGTATTGACCAGGCAATTCACTGCAGACAGCAAAGCAGGCAGACATACTGTGACTGCTGATAGTGACTAGCTACCTGGGTTTCTGCAAATAGAGCTTTATTCCTAAAATTATCTTTGTGTATATTTCAGCGAGTGTCTTCAGTGGAGTCAATGTGACTGCTTACCTTGCTAGCATTAAGAATACATATAAAGATTGCAGTGTCACGGCCTGGCAGTATAGAAACAGTTAATTTAAGTTATCTGATAAGAGTTAATTCAAAATTGTTTACTGACAAAAGGATGAAGATGTTTAGAGTTACATCCTTCATTCTTTGTACCACTTTGTGTGCTTAAGCCTCTATATTTCCACAAGACTCAGTGACTTCAGAGCAGTTTCTTTGCATACAGAGGAAAGTATGTGAACAGTTACTTAGCAAGAATGAAATAAATTGAAATATCTGGGGAAAAAATCCCCATTAGAAAGGAAAAAAAACCCCGCAACCGAAATTCTACTTTCATCTGCTGTGCTAACACATATGCATCAGCCTAACAATGAACCGAAGTTGCAACACAGCAAGGATAGCAACAAAGCTGCAGAAATACTGAAATCACATTATAAGGACAAATACCTTTAAAATAAAATTATAAAGTAAAAGTTTGCGGATTCCAATCCTGTGACTGTTTCCATTTACTGTATATTTTCTTAGCTTTTATAATCTGGAAGATGCAGTGGCTCTCTCAAGATTCATGGAATTTCTCCCTTGTTTCAAGCTAGCTGCATGCATAAAAATTGGCAGGAGGCAAAATGACTATTTCTGTATCCTAAACTATGTTTTGCAGATAGGCAGGAATGTTTGATTCATAAATAATAATGTAAACATCTACTGCCCATGCTTAATGATATTGACATCTCAGCTAATCAGATACCATGGCACAGTGTTAAAATATTCTCAAATTATGTAAATGTCTTAGTCTTTCTTACCTTTTCCTTTTCCTCAGGAGAGGCTCAGCATGGTGACTGCTAGTTACGTTGAGTAAATCCCAGTAAACCTTAAAGTCACACTGCAACTTCCATGTTATGGGTGGTTTTCAGTGGGCAGGATGTCATGACTAGGTGAAGGATACGTAGGTCCTGTAGGATTCTTTCTTCCAGCTTGCCGGGTGCCAAAGGTCACATCATTTCACATTCTTCTGACTCACAGTCTTGTTTCATGTGGCCAGTATCAGCTGTGCAGTTCAGGCTGGCTGAGAGGCAGCTCATTTCTAGTTTTACTCTCTCAGTTTCCTTTGACACTCGTATCTGTTCTCTATCTTTTCAATAAATAGGAACAAAAAATTTTCAGTGTCCAAAGCTGTTTTTACATTTTATTGTGGAAAATTCTTTCTCCAGTGAGGTCTGGACAGTTTATTTCTATCTATCTCTAAGACTTCACTATAATAAAATAATTATTTTTATACTTTGTGAGAACTTCATAAGGCTCTTCCATGGAGCTGTGCTGTTCTTCAAAAAGCACAGATGCACTGCTCACAGGGTAGTTCTCTCTTCTCTCTTGTTTTCTTGCTTGCTCCACCTGTATTTTAGCCTTCCTAACATTACATCCATTTTCATTATTTCTGAATGCTCCTTTTTGCTGCTTATTCAGTCTTTCTCTAGTGCTTTCTACTCCTTTTCCTTCCTTTTCTGTTCTGCTTCTACTCTCTAGCATTTTTAAAGGCAAGCTCTTGATAAGAGTTACCTCCTGATTTGTTACGATGAATTATCCTGCTTTATAACAATTTAAAGTAGGACTGTTGAGGAACACAGTGCCTGATGACCTTGTTTTGCAGACTTAAGTTTAGGCTTCCAAATACTGTTAGAGAGAAAATCAGTGACATTTCCTAATCTAGCTGATAATGTTCAATGAAACTATAAAAAAAAAATCAGCTTTGTCCGAACACGTTAACTTTATTTAAAATCTTTGTAGTGTTGGGAAAGTCCTTACTTGCTGTACTTGGTGCATGCACTGAAAAGAGCACTGTTTTGTACTTTTGGACTTTTGGCTTAGAAGATTAGAAGACACCCTTAGTCAAGGCCGTTCTTGAGCAAATCTATAGAGCTTTTCTATATTCCTCCATCTCTTTTCACATCTTTGGTGTAATTTTCAAGGCATTTGACTCTTGGAGATTTATGCTTGGATCAGAACTCAGTATTTTGTCCTGATGAAGGATCTGATTCAGCAGCTAGGGCCTGGGTTACTTGGTGGACATGCACCAAGTGGAGCAATAACTGTAAGATACAAACCACTTCACCAGAGTAAACCTGTGGTACTTTCATTGATAGTCAATGAAATTTCACCAGCAAAAGCTTTTTATGGGAGAGAAATGTAATTTCTCTGCTAATCCTGTTTAATTTAAAGCACCTACTAGAAATTTATCATGAGTGATTTAACCTCAAAGCACCTTACCAATGCAGTAAATGTAGAGCAAAAGAGTCTTCTGTGTTTTAAATGTTGTTATCCAGTCCTGCATGTTTTTACTTCTGTGTCTCTCTTTACACTTTGGTCTGTTCATCTCCCACGAGCTTTTGTCTCTGTGGTCTCTCATTAACAGCCTTCTCTGAGTTAGATACCATCCTTTGGTTCCGTGGCTTGTGCCAATACCAGACTAGCATGTAATGTGGACCTGCTCTTGCTGACCTGCATCTCTGTGTTCCCAGAGAGCATTCTGTCCGGTGCGCAGATGTAAGTGTGGTGCTAGCACACACAGTCCCGCCTTGCAAGACAGGATTTCAAAATGAAAATGTCCCCAAATGTATTTGTTATTTCAGAATAATTTTCTGACAGTCCTCTCTGTTTCCTTCCTGACTTAAATTTGTCAGCGATCTCCCAGGCTGTTATCTGTTATTATTAACCATGAATTCCAAAAATATCACCATCTCTTTCCAAAAATGATAATCCTTCATTCTTTCCTCTCCAATAACTTGATTTTTCCAATCACATTTTAACTTCTGAAGATGAAATGTTTCACTTTCCAGCATCTGGGACCTCATCTGTAACATGATTATCCTAATGTAAATTGCAGCTCAGCACAGAAGTATGTGCTAACAGGAAAAAATAACCTCCTGCCCTCTCACTGTGTGGGTGTTGGCTGGGGTAGGGTTAATTTTCTTCACATGTGTTTTGGATCTCTGCTGTAAATTATGTTGATAATACAGAGATGTTTTCATTATTTTTGAGCAGTGCTCACATGGCATCAAGGCCTTTTCTGCTTCTCACCTCATCCCACCGGTGAGTGGGCTGGGGGTGCACAAGGAATTGGGAGGGGACACAGCCAGGACAGCTGACCCCAAGTGACCCAAAGGACATCCCAAACCATATGGCACCATGCTCAGCACATAGAGCTGGGGGAAGAAGGAGGAAGGGGGAGGATGTTCAGAGTGACAACATTTGTCTTCCCAAGTCACTGTTACACATGATGGAGCCCTGCTTTCCTGGGGATGGCTGAACACCTGCCTGCACATGGGAAGCAGTGAATTAGTTCCTTGTTTCGCTTTGCTGATAAATTTCTGTACTGCTTCATTTTTCCTGGCTCTGTGTAGTACGACTTCTTTCTCATGTAGCTGAAGGACACTAAAATCAAAGTGCCATCTTCAGCATCACACTTAAAAATTAACAAACATCATACACAGCAGAGAAATAATCAAATTGATTTAGTTTAAAGCATCAAGGCTCAACCTACATTTTCTTCATAGTCCTCTCAGGGGAAAAGAAGCTAAGCAAGACATTTCTTGCATAATAAGCTATTTGTGGAGGACGAAAATATGTGGTATACTTTTAATCAGGTTATTCTTCTATCACTCTGCCTTGCTAGAATTTATTGATATATTTTGATGATATGTTTATGTATTCTGTCCATGCATATAATTTCTTTGCATAGCCACGTTCATAAATACATTTAGGCCAATATTAAGTGTCTTTTAAAAATGCATTTTATTTCCATTACATTTGTCTGTAAAACATTTTAAGATATCTGAAGTAGAAGTATAAGAAACAAGGTTACATATTAACTCATTTAGAAGAAAAGTAACAATATTTAATAATAGACACTTGCCCTGTTTGTTTTATATTCACAAGTTGCTGAAGGAGATAGGGTAGAGAAAAATAAGTATCAGTGTATATATGAAGACCCAGTTAAGCCATTAGAGGATAAATGCCAAATAACAGTATTGCATAAATGGTTCAATTAGAGATTCACATTAGATCGTAATAATATGACATGTAGATCACAAGACAAGAAGGAGATCTCCAAACTGCACTGTTTTGGATCTGTAATATCTTCACCTGAGTCAATGCAAGTAATCCAGATTTTCCTTGCCTATTTTTCAGTCAGAACCAGAGTTAAATGAACAGAATATGCATAAATATTATAGTGAACATATTAAGAAATATTCATCAAATCAACATGGAATGACCATTGTTTTGAAGGGTTTTCTGGCATTTTCTCATACATGACATTTAAAGACATGATAGATGTTTTAATGGGGAAGAAGGTCTTACAGTTCACCCTTACTGAAGTGAATATGCACTGTAGTAGAAAAATTACTAGTAATAAATATTGAAATTTTCAGACAGTTATTTCCTTAGCAGCTGAAATAAAGTAATATTAAGAAATACCATGTATGTTCTCATCCAAAAAAGGATAGAAGGTTTGCGCCAAACAAGAAAAAAATATTTTTCTCTGTGTGTAGTTTGTCTTAACTTTTAACCTTCACAATGTTCTAATGTGTGCTCAAGCCTCAGAGCATGGTCTCAAAAAAAAGGTGTTGGAACTTTCTGACAAGCTAGCAGTAATTCATCTTTGAAGGCTTCATAAAACTGCTTGGAGGGATTTTCTGTGTCTTACTTTTCTTGCAACTCCACACAAAGCAATAATGAGGAGACTGACACTGTGTTTGATGATGGTGAAAGCTTGTTCAATCCTTTTGGCAGCGTTTTGTTATCCTAATGCTACAGGAGGTACATGATCTCACAAGCATGGCCAAGAGAAGAACATAGCGGCTGCAGTGACTGAGTAAACAGGGTAGGAGGTATCCAGTCTGCAGAATTTTACAAGCCTTATGCCAAGGAGCAAACTGAAAGGAAATATGAGTGGAGTACACAGTAGGAAATTCAGGATGGATAAAAAGTTGAGAGATAGGTAGCATATATTTTACTGTGACTGCCCAAGGACTTAAAATAACGGTGCTGTAGGCCTAAAGTCTTATAGGGATTAAAACAAGGGAGAAGCCACAGGATGGCGTGCACAGTATCTGAATGATGCTTTGGGAGGTAATACGAAATCTGATGGAGAAAAGTACACATAAAAGTTTCTCAGCACTGAATGCTGCTAGGAAACAGAGGCCAGTGTTGTACTAAAACACTGTATATGCTAGCAGATAAAAGAACTAAAAGAGAGCAGATAATAAAGGATATAGGTAGTCAATAGAGCTATATTTACAGAGGACCTCAGCCATGCCAAGGTTAGAAAGAGAGATGTTTATTGCTCAGACACTGGTCTGACAGGCTCAGCCTGTCCCCTGGCTAAGGGCAGGTCCATTCCAGGCCAAGCCCAGGGAGAAAAAAAAAAATCAATATTAACCAAAGCAAAAATTACTGGTTGTATGTATTTATTTTCACAAAATAACTACATTTGCTGTAGTATGTAGTATGTATATGTTCATCTGAAATACTTCACTTGTAACAAAGAGAACTTTTTTCCTATAAATAATATTAAAAAAGTTGTATCTGAAACACATATGTCACTCTTTGAGTCAAAAAATTAATCCAGATAGACCAAAGATGACATAGAGCATAAAGCACCCTCCTCCAATGCATTTAAGCAAATGTCTTTTTGTTCTGAGAAAGCACAGTGACACCAAGGTGTTCACTTCATCTTCTGCACATAGCTGTTAAAAGTTTTACATCTATTTGTAGACTATACATAAAAATGCTTTCTTCTCTCTGCTCACAAAACCCAGTGTGTGTATTACACTCCTCTTGAGACTGGCAGAGTGGGAGAACTTAAGAGGGAATGCCAGTGTACATAAAGAGCCAGACATCACGGGCTCCTGGACTTTGTGGGTGATCTATCTGGGATTTTTTTGAGAACCTTGCAATTGAACTGTTGCTCTTATCCTCACCCCACAAAGTGACTTGAGGCATTTTACTGGGGAATGTTGGGCACTTGTAGATTGTTCTCAAGCTAGGAAAGGGTGCAAGGGAGGTTTTTTTCTACAGCAGCAACTAGTACAACTAGGAAGCATTTCAATTTCCCTTAGAGGATTTCCCAGGGTATGCTCCAAGATAGAAGTAAACTGGGCAATATCTTCTTCCTCACCTCTCTGCCCTTGTTGTCACAAGGATCATTCACAAAGTCTGTGAGTTATGGAGGAAAGCTGCTACATAAACTCATCACATCATTTTGGGTGTGAACTTGCACAGCAAACTGCTCCATATCCTGTCCCCATCCAGGGCATAGCTACCAGAGCAAAAGCTCTTCTGTGCCTAGGGAAGTGACTTCTACCTGTATTTCTAGCTATATTTTTATATTGCACAACACTCATTAGTATCAAGTAGAACAGAAGTCTGGTAAAGGGAGTTTTAACAAAGTAAGTGCTATATTGGGCATGACTTCCCTGAATAATTCCATGTCTTGACTGCATCACGAAATTAAGTCCTTATTGCCCTGGAAGCGTCTATGGTGTAAATGTGGAGGCACTACAGTGGAAGCAAAATAATATACCATCATTTTATAGGCAGGAAAGAGAGGGGCAGAAAAATTAGATGCCAATACTGCATTAAACTAGAACCCACGTCTCTAAACGCCATGTACTTTACCCACAAGACAGTCTTTTCTGTTCTCTACCACTACAGTGTGTTTATACCATCTGATCTGCACAATGTTATTTCAGCCTCTTCCACAGAGCAAATAATTTTTAAAAATGCAAACTGATGGAGAATCACGTCCTTGTTGTGCAACAAATTGTCACATTTTCTTAGTCTTGCCTTTTTTTTTTTTTTTTTTTTTTTTTTTTTTTTTTTTTTTTTTTTTTTTTTTTTTTTTTTTTTTTTTTTTTTTTTTTTTTTTTTTTTTTTTTTTTTTTTTTTTTTTTTTTTTTTTTTTTAATCACGGAATCATATGCTTATTAGTTCCCCTTGCACTGCAGCCTGTCTGCATAGAGGGCAGTCATCAGGTGCTGTGATAAAGAAGAAATAACATCCCTAAGTTATTTTTATCTGTGGACTGGGAAACATTAATAATTTTTCAACTGTTAAATATTCATTCCTATTCATCCTTCTGGATGTTCATCGTATGCTGAGTGTTAATTTTGTCTGCAGTATGAACAGATCTATGGACACTTTTCCAAAATCTGAAACATTTGAGGGCGTGGCAGGCACAGGTGAAAAGGGGTAAGAAGCCATAAGTCCCAGAGCACCTGTTCAGCTCATAAGCATCCCGATTGCCCTGCTGCATATTATTGCATCTTCAACTCTACTGCCCTGGCTGCATGCATAGTGATCCTTAACTCAAACCTGGCAGAGTAATCTGAGTATGTTTAAATACTGTAAATAATATGCCTTACGTCACCTGAAGCACTCTTGAGAGAACTGAGTTACTTGTGTGGTTACAGTGGAAACATGTCTTAAACATGCTTCCTGCAATGTTGCCACTCTCTCTGATTCTCCATGTGATTATTGCAAGGAGTCTTGAGGTAAGGGTAAGGAATGGCTTTAGAGAAGGGTCTGGGTTTTTGGGAGGGGGGCTATATCTATCCTAATATTCAAATTTATGGCATTTATCAGTGTTGACAAATTTCCCAGTAGTCCCCCAGCTCCCAGCAGGTGTATGCACACCCATGCCATGTGTATGTGGACATCACAGTCACTCTTTCCCCCCTGTCCCTCCCAACATGTCCACAGACCTATCTGCACTCACCATCAGCAATGGGGAGCTGCTCAGCTGATGTGTCATTCTAGCAGTACAGTAGATCTCTGCCCTAAGACAGTAGCAGACTGCACTCATCTACCACCTGAATCAATCGAGGTGACAAGCCTGGGATTAGAGTTTCAAGAACAAAACTATGACAAGTAGAAGGACTGTCAGAGATAAAGGTCTTAATGGAATGAAAGACTCAGGAAGACACAAGAGTAACCTCTTCCTTCCCCGAGTCTTTTCTGCAGTGGCACATTGAAACACTTTAATGTAAGGAGAAAGGGGCACATGCACAGAAAGAACATTTATCTTTCTGAGATCTCTTCTCTATATGAATTCCCATCCAATCCTTGGCCTGAAACTACCATCTTCCTTATTCCAGGACTGGCAATCTTTCAACAAAGGAGGGGTAGGTTGTATTTTTCTTTCCCCAGTTAGCTATTAAGTGTGCCAATGGAAACTTGGCGGGAAGCTGAAGATGCTGCTTTTGCTTGTGATGGGAGGTCTCAGCTCCTGATGAATTTGGAGCTCCATAGGGGCCAGAAGCAAAGATATGTCTCTTTGAAAGTGCCACAGCATCTGACTGCCCAGACCTCCCATGTTCTGTGTGCTAAAGCTGACCTGGCCCCATCCCCTCTTTGCTGTTGTCTTCCTCTGCACTCTGCAGCTTGGCTGTAGTTGGGCAAGTGGCCCTAAGAATTAAACTCCACAAAATACCAGCCCCAGTACCCTGGCATACAACAGAAGGAGACAGGCAGCTGCAACAGTGGGCCTGGGGTGTAGCCCCAGCCATTCATTGTTGGAGGCACACCTTTCTTTTTTCTGTTTATCTAAAACCGATCGTTATAAAACAGAGAGACACATGGGGAATAGATATTCTCCAGAGAACAGATAAATACTAAGTAAGCAAATGTTGGGAGTGACTTTCTCACAGGCTTCTTGAATAACTAAACCTACAGGAACACTGACATTTTGGGGATAAGCTGGCCCCACCCCTCATAATTAGGGCAAAAGCCCTCTGTGAGTTGACAACATCCCTATATTGGCAGATACTCCTGTGTGTCAAGTACCAAATTATCCAAGGACCCAGAGACATATTGACGTCACTGGAAATTGTGTAACATATACTTTGAAAACAGACACTGAAGTAGCTCCTTAAAGGAAGATGAGTTAGACTATTTAATATATACTTTGATTTCCTGCTAGACCAAACCTACACCGTTTGTGCTTGGCTATGTATGGGGACTTAGTCTCATACGTGGATTTCTTCTTCTGTTTCCCCCAGGGAGCAGCTCTTTTGCGCACTTAAACAAGCTGGAAACAGTTGAAACTAAATCCCAGTATGTAACGTGAATCCTGTGTTTGGTGGGTTTGACTTTTAAAAATACGAATACACACAGGCCCTGATGACTTCAATAGCATTTATGGGTGCTTGGTGCTTGTATAAATGTCACACTATTTATAACAGATTTCTGTGTCCCTTTTTTATATTCTCTGTTGGCTTGTCTCTTTTCCACTGTGGTATCTTTGACTGACATAGTCACATCAGGATGTAGCATGTGTTTGAATAATTAAAAAAAATACAAATAAAAGTTATCTTTATTCTAGTCCATATTTTTCCATTGCTCAACCACCAAAGATAACAATACCATTTCGCCACTGCTTTTGACATTCTGTGGAAGAAAAATACTTTTAGTTTTGCAGTGGTTTATTAGACCTTCCAAGTCCAATTATTTGCCCCTACAGTTTGGCCCCTAAGATTTAGAAAATTGTTTCAGCTATATCCAAACTCATGCCAACTTCCTGGCTTCTCGGCCGCAACCCATCAGTGAGCGCTCGACTAAGAACCACTTTGAGGCTCTCCTTGAACCTCTTCTTCTTGCTGCTTCCTACAAAGAAGTAAACGAGGGGGTTGATGCTACTGTTAACGGTGGAGAGAACGACGGTGACATGGTTCTGCTGGCTGAGCAAAGATGACCAGTGGTGGTAATTCAGAAGATACAACAGCCTCATAGGCATGGCAAAGATGAGGAAGACGATGACTGTGGCCACAATGATGATGTAGAGCTTTGACGAATGAGGTCTCAGGGAGTTACGATGAATCCTGATAACCAAGATCAGGCTGGACAGAATCATTAGAGGAATAAAGATCATGAATGTCAGGATCCACGTGAAGATGAGCAGTGCTTGGCAATGGTTATCGTTGTCAAATTTTTCCTTTGTTGAATCGTCTTTGCATGTTAAATACTCAGCTACTGTCATCAGAAAAGAGAGAGTCCACAGGATTGCACACACAATTGCCGATTGGTGCTGTGACCGGTGGCATCGGTACCAGATGGGGTAAACAATAGACAGACACCTCTCAATACTGATGGCTGTCAGGAGATAGAGACCAGTATTATAGCCAAGAAGGAAGATGATAGATAGTGTGGTGGTGATATAATAGTAAAAACCATATGCAAATCCAAAACCGGCAATGTACTCGATTGACAGAATAAACGTACAAAGCAGTAAGGAAATATCAGCAATGGACAGGTGTGTGATATACGCAGTGAAGGGGTTTCTTTTGATCTGGAAGCAGAGGCACCAGAGGACAATTCCATTTTCACAAAAACCCAGGAAGGAGATGATCATAATTACCCAAAGTGGGGTCAATATCTCCCAGACCCTTTCCTGTGTAGAAATGTTTCTGTGCATTGAGATGTTCTCTGTGCCTTCGCTGGGATGAAACGTTATGTTTGACTCATCCATGGGGAAAGCTCAAGTTTGGATAGCACAGCTCTTCCTTCTGTAAATATGTATAAAAATACACTGTGAGCATTGTGTGCTCCTCCCCTCCCCCTTTTCTTTCTGTTCTGAGGACCCTCAATTTCTGGTTGTACTTGAAGGCCTTGGAAAAAGAAAAACCAGTTTTGATATACTGATGCTAGCTGAAACCCAGTTAGAACTACTTTTGGCAATCTTAGGGATCACTAAGCCCATCAAACTAGCAGAAGTCCTGAGCTTTCTTCTTTATAGGGGTCAGCATATGAGATTCTCTCAAAGAGCTCTTGGATAAGCAATGTCTCAATCACATTGCAAAGTTTTGTGATATAGTCATCACAGATAGCTTTGGTGGCTCTTCTTACAGCCCTAGGTTGTTCTCAGAGAGGTCTATTCAGCTCAGTTGAGGCTAATGGCATTAATTTTAAATTAAACATATGTATTTCAATTGAATTTGGCTCATAGGTTTTTTGTTATAAGAAAAAAATAGATACCGACATCAGTTTTCCAGAAAGGGATTTAATAAGTAAATCAAAATAGTATGTAGTTACTCAGCATTGTGTTCCCCCCCAAGTACAGAGGTGGAGGGAAGTTGAGAGAGCAATTTTTTATCCACTTACAATGTCATTTATCACAACATAACACAGTTTAACCATATTTACACACTCTGAACACTTAGCACAACTGCAGGTGTCTTGTGAACATTATAAATCTAATCCATCATAAGGAGATGTTAATCACATCATGGTCGTCATCATCATCATCTCAAGTTGTTCATGTTCCCTGCCATTGTTATAATGGTTTTAACTGTTGCCTTGATGAATTATGGGATGAGTTCTCCTTTTGTATGTCTCCTTTTATCTCATAATGGAGAATTAGTAGCACTGGCTTCAGCTGTTTTTCATACAAATACGACATGTGCCTTTCCCTGTTAACTTCCCAGCTACCTCTATGATGATACACAGCCACATTTAAGACCCTCGCTGATTTACTGATGTTAAGAGGGAGCAATTGTTGACAATAAGCTTGCCTAGCTGGCTTGGTTTATTCATATAAACAACATCGTTCATTTACATGCCATAATGAGAATTTACCCGTATAAGAACATCAAATGCAAGGTAAAGAAGTTTTACTGGGGCAACTTTTGCAATGATTGTTTAAACAGAGCCATTCACCCCAGTCATAAATTTTCTCTCATAATCCTTGCATTTCCTGGTTTCAAAAACAGCTTCTTAAGATATCATAATCTTAAGAAAGAGCACTCAGTGAACAACCTGGGAAGACTTAGGGCTTGCTGGCATCTAAACCTCCACAAATGTGTTTATTGTGATCCCACCTGTAAGTTGACCTTGCCACCACCTGAGATATTTGAAGGAAACAAACGACATAGCTGGGCATGTGGTAGAGAAATTATTATGAATACAATAAGTAAATACAGTGACTAGAATGAGTGGCAAGCCTCCCAAAAACAATGTTCTGCAAAAACTGCAGAGGCAAGGAGCTCAAACAGTGTGCTGCTGGAAGTATAGTAAAGCTTCATAGGAGAAAAGGAGAAAAGAAGCTCTCTACTTCAAGAGTTAAAACAAATAAGAAGGATAAAAATAATGAAAATACTAAAAAAAAAAAAAAAAAAAAAAAAAAAAAAAAAAAAAAAAAAAAAAAAAAAAAAAAAAAAAAAAAAAAAAAAAAAAAAAAAAAAAAAGAGGAAAAAAAGGCAGGAAAAAAAAGGCTCAAAGTATGAAAATACTCAAGAAAGTTCTTGGTTTCTATCACTGTATAAAAGGAATTTTCTCTCTGGATAGTAAAACAAAAAGGAAAAAGTTCTTGACTTACTAAGGTCATTCCCATACGAGAGTGTTCAGAGATAAGGATGGAAAGAACCCTCTCCTTCCGGATACATCCATGATCTGTTCAGATTTCCCTGAAGCTGTGGAAGAACTCCCTTGACGAAGCTGCAGGTTACCTTCTCCAACCATTTGCCTTTGGTAAGAGGGAGAACAAATAGTGACTGTGACCATGACTCCCTCAAAAAGAAGTGTGCAGTTCTCCCATTGCTCCAAAAGTCTGAGGCATGCCAAATAAAGGGTCCCAAGCTCATCATCTGAGGCTGAGCTTCAAATGGCATCACTCAGTAACTGGCCAACTCATCTAGCTGAAAGCCTGGGAGTTAACTCTTGTGGGAACTGAATGGCAGTGGATGGAAAGTTGTCCTGAGCCGCTACAATACCAAGAGACTTAGTTTAAACAAACAAACACAAAGTGAGTAGGAAATCTATTTGGGGATGCTAAAATCCAAGGGAAAAATCTCAATTTAGAACTGTGCCACCACATGCCATCTAAAAAAAAATAAAAGTTGATTTGTAAATTTTTTTTAATATTTTTAATATGAGAAAACAGGAAAGTGAGAAGGACAGAGGAGAATGAAAGAGAGAAAAAAAGAAGGTGAGGAAGAAAAAGAAAGAGAAGGAAAGAGACAAAGAAAAGAAAGAGAAAGAAATAAGGAGGGGAGGGAAGGAGGAAGGGATGAAGGAAGGAAGGAAGGAAGAAAAACTAGTGCAAGAGAGAAAGAAAGCACAGAGCAAAGAAAGTAGCCCATTATTGAGTTAGTCTCATACATCCATTTCTCTAGGTAAAAACATTATCTTGAGATTATTCTACAAAGAAAAAACAAAAACAAAACCAAAAAACACAAACAAACAAACAAAAAAAAACACCAAACACTGATGCAAACAAAAAGCTGTTCTTGAGATTTAAACAGTGTATCCTGAAAAGTTCAAACAAGCTTAGGAGCAGATAAACTCTTTGAAAAATCCCCTGAGGATGTCCCCTGCTTTTGCCCCAAGTATTAGGTTGTTTTTATGTTCGGATGTTAGCAGAACAAACATTCTTAGCCAAAAAAGGAGAGAGTTTGCTTGGTCTTCTCCTTTAGATGTTTCGCTAAAACTACCAAATCCCCAAATGGGAAGAGCTACTAACTGATGTGAGAAATAAATGACCCCAAATTGAGGGTCAGAATAAAGTTAGGAAAGGAACAGAGTGAAAAAACCCCAACATCTAATTGTTTTTTGTTGGCTTAAGTTGTAATCTACCTTACTTTCAACACCCATGGGACCAAAACTTTCGAGAACCAAGAAACAACTTTTAATTGCTTTTTGTTCACTTAATTTGTAATCTCCCATACGTTCAACACCTATGGGACCAAAAATTTCAAGCTACCTCTGAAAAATACCCAACTTGTTCCTTTCGCCCAAATGAAATGTACATATGAGTAACATGTTAAGATTGACCAGGTACTTGTGTTTGCAGCCCACAGCGCAAATTCAATCCAAACCCAAGTATGCCCCCCCCACCGAGGCTCAATGGGCTGGCTGATCTCCCTCACTCACCCGGCATCTCCTTCATGGCTGGGCCCTGGAGCACCATCAGTCACCATCTACATGGCCAAGGCAGCCAAGTGAAACCTGACCTTGAGGGGAATAGGTCACAAGGTCACAAGAACAGCTTATCCTTAGTGATTTCAGGAGTAACAGGAAGGGTGAATAGCACAGTGCGACCCCATGCCTGCTGACTGCTGCAGTGTTTATATCAGACGCTGCCAAGAGATGGAGAAGCTATTTCTGAACCAGTTTAACTATTCAGACATTGACCAAGGGGGCTGCAATAGCAAAGCATGGAATCTGAACAGATCTTGGGACTAGAAATTAGTATTGACAGTAAAGACATTATGGGCAACATGGACACTCTTAATTTCAATCTAAGCTGAATACACAGCAAGATATGACATAAATGATAATTTATCCTAAAATTTTTTTCTCAGATACTAGCTTCATGGGACAGAGCAGCTTTGCAGTGGATGTAAACTGAATGTACTAACACTTGAAAATACACTCTGTGTAGGAAGTTAGCAGTGTTACATTTTATATATTTTTTGAATCTCTGAATAATTTCATGTTCTTATATCTCCAGTTCCTGGAAGCAGAAGGTAACTTGTAAAGAACTCGTAATTCATTCATTTAACAGAACCCAACAAGCTAGGAATTATAAACCAAATTAGAGAGGTTTATGTGGTTGATACATGGGCCACCATATAAAAGAGCCCTTGCGTACCCAGGAGTCAGATCTCCTAACTCTAAACTTATATGAGCCATAACAAAAACCCTTCAGGGACGAGCTTTAGTAGCACTTTCAGGCAGTGCAATTTTTCCTGATGGTCATTCAGTCATTACTACTTTACAGCTGAAATTCATTCCATAATTACGCAGCTCAAACGCAGGTTAAGAGTGGGGCTTAGGTTTCAGAGTGTAGACTGAAGATCTGGGTGTAAATGACTAACAGAGAGCTGAGGGGCACACTGAAAAACAGAGGGGTTGTAAGATGGCAAAAGCCTAAACAGAGGGCTCTAGGTTGCTGTGGAGAGCAAACAGAGGACTATGGGGCACACTGGGGACAAGCCGAAGAGGGACTTCTTACAAGGGCATGCAGTGATAGGACAAAGGGAAACGGCTTTACACTGATAGGGTTTAGATTACATACTAGGAACAAATTCTTCGCTGTGGAAGTGGTGAGGCAGTGGAATGGATTGCCCAGAGAAGCTGTGGGTGCCCCGTCCCTGGAAGCGTTCCAGGCCCGGCTGGATGGGGCTTTGGGCAACCTGGTATAGTAGAAAGTGCCCTGCCCATGGCAGGGAGTTTGAACTAGATGATCTTTGAGGTCCCTTCCAACCCAGACCATTCAGTGACTCTATGAAATGCATGGGTCATAAATGTCTTAAGACCCAGTAAATCTCACAGAGTCTGGAAGAGCCATTATGACTTGTAGTTATTCCTCAATATCATAAGAGTAGGAGTTAGGCTTGGGGTAAATTTAGAGTTAAGGTTACCAAACTCAAAACCCACCACAGAATTTGCTAGACATTTTTTATCCTACTTGTATCAGCCATGATGCCAGCACATACCAGTTCCCTAAAGGGTGATAATTGATGGATTGTGTTTTACAGGCAACAGGTGTGAGGACTGAATTTATTGTTAGTTTCTGCAAAGCAAGGTGAAAGTACATGTCACCAGCAATTTTTGAGGCCAGCAGGGATCATTTGTTCATAGCTAAAAGTAAGGTTATGGTAGGAGTTAAAACTCA
This sequence comes from Empidonax traillii, assembly GCF_003031625.1. Lineage (NCBI taxonomy): Eukaryota > Metazoa > Chordata > Aves > Passeriformes > Tyrannidae > Empidonax > Empidonax traillii. The sequence goes on from NW_020955428.1 coordinate 86,925, forward strand.
AGAAATGAAAAACTAAGTCTAGAGTCTGTTAGTGTCAGTTGTAAAATCCTCTTAAGCGCAATCATAGCATTTTTATGAGAATAGTATGGAATAGCAGGCTCTAAATCAAGGATTACTGCTTAATCCTACAATCCTACTAAAACATTTTGACAACTTAAATTGGTAAAGGTGAATTAATCATGTTCTTTTGTGGGTGATTAAGACCCACCACATGTTGTTTATGAAAGTGGATTTAGGGCCTGTGGCAAAGGGCCTGAAAGCTGAGTGTTCTGAAAGCTGGGAAAAGCCTTATGTGAGGTAAGAATAAGGGTACTAGTAAGAGGTGGGCAGTTTATAGTTGCTGCTGGGCAGCCCTAGGGCGAGGTAATCACTGCTCAAGAACATTCCTGCTGGGTTGTGGCGGAGATGCAATTGGCTCCACGTGTGCAGCCCCACAACCAGAGGGGAAATTGGCCAGCTGGGGTGCACAGGCATATTCATGTGATATCAGATGGCCATGTTTACCCAGCTGGGTATACCACACCGTGTTCTGGATATGAACTCATTCCTCTGTTCTGTCGTAGTGCTGTGAGGAAGCAGACAGAGTAAATTGCAGGGAGTTTCCCAAATCGGAGAGAGGTGGGAAGTGGAAAGAGAGTATCAGCAAGAGAGGAACCCTTAGTGATGCTGTGAGCTTGGGAACAGTAATGTAAAATAACAAGGTTTCCTACTGCTCATGTTTATCCCCTGTAGTTTTGGATCTCAGAGGCTCTTCAACTGTCTCTAGACCTACCCTTCAGTCCTTACATGCATAGCAGGTGGTGGCTCTTACCTTGAAGACAGTGGGATCTGTTCCAAGTGAAATCTACCTTAGTTAAATAATTCTGAGTCTTATTTCCCTCTTCGTCTGGTCATTGAGGGCACAAATGCTGTCACCAAACCCAGCATCATCACGCATCAAAAGGGAAAATACACTGCACCTGTCTGCTGGCAGCCCCAACAGCAACTGTGCATTAGGGCCACCACTGCTGTGTAGTGTAAGACAATACAGAAAACAGTATTTTGTTTCTACATTTTCTTTTTATGTATGTAAGACAATACAGGAAACCACTGGAGAGACAACAGGGTAAGAATGGAAGTAATAACTTGGTACATTTGATTAACTAATACAGGCAGTTTAAACCATTTGAGTTTTAATTGTGCAAAGCAGAAGTTACAGATCAGAAAATGTGACTAAGGCATGACAGAGATGAGTCAGAGCTTTCCACGATAAAATGTTGGAAGAAAAGCTTTGAGTGCCAAGCAGCCAGTAAACTTAGCTTCTGCTTTGTTTAGGCTGAGATAAGATGGTGTGGTTATATCCAGTTACTGCCATACAGACTAAAACATTTTGTATTACTGATAAAATTAATGAAAGAAGGGTCTGGTGCCGTGGTGCTCATATATCCTTCAACCTGTGTTGTTTCCGGATGTTCTCATCAACAGATGTCCAAATCCTTCTTGAAGTAGAGTTGCTGGTCAGACTAAATTATATCAAGTGCCTGCTCCTAGTAAGAAAGATTGCCCTGAAATACTGTTTACTCTTGATTGTACTAATCTGCCCCTCTTCTTTCTTTTACCCCTTTTTATTTTTATTCTGTATCACATATTCATCATTTACATGCATTTCCAACCTATCACAGGAATTAGCCATTATTCTTTATTTGCTCTCTGCACTGAAGGAATAGGTGGCTAAGTAAGATGCTTGTTGCATGTTACCATGAAATCATTGAGTCTTATTTCTCTTTGGCTGAGTTCACTGAACAGCCAGGATTTTTCACCTGAAGTCTGATGGTCCAGCTATCTCCCTGCCCTATGCACAAGAGAAATAGCTATGCTGCTGAGGATTCCTTGTACTGGAAAATCATTTAAAGGATGGTAACTGCTATATGGAGGCACTGGTAGTTAAAAAAAAAAAAAAAATTAACCTCGATGACACAGGAATTGTTGATAGCTCTTTCTGGATACTGTTTGGACTCAGCCAGGATAGGTCTATGACTCCTTAGGGCAACATCTTTACAAGTCATCTAATGACATGCCTGCAAATGTAACTACTGTGTATGATTGCAATAGATAATGAGCAGTAAACAACGAGAGCTTTGTAATGACATCTGAGTGAGGTGTGTATTGCTATGCGATGCTCTGATTTAAAACAGAAATTTCCATCAGAACTAAAGTGGTCTGAATATCCATGAATTAAGTTAGTATTTTAACAATTGAAATTTCACTATGCATATCACATTGTTGCTCTGCAGGGATACTGTAGTCCAGTTTTCTCATGTCTCATTTCTCCTTTATTGAACTGAACCTCCCTTGGTGCACCATGGAATATGACTTTGTATTACAATCCTCTTTTTTCTTGGTGTCCAATGGAAAGCCTGACTGATAGAGGTGAACCAGAGCTCATTGCATTAAAACATCATTTCAGAAGGGAAATATTTCCTACTGCTTTAGGATTTTTCCCAAATGATGAATTTTTAAAATGAAACTCTCAAGTACCTAAACATTTTCCTTTGAGTAAAGCTCTTCTATTATTTTTAAATTGCTTCTAATACCCCTCTCTTTCCAAAGACAAAATACGGACTGAGAGATAATTTTTGCTTTTCAAGGTGATTCAGCTTGAACACAAGTGCAAAACAAGCTCACGCAATAGGTTTAATGCATAAAGTCAGAAAGTCACTGAGTGAAAGCACTCAACTGTCTCTTCTATATATTAAGTGTATGCATCTGGAGTAGATTTAGAGTCCTAAAATATAAAAAAGCCATCATATTTTCTGAAAAAGGAAATTTTTACAATGTAGCTAGAGTACAAAACAATGACTCTAATGGTAGAAATCATGAGACCTGTGTTTACTCTGTTTCAGACTTTCTCAGTGCCGTCAAAATTCCTCCTCTGTGAAATAGGAGTAACTTGGGAGCACTGGGAGACAACTTCAAATCTGTGAGACACATAACAGAGTAATAGAAATACTAAAAATATGAGGCCTTCACCTACTACTTCAACCTCACAAACACAATAAGAAATTACTTTGATTCTATTGCAGTAAAAACAAAGAGTATTGGCTTTTAAAAACATATTTCTACTTTTTTCAACTTTCTTCTCTATACCTTTGACAGAAATGGGACCAGATGCTGAGTCATCACAGGGAAATCAGTGTCAGTAAACCAAGTAACAGTTCAGACCCTGCACATGAAGAAAGGATGCTCTTGAAAAGTCCAGATTAGGATTTCTAGCTTCCACAGTGATGCAGAGGTACATCCTGCCAAAGTTTCAGCAAGTTTTGCTGTGTCATCAGTTTGCTTTCAGAACAGTGTTCATTTGTCCTCTTCTATTCATAGTTTGGTTTGGTAACAGCATTTGCTCTGCAGAGTTAAGATAACACAAAATAAGTTGTGTAGTGAACAACAACCAACCATTTTGCAACTGGAGATAAAGAACCTGAAGTTCTGCATTTTTTGGAAATTCCAGTTCTTCTTCCTGCATCAAAACATAAGGTTCCTTCTTCCTCTGAGTTGGAGGGGTTAAAGATACCACTGCTTTCTCCCTCCTCTTAACAGGGACTTCCAGCAAGTAAAATACATTCAGTCACTTGAAGTCTCAGTCCTTTGTTAAGAGAAAGTATTTTCCTCAAAATTTAGATACTCCAGGGACTATTGCCGCCTTTATTTCCTGCTGAATGCATTTCCTAGGAATACATTTTTTCTTCCTTGTCATACTTTATCTTTTGATGACAAGGACACATGCTTCTTCTTGCCCTGTGAGCAACACACCAGCATTTCTGTGCGGCTTTTGGCCATGCAATACATGTTGCTGGCCACAGTGGAGCCGGCTGCAGGAAGGGCTTCAGGGCATGTCCCAGGTGGGCAGTCGTGTCTGCTTATGTACCCGTGGTGAGATGGAGTGTGCCTGAGCTGGTTGTGCAGAGTAGAGCCAAAGTATCACAGAAATGTTCAGCTCCCAGGCCAACACAGTCACAGTAAAACCCACGGAACATAGCCCTGGCAACAAAGCACTTAACTGCACTTTCACTGCTCTCAAGGCACCTATACTAAAAGGACTGAAGGTTGGCAGCTCTGTATCATCTATCCAGTTTCTCTGCCTCATTATCCTATTTTTTTTTTTCTCACTGTTCCTGTCTTAATCTTTTAATAACTTGTTGTAGTTTACTGGCATCCACATTCCCACTGACAGGAACATACATTCTCAGCGAGGTTGAAGAGCAGAGTTTAAAAGCATGACTCAAAGCCTACTTTAGTACATTTAATACGTTTTCTCTAACTGTGTTGTCATGTGGACTGTTCTGCTGTGCTACAAAGAAATCAGTCTCTGATCTATGTTCTCAACAAAGCTATTTCCTTAGTACTACTCCAAATATGGATTGATGGAAGGAGATAGTGAGGTGTCAGTCACAGAGCTAGACAGTGCCTCCTCATCAGGCCAAATGTACCAATCATCCAGATGACTGTATAGTATATAACATGTGTAATATTTATACATGTATCTTGCCAAAATTAAACTTACTACTCTCCCAGCTGAAGAAAGGCTTAGTTTTTGGTGTTGTTTTATTTGAGAGACAGGGAAGGGGGAAGGAAGAAATAGTAAGAGACCAAAGTATAGTTGGCAGTGTAGAAGCCATATGAGTCAGAAGAAAAAAAGTAGGTAAAGAGACTAGTAAAATAACCTGATGGACTGTATCTCTTTTTTTCACTGGAATGTTTTAGAGACATTGTGATGGCTGAAAACCCACATCAGAGCTGTCTTTTGACACTGCTTAGAGATGGAGTGCCATAATTCAGAGCTGGAAGGTAACTCCAGTGACAGAGTCCTGAAACAGATGCTGGAAGGGTGACACGCTGACCTCTCCTTTTCAAATAAACAATATACCGACATTAATAGTGCAGGAGCAGAACTGCAAAAGCACAGAGCAAGGAAATGGCCTCACAGTAGTCAGCTGCTGGCGGGCCACCACTGTTCTGGGCCAGCAATGCCTCACTGGCTCTGCAGACAAGGCGCAGACATCCAGTGCTGGTGCAGAGCTGCTGTGCTCATCCTCAGTGGGCACTACCTGGCTTCCTGCTATTGCTGCAGCTTGCCTTGGTACCAGGGACCGTGCAGATGAATGAGGGCCTACCAGCGGTCACATCCCCACGTAGTGGTGATGACGGAGGTCATGGCACTCATCTGCTCCTGCTTCCATATGCTAGTGATGATCTGCATAGGATGGGAGACTCCAGGAGAGCTGTGGAGACAGTGGCTGGTTACCCCCCAAGCCACATGCAGCGCCACGTAGGACAGCAAGGCAGCGGGGTTCATCCTTCACATGGCAGACAAGTCACTGGAGTCCATGTGTCTTGGATCATGACTGTTGGTCTGATGACTGCACTGGGACAGAGAAGGCAATATGAGGAGATGTTGACCAGAATCTGTTAACATGCTTTTTATTTTGTTCCTATCACCTGTTATAGTCTCCGTGGGCACGTGCTAATCCTGTTTTGGCGGAGTTAAACTACAGTACGGATTTGTGAGCCCAAAACCAGGGAATGAGCACCAGGATGTAGAGTGCTTCCTGATCCCAACTAACTAGTTTTACAGGGGTTTCTTGTATCTTCTCAGTTACTTAAGCAAACTGGTATGTGCACCCAAGGATAGGATCAGGGTGGAGCCTCTGAATATAAAGACTTTGTATGGTATGTAAACCACAAACTCTTCAGAAAGGCAAGCTCAAGTTGGCATGGCATGAGAGCAAGGTTTAAGAAACATCACCTAAATTCTAGCCTGTGTCCAGGCGCTTTATTCAATCAAGGCTTAAATGCTTCAGTCTTCACATTTTCATCAGCTGGGAAAAAATAGCTGAGGGGGTGGCACTGCCTGTCCCATAACTGCAAATGCAAACCATTCTTGTGATGATCATTAAACTGTAGGTGCATGATTCCTGAAGAAACATCTTGCCAGGCAAAACAAGGCCAGGCTTTTCAAGCATTCATCCCCTTGTGTCAGTGGTGAAACAGACTTCACCGGTAGAAATATGTGATTGAGTAAGCCTAATTATACCTCCTGGCTTCCAAGAACAGGCCTCTGTGTTAATGTAAGAGGAGATACATTCTCTGCCCTAATTCACAACCTAGAGCACCCCCCGACTGTAGTAATTGGTACAATCTTCCAGAGTGGCAGTACTCACATTTTTGCTTGTTTCTCACATATCTCAAATACACCATTATATCACAAGCAGATCAGCCCCTTGTATCACTCTCAGGCATGACTACTGTAGCACTACAAGACAAATTACATGTTCATGTGTTGCAAAACCTTTCTTTCCATACAACACATTGCATAAGAGTAAAAATACTTCTGGAATAGGAACAGGTGGCCCCTCCCTTCTAGAGTAATTTCTTTCTCATATGCCAAAAACCAAGCTCAGATGAGGATTTGGAAACACTTCTGGGGAAAGAGGGGAAGATTTTCCTTTTTGAGCCTCTGTCCTGGTCCTTTCTGCACTTGGATAGCTTCATAATCTGATGACTGTAGAAGCCAGAGATGTCCTCCTGGGCCTAGACAAAAGCCTGGGCTACCAAAATGTCTGTTTGACAGCTGATTTGAAAACAAGCAGACCTTAAAATAGTATTTCTGCCATTGCATTGGCTTCAAACTTTTGTGCTGTCCCTCCAGTTACAGCATCAACCCTGGAGCTTTTCCGAGTGCACGCGGTGACCTGCCTTGGCTTTGCCTTTCACTTTCCTCCCACATGGCTCCTCTACAGTCTGTGCAACACCACTAACCTGTTTGGTGAAGAAGTCATGAACCAGATTAGCCAGGGTTCCCCTCGCTGTGAGCGTGGTGGCTGCCACCGAATGTGTGCAATTCTTCACATGCACAACTACCCACCATCTGCAAAAAGTAGCATGCTGGCATTATTCAAGATAAAAGTAATAATTTCTAAGCACATATCTTAAACATTTTAGTTACTGCAGCAGCTCCCATTGAAACCTCCAGCAAAGCTCACTCCTTGGCTTGAAACTTGATTGAATCCTGACTTAAATTTTTGCCCTGAAAAATTGAAGAAAACTGCCTGTTAAGCACATTTTTTTTTCCTCCAGCTAGGAAATTCCATGATTACTTCTGTTAGACATTATCTAAAAGTGTCAGAACACCTTGGTCTGGATGATAAGATTGTATCACCTCTGGCATGATAGTGGATTGGGGATGAAAACTGATCTGGTCATCAGAGGACTGCAGTTTCTGGACAAACTGGGAGAAGAAAGGCCAGAAGATCCTTAATACATTGAGGAAGAAGTAAGGTCATCTTATAGATGGGATTATATTTTTTAATGTAATAACAAAAAAATGGTCTTTGCAAACTAAGAGCTCCCATCTAGTCCTGCATTCCCACTTCAGCACATTGATGATATCACTTCAGATGTGTGGAAAAAATAATCAGTATATTCTCCTCTGCATCTACTCTGCTCTGGGAATTCTGGATTCAAGTGCTCCTTCTGAAACAGTGGTACTAATAAAGTCTGCTTATTTGGCTTTAATCTAGTTCATGGGTACATCTGTGACCTTCCATTCCTGTACAACCAGTGGAGTCTTTAGCATCCCATTTGCTCTGTTTTTCAGGTCTTGCAAGCAAGAGAATTGTCTGAGAATGAAGGTGGCTATCTCCCGGGATTCCCTGGAGACCAGAGCAGCCTTAAACAACTTTAACAGCAAGCATACACCCTTGTGCCCGCAGTTCCTCCTCTATGGGAAATGAAAAAGCATGTGAGGCTGCCACAAGGCTCATGTTCTTCCCCAGCAAGGAGAATAGGGGGATGGAAGGTGTGGGTGCTGTAAGCATAAAATAAGAGTCTTTGCAAATACCTCTGGCCTACTTTGCCTACAAAAGAAGAAAAATAATTTGAACTGTAATACCTGTTGGCTTACTGTTTTAAATCAGTCACCTAGTAGTCCATTTTTTCTGTCTTTTTTAATTGAGTCCAAAATAAATATTTTAACAGCCTAAAGGGGTTTTGCCATTTCATTCAAAACTCAGAGATCAAATGCAGCAGAATAAAGATTTCATCCCAAACTTATTTTTTTTTTAATAGGCTCATTTTTAAAGAGCAATGGTAGGGTTTTATTCTTACTTATATAGTTTTAAAATGCCCTTGCACACTCTCTGTTAGCCCTCTAAAAGCAGACCAATAAGGTGGTTCTTTGCCTTTGTTGACACAAGGTAACCAAGGGCACACTGGGGAAGGTCGTGGTGACAGAGCTGACTACCCAGCCCTTTCTGAGAGACATTGAGGCTGTGTCTCAAGGCAAGGAGACACAGCCTCAGGGAGCACAAGCCTAGGACCCAACCAACTGCTTCCCTTTTCTGATGGATATAGAGAGCGGATTAAAGTCAGCACACCAGAACTGGAGAGATCAGTGCTGCACCCTTGGTGAGGTCCTTGGAGACAAATTACAAGAAAGTTCATGACTCATGGAAAATGTAGTCCCTAGTCGCACAAGGCATTGAACATTATCAGCTGTTATTACCATAAATTGGGTAAAAGAATATTGCTACTTTGTACTTTTCCAAGTCTATATAAATATGAGCAAGCTACACTAGGTAGCAAAAGATGCAAGATCAAATGATACTGTGAGTCATGTATACACACTTGTGCATATTTATATATTAACACAATGTGTTGATTTCCATTTTGACACAGAGGGACACAAATCACTTTGATCAATGATTTTGTGTTACTTTGATCAATGATTTTGTGTTCTGTAAAATATTACAAACTGTTTGGTTACATAAATAAGACTTTATCTAAATGTGGTGATTTTTTAATGATAGTTATGATTTTATCAGATTGATTTCCATAGTAAGTACTTAGTAACTGATGAAGCACACTGTAATACAGATTATTTGCTAATATGGTCATACTTTAGTGGGGTTTTTCAGAAGAAGAGAAGCATCTTTTATTGCTTTGGGGCTCTGGATTCCTAATATTGATCCACAAAATGAGTATCAGTAATTTAAGCAACATTCAGAGACTATTTTGTTTCTAATATGTTGGACTCATGAAAAATTAAATTGTTTGCAATGTCTCTGAATGATAATACTTAAGAACTTTTAAATTATATAATAATGAAATTGTGATATTTTACCATCAGCTTCAGCAATACAAACTGACGGCAGAACACGCCCCACTTACTGACAGAGGAAACAGCTCTCATTTCAAATGACACTGTGACAGAGTTGAACACTGTTGTTCCTCATTACAGATTCAGCAAAGCATAACAAGACTGAGTCCAAGGGCTGAGAAGACAGCATGCTATTTCTGAAGGCAGTCTTTGTCAGGTGAGTGCTTCCCTGCTCCTCTTCGAGATTCTGCAGGAATTCTATCATCCTCTAATATCTGTGTTCCAGGAAGAAGAGCAGCAAATGTACTGTGCATTTCCTATCTCTGGCCATCACTGATATGACCTCTATGCAAACACTAGTGGACCTAGTCATCTGCAGTTTCAGGGGAGCTTCTCAGCCATCTCTTTGCATTGGGCGTTGGTTTCTGCTCTGGGTACAATGCTGGTTTCTTCCCTTCAACAGCTGCAGTGCAGTGCCTGAGGGTCCTGTTCCTGGGATGGCACCAGCGCAGTTGGCCTGAGCCCCTCTCATCTCATGTGTGTGCTCTTCCTTGGAGCCTGTCCTATGTGCTCAGTGGGATGGAGGATTTCACCAAACGGAGAACTCACAAACTCTGCTTGCTGAGGCCTCTGGGAGCAACAATGCACTAATTATTTTCTGCCATTAATTACCTCATTTTTAACCCCCTCATCCCATGTCTCTCCAGTTTGATCTTGTTCATCACTGTCTAAAAGAGCCCTCCAAATGAGACTTGACCTTGCCATCTTGGTCGCTGCCATGGTATTCCTTATCTTTGCCATGCTATCAGACTCACACTTATTGTGAAACACAGACTTCCTGCGTTGCTGCCATTCAGACTCCTGTATGTTTCTGCTTCTTTCAACATCACCATCAGCAGCGCAAACCCCCTGGTCTCCTTTTGTGTTGGGGAGTTGAAAAAGACGAGACTTGGAGAAGCCATATAGAGAGCCCTTCAAAAAGCCTTAAAGGATGGGACAGGGAGGGCAAGATGAGGGCAGTAAGAGAGCCAGGACAGCTTGGAAACTCAGGAGTTTAGTTACGAGAACCTCTTGAGGGGATGCACTCTGCAGGTGGATGAGTTTTTCAGACTTTTGAAGACTATAAAGACAGCAAGTCGCTACGTGAGATTATCCAGGAAGAGTTCATAGTCTTCAGCACAAGTGGATCTGAAGGTGAGGTGAAACAAGTGGCAGGTGGTGGTGTCACATTTGCTGTGTAACAAAACCAAAATATTTTGCCATTTGCACAGAAACTATTTTTTTTTAAAGTTAAAGCAAACTTTCCATATTTTTTTCCAAAAATTGTCCAATTTTTGTGGTGAAAGCTCCATTTGTAGGTGAATTTGGGATTTCTTGGAACAAAACAAAAACCACTAAATCTTCTGAGACACAGTATTTCACATCTCAAGAAAATGGAGCACAAGTAGCTACAGAATGGGGAGCTGCTGCTTGGGTATTGAAGGAGAAGGAGTGAAAGAAGGAAGAAACATTTAATCCACCCTACTAAATAGACACCCTGCCCCTGGCTGGAAAATTAAAATCACTCAGGCTGATTCAAGGGAAATTTCCTCCCAGTCTCTACCTCAACTGAACAAGCCAACTGAGTAGACTAAAAGGAGCAGAGAAACCAGCTCCAGTATGGAGGGCACTGGCACCCATCTGGGCTGGCTCTGGCACCTGTAGCAAGCTGAATGCAGTGTGTGGCAACCACAGCTGTATTCAGCTTCCCGGAACACCTGCCTGAGAATAAGACCTGCGAACACAGAGCCAGCAGCACCTCCACAGTAGAAATAGTGTTGGTGTCAGGGGTAATCCACAGTTATAAAGAAAGCTGCATCCATTTTTAAACTTCAGAGTTGCAGAAGGAGAGTAGCAGGAAAGAAGCTCTGTCCTTTGCTGTAGGTTGTCTGTTCCTCACATCTACTGCTTCAACCCTCCCATCCATCTCTGGTAGGCTTCATGCTGAAGATGGCACATCAGAGTGTGAATGTGCAAAACCTTGAGAGCTGTGGTAACCTTCAGCAAGCAGAAAATGATGTGCAGGTAAAGCACCAAAGACTAGTTTCTCCCTGCAGATCATCAGCAGCAAAACCTTTCACATCACCTCCAGCTCCCAGTCACCTATTCCTGCCCATTCTCTCCAAATCCCCCTTCTTCTCCAAGCACCTCTTTCCTGCTGCAGGGGACAGCAAAGCCCATCACTCTCCTACACTTGCTAATTCTGGGACCTGGTGGGGCCCAACAACTGGGAAGAAAGGCTGGGACCAGGGTCCCCTCGTGCTCTTGTCCTGCCAGCAGTGAGGCTACTAATCCCTGCATGTGTGCCAGGAGTTCATGGCCACTCTGGCACAAATACTAATAAAAATAGCTGACAGGCAAGCACATCCTCCTTATGAACTGCCTGCAGCAAGGGGATGATACTTTGTTCAGCAGCAACCCTGCCTCCTGCTCAATGTGAGCCCACCCTGAGCCAGCAGCCACCAACAGGCACGATTTGTTCCTCCAGGTGCCTCCTCCAGCAGTGACACCATGCAGGTAAAGCAGGTTAAGCTCAGTGGGGAACAGATGTGGAATCAGAGGTGCCAGCCAGGCTGTGCAAGTACTTGGGAATCTAAAAATGGCACCAGGTCCTATGGGATTAGGAAGAGCTCTGATTGCGTTTCTGTTCCGCCATCACCATGCTCTACTCTTGTGCTAAGTTATGGCACATATAGAACAAGAAGTAGAGCAAGAGCATTCCCCTTCCACAGGGATGTCTCTGGCTGCAGAGAGCCTCCAGACACCCCTTGCTGAGCAGCCAGCCCCGGTCTATTCCCTGGAGACAGCCCAGCTTCTGGAGGCTGTAGGACCCCAAGGGAGGCCCAGGAGACCAGTACGTCTCCTGTGGCATCAGTTCCCATGACCCAGTGGCCCTGTGGAACAATTACATCAAGCTGCTTCTGTCCTGCATCCCAGGGGAGGGGGCAAGTTTGAGCACTGCAGGCAGTTGTGGGAGCCTGTGGGTATGCAAATCCTCACATTTATGTAGGAATGGCAAAGTCTGTTGTACATGTTTCACATACAGGACAGATGAGTTCCAGGGGGCAAGTGAACAACAAGCCTTGCACTTGAAAGCAAGCAGCTTTCTTAAATTGTGAGAATTAAGACAGCATTAACTTTGTTAACCAGAAGCTGGAGGCAAAGCAGAAATTTCTAGCAGCATCTTTTAGAGCAAGGTCAGAACATGCAACAGCTCTGTCCAAACACTACTGCCAAGTTTTATGGGGCAAATAAAATAGTTGTATTAATTCAAAATTCAGACTGAGGACTGCAGATTACTCTTTCACTGCTCAGAAACACAGGTAAACTCTAGGAGGGGCTTGGACCATGTCCAGACTTAGAAATACTTTAGGATTTCCTCAATTTGTGTGTGCCTGTTGATGTTGAATAACCCATTTTTATGTTTTAAATAGCACTCTTTTTTTATTTTCCTTTTTAACTGGATGTGTTTCTTCTGTGTTGCAATCGTTACCTCTTGCAGATTTCCATCTCACAGGTATTTTAAAAACCAGCCTAACTTACATCACTGACATGAGGTTCTCTGCCAACAGACTTGCCGTTGGCTTAGCTGTGGAAGGTCTTGTTTAGGTCTATGGGTTAGTACATTTATTCCAGAAAAAATACAGAAGAACCAATGCAAATCACTTTTGTGTCTGGAGGGGGCCCTTGGCTGTCCTACATGGGAAGGAAGGGGTGCAGGAATCCTGTCTTCATCTTGCCTGTGGTGAAAGATCATTCTCTGTTTATCTCTATATGCTCACCTGGCTAGGGGGAAATTGCAAGAGCATTCAACTACTCACCTACTTGTTAGGATGCTGATGGGAAAGGCATATTTGAATCCCCCCTCCCCAAGGATCTTGAGTCTCATTCCCCTGCCCAAGCTGCAGGGCAAAGGTCTGAATGTCAGGTAGGAGTGCTTCTGCATAGAGTGCCTGTGCTTCAAAGCAAGTAACCCCAGCCCAGATACCCCTCAGAGCTGGGACCGTGACAAGCTCTTTCCTGTAAGGGAAACCTGAAGGCACTCTCATAATATTAAGCACTGGTTTTGTTAAAACCGGTTGAAACCACAAGCTTAAAGAAGGTAGCTTCCGCAGCAACAGAAAGCATGAGAAGAAACACTGGGCACAAACTCTCTCTCATTCCCCATGTAGCCTGGCAACTACAACTTTTTCCCACTTTTCATGGCCTCCTACCTGGCAACAAACTCACAACTCCTCAGGGGCCTCTGGAAGAAAAGTCTTCCCATCACCTCTACCTGCATGTGTTCTCCTTCCAGTCCATGCACCACAGCAATCCTTGTTCATCTTCTGTTTCATGAGCTCCACCTCTCCCTGGGGGCGCAGGTGGGGCTTGAAGTCAGTTTGCCTCCCTCCCCCAAAATCCCCAGTGCTTTCATATACTTGTGTGGTTCAAGAGGAATGTAATATACTTGTGTAAAACGCAGCACTCCTGGGGATGTGTAGGCTCACTGGGGTGACAGCTCTGCGAGCCAGCCATCTCGTTTGTCAGCCATCCCCACCAGGAGGCATGCCACATCTCCAGCAAAGCAAGAGATCAGAGATCTGTGCTTTCCCCAGCATTGCTGGTCTATGTCTCCTTAACACAGCTGCCTTTCTGAGGAGACTGTGCTGACAAAACACTCCCCTTCCAATGGTCCCTTGTGTCAGACTGGGTGTAATCATCCCCTTTTCTCTAAGCATTAGGGTTGTTGGAAGAAATATGCCTACACCATTTCATGCACTGCCCCCTCTATTAGTCTTCTTGGGGTGGTTCTCTGGTCCTGGAGACTACAGCAACCAGTTGGAGAAGGGCTGTTGGGAAAAGCCATGGAAAAAAGGGAAATAAAACCAGAAAATAAAAGTCAGATTTGCTGCTGCATATAAAAGAACACCACAAAAATGTGTTAACAGAGCAGTTGCACAGCAGGCTTTTCCCATGTCTAAGGCATATGGAAAATTCATTACTCACTTCATCAGCACACAAAGTTCTGACCCAGCTCTGATGCTGTGATACAGCCAAAGCCACTCTGGCTTGAGAGGGTCCCTCCCACCATGGGGTAAGAGGTGCTGACACTTGGCACTGGACTGTTGCACTTGATTCATCCAGCAAGATATCTACAACTTTGCCCTTCCAAGATGCACCAAGGTTTCCATTTGTGATGTCTTTGGAATGAAAGCATAATATTAAGAAGAATCGTTGATTCACACCATTACAAAACATAAAGTATATAAAATTTTCTTCCATATGAAAAAAATAGCTTTTAAGAGGTAAATCCTGCTTTCCTCCAGTGCCAGTGTGTATCTGGCATATCAACACTGAAGCCATAAGCAGCAGCAAGGAGAGAGGAATATTTAGAGAATTTTGCCTTTTCCAGACCTCCCCATTGGAACAGAGATGTTATCTCAAACCCCACATATTTAACCTTGAACATGTAAAAAAAAAAAAAAATGTATCAAAAATCAAATTGTTCTTGGAAATAGATATATTCCAATCTACAGTACTCCACTTGCAGGGCTACACTTTTAATGTACACCTTCACAACCTGAATTTCAACATCATGTTGCATTGAAGGTTGGAATTATCCTTTCAAACCTTACATCTAAAGCACAGATTTCTCATACTGCTAAGAGGCAGATGTGCTGTAACTGCTGCTAGGGACTGTGCTGTGGTTTTATCACTATCTCAAGGAGACAGGTTTGATTTTCTGAGCTGCCAGCCCTAAGAGCCACTAAGAAGCTCTGACACGCACCCCTTCAGAGCCAGAGTTACGAGGCAGGTTGCACCACCTTAAATTTGCCTTACAAGAATCAAAAATATCTCCTACTCCTTGCAGAAGACATGCAAGAACAAGCATAACCTGAAATACTTTTGATACTTCCAACTTCAATTAGTATCAATGCCCTAGTCTGGAGAAAAAGAAATGGATGAGGTTGGAATGGCCAGGTCAATATGACATCAGCTCAGTTGGTTGGAGCATGGTTCTAGTAACACCAAGATAGTGGGTTTGATCCCTGCGTGGGCCATTCAGTTAAGAGTTGAACTTGATGATCCTTGAGGATTCCTTCCAACTCAGAATATTCTGTGATTCTGTGACATGTTCAGGAAGATTTTGCCTTGATCAACACCTGCTCAGAAAAACTTGCAGCTCTGTTCCCACAGCCAAATGTTTCTGCTCTGCTTTGTTAGACCTGTCCCCAGCTAATGCACTTCCTTCCATAGGAATTGACTGCTAGTACATCTGATCAATCTCTTCAAGAGTCTCTGAGCAGCGACCCTCAACTATTACAGACAGAAAACTTTTTATATAAATTCTCCCCTAGGAAGGAGATCAGAATATACTCAACCCGCTCTCATTTCTTCTTCATGTATTTACTCTGCATGGAAACTTAACAGATTTACAGTTGGAATCTACTTTTATTACAATTGTTACTTGTAATTTCTCCCAGCTGTAATGCAGGAAAGCCAATCCTCTTGATTCACTGCTACACTGTGTTGCTACATGAGGCGTGTCTGTCCCTTGGAAAGGGAAAAGGCATGGTCAGACCCATATGCTATTTCTCCAAATAGGACAAAAGGATCTCTACTTTCATCCACAGGGAAGTGTGTTTCTCTAGAGGGTAAGCCAAGAGAGAGAACAGCACTGCAGGGAACTAACTCATTATTTGTCAGTGTGCTACCAAGAGAAGAAAGCGGGGAGAAGGGAACAAAATTTAATGACAGAACAAACAATTTTTTTGTTCCTTCAAAGTGCATGCTCCCTTCAATACTGCTGGGCTTCTCAGAGCTAACAGCACCTCTAGCTTAATGATTCCCAGATTGTAAGGATTAGATGCAAGTGAGGCTTTGTCTCCTCCTGTTTAAGTAGCCAAATGAATCCAGACCCCAGAGAACAAGGGGTCCCAGAACAATGTTTCCCAGATCATAAGCCAAGAAGAGTGTTTTTATGGGAAAACATGCTACTGCATGTAACACCCAGTGAATATTCTCCTAAATCTACACAATACACAGAGCCTGTGCTCTTCTTGACACAAGGGAGGTGTCTAATGATGTTAAAAGACAAATAAAAACATTATAAACAGGGAGATACTTGTACTGGTATTTAGAGGAACACTGACAGAAGCCCATCACCAAAGAGGTTAAAAAAAGTCATCAAGAAGTCAAGTACTTATATTGCTAGGAGCTTGTTTACGAAACAAGAGCTGGTAAACCACAAGCTGTGCAGAGCTTGAGAACCACATCTGAAGATGTGCTGTCCTTGTCTCCCGAGGAGCAGCAAAGCAGCAGCCCCTCAGCAGCAGAGAGCATGTGATCCTTAGGCACAGCGCAGTGCCATGCTGCTGCCTTTAGGTCCCCTGCAGCAACTCCCACCTTACAGCCGATTCAAGGCAGGCTTTGCCTATTAGGTGATCACAGGCCCCATCCAATTAAGTCTGACTAATGACAGCTAGGGACCATTATTTGGAAACCCTGCATTAGCAGGTTGTTTTTAAGAAGAGAAGGAAATTAATAAGAAAAATCTCTGAAGACCAAAGTTCCTGAACTGACAAATACTCCAGTTTTATCAACAGAAACTGATCCACAAGGCACATCTCATGCTATTTTGGGTAAAGGACTGCTCATGTGCTGTGCACTAGAAGCAAACAGAAATGTGTGCTGACTCACCTGACCTGTGTATACTACAAATTGGAACCTGATAAATTCTGCTTATCTGTGTCAATCCTCAGCTACATGGCCACTGAAAATACCACTGCACTGGCAGCACTGCAACTTATTTACTAGTCCCCAGAATTCGTCATGAGCCCCAAGAGTGGTTTCTCCATTAACTCCGCCCATTTTCATTTGGTAAACAGTGACATTTCCCCTGCTTTACAACTGAAGCTAAAAATACCTCTTTCATTTCATAACTTCCTGAACTTCATCAGAAATGTGTCTTATGCAGCAAGCACAAGCACTGGGAACAAACTGGGGTTATGAATAGCTGTGAAGAACCAACAGAGGACTGAAGTAAATTAGGCATTGAAAGAATCATCTCCCTCTTCAAGAGGGAGTGATGCGTTGAACAGATTACAAAATACCACAAATTGGAAACCAACACATCCTCTTTAAAAATACATTTGCAAGAAAACAATGCAAACAGTATTCATAGCTCTGAAATTTGGGTTTTTTTGCTCATACTTTATTGAACAAAATTAAACAAAACAGACAAATACAAGAAATAAGATCTGTGTTCCTCATGTCTCATCTCCAAGGCAGTCCTTTAGAGTGAACAGCTAGGAGCTCCTCCAAGTACAAAGGCCAAGAGAGACCACAGTGCCACAATACCAGAGACTCTGAAAAGGGCAAGAATAATAAAATGCTGTTAGGCTACTTATAAAAAGAGTATAATTTTGGTCATATTAAGCCCTGAGATTTTTTTCCAAACCATGTCAGGCCAGAAATTCACCCTTCATGAGCATCGCTGTAACCAGCTCGCAAGGAGAGTGCACTCTGAACCTGGAAATCTCTCCCACTATCAAGCTTTCAACTCAGCTGTAGAAAAAAAACACATCCATCCCACACCTGGGAGACTCTGTGTCCCTCTCATCAAGCTTATTAGAGATGGCACTACACTCACTAAGATAACCACCTGTCTGTTATGATAGCATATACATAGTTTTGTGCTAACTGTGGGGTAACATTCCCTGTTAAGCTTCAATTCAAGATTAAAGTCCAGTTGCCCAGGGCTGAAAGCTCCCAAGCAGCCACCCAGCAGTCAGCAAGCAAACCTGCTTCTGAGCCCCTCGCTCCCCTGAGGGGCCGGCGCAGGAGAACAAATGTGATGCCGTGACAGGGCCTTGGACCCTGAAAAGAATGCTTCCCCCGCTCCCCATTCCTGTGCTTCCCGCAACTCACTGCAGCAGGCAGTTCACGTGCGGAGAGTGCCTCCAGTGGCGATAGACGGAAACCTGCAGGTGAGGGTGGTCCCTGTAACCCCGCAGGACGAGCCTGACCCTGCAATGAAAGCACATGTCTTGAGCCATGGCTTGCAGGCTGCTTACAGCATTCCACAGCTCAGGGCAGGAATCTCAATCTAAGAGTTGCCACAGCAGAGAGAGGGTGGGATGAAGACTTGGATCAGAGGAGCAATGGACAAAAAATTAAGACTTTCTGAGCACTTACTGCTTGTATTTATTGGAGAGCAGAATGAACTGGTTCTTTGAAAGCCGTCTGACATCAAAGCGACAAAGACCTTTAAACTCCTGGTAAATCTGTCTCTCGTTCAGCCCTGCCCAGCCTTGGACATGAACAACCAAGGCAGGGGGACGATGGCAGGGAGCATCTTCCCCGGAAAAATTCTGGAAAATAAATATACAATATTGAGACATATCTGAATTCAGAAATACTACAGAAGCACTACTAATATAATCAGAAAATATGCAAAATGTGAGAAATAAATGACAAGTTTTACAATACAGTTGTTGGTGTAAAATTATTTTTCTTTTGGCCCAAGATTCATCAGTTATAAAAGTAAACTTCTCCATGATCACCATAGAGAAACCACAAGAGAAACAGCAACATAAACTGACTAGTGCCATCTTACAGAATAACAATATGAATACATTTCACAAAGTAGAAATTCAACTCATTTGCCATTTCAAGAGGTCCGTTGTGTCACTTGTATGATGACAATTTTCTGCCAAGGTGGGCCGCAGCACACAGGTGGATTCTTCTCCTCTTATGAAGCCACCAACTAGGCTACTGACCTATGCACCCCACAAACTGGTCACAGACCTGCAATTCATACGCACAATGCTTGAAACGCCACCTCGTATGAAATTCACTTGGTTCACATGCTCAGCTAACGCGGTGAGATACTGCGAGAAAGAAGGATCAGCCTCCACTGCATCACTAAATCAAAAAAACAAAACAGAACAAAGTTTTGTTTCTCCCCAGTGCTGCACTGCTGCACAGTGTCAAGCTCTTCAACCAGTGAAAAAAATAGGTATTTTAGATCTTGGCATCTCCTAAAGATGTCAAAAAGCTTCAAGCAAAAGGAAGGGTTTGAACAGTTGCCTCTTATGAAGTTAACTGAAGGCACTGATTCACAGAGGTTTCAAAAATGGAAACTAATGGAAAATTATTTGACCCTTA
Organism: Empidonax traillii; assembly: GCF_003031625.1. Taxonomy (NCBI): domain Eukaryota; kingdom Metazoa; phylum Chordata; class Aves; order Passeriformes; family Tyrannidae; genus Empidonax; species Empidonax traillii. The sequence continues at coordinate 106,249 of NW_020955428.1, forward strand.
CCCAAGTGAATTGAACTTGAGAGAGCTCATTCAAGGATAAAGAAGTCACAATGTCATTTCCCAACCTCTGAGCCATCGCATGGCCCCTGATTTCATTTTTAAAATGTCAGCTTTGACATAAAACTACTACTTTCAGATTTATAAAATAAAAATCTAATTAGAACATGACATTTCCAGTAACACTTTCTTTTATCCAAAAGGAAGGACAGCCTGCAAAAAAAAAAAAAAGTCAGAGCAAACAGATGACGGCTTTCAATAGGACCCATCCACGTAACCCAGTTTTCAGTAAACACTTACTTGGTGGATCTGCACAGTAGCAAATGAGCTGACATCAGAAGAACTAGAAGGAATAATGAGGTGGCATTAGAACAAAGCTAAAGAAACATACCTTAATAAATAGAAAGCCAAAATTCACTAAAGTGCAGCTAAGTTACTAAGAGCAACAGACTGTATATAAACAAATATTTCTTAGCATCAAATAGAGCTACAGAGCAGGAAAGGAATAGCCAAGTCCCAACACAATCTCTGAAGGAGTGTTTAAGAAGCATTTTACCTGAACCACAGAGAAATGCATCATAGCCAGCCTCATGAGGAGATTCCTTCTCAGCTGTAAGTGTCCAACAAAATCAAAAAGTAGTAAACACATTTAGCAGGCTCTGAAAACTGCTGCACTGCAGAATCGTAACATTCATAAGATCTACTGTTCTGGAGGGTTTTTTACCCCCAACCCTCAGCTGTTTCCTTCCTCACCTGAAAACTTTACACTCTGTAGAAAGTCTGTGCTTCTCCCAAGCATTTTAAAACAATATCAACAAAAAGGCAGCAATTACATTAATGTCTGAAAAGCTTAGCAAGATGGACATGAAAAAATTTTAACTTCTATGAAGGTCTAAACCAAACTGTGTTGTGTATGTTACTGAATGGTATGGGAACTATTTCAAAACACAGGAGGCCCTGCGCTGCAGAGCTGTCAGGAGAAGCCAGAAAACATCTGTCTCAGAAAACAACAGCTCATATCACACCACACACTGGACACAACCTCCTGCACACACAGCACCACTAACCCTGCAGACATACCAAGCCACCAAGTTCCTCTTACTTTCCAGGACCTCCTTGCCATTAGCTCCCCCTACTTTCCCTTCTAGGACAGCTGTTTCCCCACTTCCCTTGCCCTTTACAAGGGCTACTGACTCTTTACAGCCACAAGTCAGGCTCAGCCCAACCTACTGTAGACGCTGTCTGTGGCTGCAGCATGATGCAAACCTGCCCTGCATTACTCTCAGCAGGTACCAGGGACATGCAGAACATGGCTTGGGAGCCCAGGCTTTGGGTCTGGACAAAAACGTGTATCAGCACCTCTCTGCAAGTTCAGCTGACCCAGTGGCACTCACCCATACTTTGCACATGGTCACCCACAGAGTAAAACAAACCCCTTTTAACTACCCAACTTTGAGGATTTGCTTAAGAACATACCGTATCTTGAGCAGTCACTTGCAAGAACTATAACTGGCCACAGTGGATCTTTGGGATTTACGCTGCTGCTGAAGACAAGTGGATGTGTAAGATTTTTGTCTTTCCTCAGTATATTACAGACAAGTCACTGTTCTCTAGTGATCTGTAGCTTCATTTCAGAAAAAGTTACTGAAGAATTTAAAAGGAGCTTTGGTAGTATTCCATAAAAAGGCTAAAATGCTTACCTGAATAATATCTACCAGTTTTCTTCCTGAAAACTAGCTTCTAATACTTCTAAATAACCTAAATGCTTCTTCAGCCTCTTCCCTCACTCAAAATGTGTAACCAGCAAATTTGGTATAATTGCATATATAAAATGTAAGCAGAACTAAAACTCCAAGGAAAGAGGTTGACTAGATGGTTCTATTTGAATGGGAAACCCTGAAGGATAAACAGATACCCATGGAATGACTGAAATAAAAGAAAGATCAACAAGTATAAAACTTCTGAAAATCTGCAGTCTGAAACTGCTAAGAAACAAGCAAACAAAACCTTTAGAATTTCATTACTGATTTGATCAAATACTCATTTTGCATCTCCTCCTTGGGAGGAGGGGGTAAGGGGAAGCAGGCAAAATTTTGCTTTCCTTAGTAAAATTAACATAAAAAAAACGTAGCCACAAAAGAAGTATAAAATAGAAGCAGTCTTCTACCACATCAGACTAAGCTCATGAAATACAGTCCTACTCATGTGCTCCACTTGAACATTGTATTTAGTTACGGCTTTGGGCTCAGTGCAGCCCTCTCTTAGGAGAAAGGATTTGAAACTAGGATGTATTTTCACCAAGAATTGAAACTTATTCATTTCAGAACACGACATAAGCAACATAATTTTCAAGACGCATGTACAGCTGTCTGCAAACCAAACTTGTGACCAATGAAGTAATGGTGATACAATATCAGAAGTGACTTACAACAAATAATTTACTACACAATTACTTTATAAGCAAGATGTGCACATCTTTTGCTCTTAAATTTAGAAAGACAAGAAACCAATTGAAAAACATTTGGGAGGAGAGAAAGTACGAACATATGAAATGACCGCAATATCTTTCCAAAGAAAACAGAGGGATTGCTGAAGGCTATATTGCCCAGCACTTACCTGCACAAAACTGCATACGCCTCCAAAAGACTAGATACTCGAGGAATCAGATAATTCTAGAAAAGAAGAATGTGTTAGAAAACCAACCAAGACAGACCTCATTAACTCACTCAGTAACTAACCTCAACAATAACTCAGTTACTTGTACTGACGATTCATTAAATTAGATATAAAATTAAAGTGTCCCAGGGCAACACTGAGAACTAGTTCCAATTCTGTAACCACAGGGCATTCAGAAAAGATATTCTCTCTTATGGGTGAAAAACAAGCTTTAATTCCAAAGAGACCTGTGCATCTCACCTTCTTCAAAGATTTTGTTACAGTCTTGGTGTCTATGAGGACAGGAAACAAGTTGTGAATGTTCCTTTTAAACTCCTCATAACTTTCTGAAAGCAAAACACATATGGAGAAAGGCATCATAAAACTGGGGAAAAGCTAATGGTATCACAAATTCATAGGAAACAGAGGTGAAGGCAGACAACAATGCACTGCTCCAGCAGCTGGGGCTCAGAAGAGCCAACTACCACTGCCACTTGTGAGTGTCTGGGGTGGCCAAAGGCCACTGTACCTCCTGTTCCACCCCCACTGCAAAGGCAGCAGCCTAGGACAGCAGCTATGCACAGCATTACCTGGAAGGGGCTTGTAGAACTTGTCATGAAGATGCATAAGGTCCATAAGCATGTTGTGTCCCACCAGGGGCTACGGGAAGAACACAAACATAACAGCCCATTGGAACATATTTCTGAAGAGAGGTCAGAGATAACCAACTTTAGGCAAGCAACAGCTATAACCCTTTCCTCCAGCAGACAGATCTACACACGCTCATCCAGGAGTCATTCAGGCTGCAAGGCTCACAGAAGGACTACTGCTTCCAGGAAATCGGACTTGCAGACTTTGAGGAGAGTACTTTTTTTTGCAGTTTTCTATTTTCAGTGGACCCGAGAAGCTAGGTGGATTTTCAGTTCAGCTGAACACTGGTAAAATGTTCCAGCCATGAGATTTATACACTCACTCACAAGGGCAGGGACAGTCTTTGCCTGCACATCACCCACAGTTCTTCTGAAGCTGAAATCCATTCAATAAGCTGCATATGGAACATAAGAATTTCCACACAAAGTCAGACCAGTGGTCTACATGGTCCAACAAACTGGTCTGTCACATGCTGAAATTCAGCATAACTTACCCAAAAGGCAAGAATCTGCCCAGCTTTCTTAGATGGTGACTCACGTTGTGTAACACCAGGATTTTTAAGACTGCATTTAACACAGCAAATTGAAAAGACATGAAAAATGAGAGTAGGGATAAGGCATTTTACCTTCTTGGCTTCAACAAGTATCTGGAAGAGATTTGTGAAGCCCCGGGCAGACAGGAGAATGAGCTCTGTCTGACAGGGGTCGCAGGAAGAGTTCTCCAGAAGCTGACGATGCTGTGGACTCACTTTTTTCACCATTACCTGGAAAGAACAGTCACTAGGTATGTCAGCCTGCCATGTTAGTTTTATGTACTAGCACACTGGGGTTCAGTAATGCTGATCAAGTTCAGCTTCAAGGCTGCAAAGGACAGAGAAACTGTGCATCCCCTGGGACTTTGGGACTGTCTCACTTCTATATGGAGATCAGTGTTCCAGTAACTAAAGGGACCTGCTCGAAGGGTGTCTTATTAATGCTTCTCTTCTTAAGAGGAAGACCATCATTAGGAACCACTTGGTTTTTTTGGAGCACAAATGAAACATAGCTCAATTTAACTTGATACCAATATGGTAAGTTCATTGCATCAAAAACTCAGTACCAAACAGTAATCACACAAACTGAGTCCCCAAAGGCAATGTTTCAGATGATAAGGCTGACATTGGTTATCAGACCAAAATAGGACTAATACAAAAAAAAACAAAAAAAGATTTCTGTAAAGTACTTCTAAGCAACTGACTGGTATCACACTCATGCTATGGTTTGAGAAGTCCACAGCCATATGTTTAATACAGAAAACATTGCACCAAGCGCTAAACAGCAGTAGCGAATAGCAAAACAGCAAAGAGTAAAAGTCTTCAAAGAAACTACATGGCAAAAGTCAACTAAGGACAACCACAAAAAAGAGTAGAATTGTACACTATTGTGTACTAGTAAAGACACAGAGAGGGTCCCTCCAGAATTGCCCCAAGGATAAGCATTCCAGTTCAGTGTATTTTGTGGCTACCAAACAAATAGAAACCAGAGTTGCTTGGTTTTCTGTATACCTTTTCTGGGGATCCCACAATCAACATTTCCCAGAACATTGTCTTCTCCTCCTAGAGCCTATCATTAAAAGTACAAGCAACACTTCAGAATCCCTGGAAGAATGTCAGTCCTATCTGTCTAGATAGAAATCCTCTTTTCAAAGGTCCACATTTCCATCTCACCTTCTTGTTTCCAAGAGGCTCTGTCCAAACATTTTGGAGAGCCTGCCTCAGAACCAGCTGAACTTCAAGCACATGACAGTCTGTGACAAAAAACAAAAGGAAAAAGGTAGTAAAAGCTTCAGAGGTGCAGACAACTCTCTTAAGGAAAACACATTTTTCTAGACAGAAGGACTGATTAGATGTTTCTCCTCCAGTGTATAGAAAATATTCTTGAACTATGATCCTGGTACACTACCAAACACAGTGACAGAAAGAAAACAGAATAAAACAACATAGTAAAACTAAAACAACCAAAGCAAAACAAAAACCACACACACAAAAAAACCCAAAACCAAAAACAAACAAACAAAAAAAAACCCCACCAACCAACAAACAAACAAACAAAACCCACAAAAGTCACAATGAAAATTTCAGGCAAATAAGCTTTCCTAAGGACGCAGAAGAAAGAATAAGACTAACTAAAAAGGGAGAAAGGCTGAAGAAAAGACACTCTGTGGTTTTGGAAGGTTTCAGAGCAACAGGACCAGAAGCCAACCACACAAGAGAGGTACCCATGCATTTTCCCCCAGAGTTGATAACTAATCCAGTTCTCTTCTGAGCAGCATTCAAAGAGATGCCTTAATCTGTCTTACTCCTTACTTAAATAATGTCTTGTCACAGGTGCTCACCATTGCCAGACTCTATTAACTATCAACATCATATCTACTACAGCTGACCAAGTAGATAAAAAACAACAGAGTCCCCAACCTTTGTATTGCAAACTCCGCAAAAAAAACCCATTAACAGACAAAGCCTTGAATACCCTCTGTCCTTCCTCAGCTTTTCTGTATTTTATTCCCTGACCTAGAGGATTAAGCTTTGGATTCTGTGAGCAAACCTACAAATTATTCCCTGCTAAAATTCCTCGTCCTTCGACTTCCTCAAAAGAGCACAGAAATTCCTCAACTCTGCTATAGTGCTCTCAAAACCTAACATAGGTGGTAAGTAGCCTGTTTATCCCCACGGGTATGTGTGCTTCTCCATGGTGCTCCTTGTTGCTTGACATGAGAGGGCACCTGAAAGGTGACCTGTCTTTCCCTTCTCCAAAGGGAAGAAAATAAACAAAAAAACAGATCACCCAGGACTTAAAACAAGTCAAAGGTTATCCTGATTCAGAGCAACTACAAATTCTCCAGTTGCTGCTCTGAAGAAGCATAAAATGGAAGTCAATTGCAACAAAGCACGCTCCAACCACCCAGATATCCACTTCCACTTCGGAAAGACCCACCATCCCAATGGAGCAGAAAAGCAAAGCCCAGAAATGAACTGACAGGAATCGAGGTGTAAGCTTGGGTAAAGAGTTGTAAAGGCAGGATGGGCACTGGTGCTTTCCCTCTCAAGAGAGCAGTTTAAGAGAACGGGCAGCAAAGGACAGTAGCAGCCCCAGAGGTTCAGAAGTGATGAAGCCACTCAGAGCCCACAGATGCCTAAGGGAGGCACCCTGTTTCATACCACTCAGATCCTGCAGAATCATAGTCTCCTCTTCCTCTGCTACAGCTATCCAACAGGTCACTTCATCAATAACTTTCCTCAGCACATCCCTGTTTGCAGCACTAGTGCTGGATGAGGGGGAAAGAGGAAGTGTGAGAAATGCTCTTTACAGATGAAACCTTGTGCCTTGCTGCAGGAATGCAAAAGCATCGTTTCCCAGCATTCACCCAATTCTCCACATCGTATTCTGTGATCTCAGTTTTGTTTCAGAGAGATCACAGCATGCTGGAACAGCTGGCACCAAGGCGTTCAGACCAACAGGCTTCAGTATTTCTACAAAACGTGATCTGAGTGAAGCTGAGCCGTCAACACAGTCAGTACTGAGGAGTCATCACTCTGAATAGTGCTCACCTGTGGAATGTCCAGCTACCTGCTAAGAGATGCTGCCTAAGGACCTTCTCCTGTACCTCATTCATGTATGGGATTCCATCTTTGAGGAACTGAGGGGGAGAAAAATACCGGGTTAGTTATGTTCCCTTGGATTTTCTTGCAGTACATTAGAGAATTAGCAGGTTAGCCAGGGCAAACAAACTGTAGGCTATCCAACATGTATGGAGAAAAGGATTTTTGTCAACTGGAATAATTTTTTTTGCTCTGCTTTTTCCTTCCCTTTAATAAGATACTTTCTGTCCAAAACTGCAAACTAGTACTCTTATGGGATGCCACAGTCTGAATTTTATGAGAAATGTGGCAATACATGAGACACAGGTAAACTGGTATTTCCCCAATTTCATGGCTAGTAAAGACACTCATTGGGGTCTGTTTAGTAACTCATCAGCTCACCAGAGATAGGTGGGGTTTTGGGGTTTTTGTTTGTTTTTTGAGGCAGGAAAATCTGTCTTAAGCTGACAAAGATGTGGTTATTGCCTCTACATTGGTTCAGAAATGACAGGACTCACTATCCCTGTTGATAACAAACTGCATAATGCATTCAGCAAGATGCTATTTACCCCAGAAACATAGTGTTTAGGGATACTAATCCTGATTTCTTATGTAATTGCACAGATTTCCTATCTTCTGGATTTCTGGCAGAGAGGTTACATACCTTATTGTAGTCAAAGCCATAATGAGACAGGAACTGAATGCTAGATGCAGAGAGGGAGAATTCGACATCTCTAACTCCCAGCATTGAGGGAAAGAGAAAAAAGTTGTATGAATGCACCACATACCTAAAACAAAAAGAAGAGTATCTCTCAAAGATAATGACAAGAAATAACTCCACCCAAGGGGATGATGTGTAAAATCTCAACTGCACTCTCTTCATTATAACAGAAAACTGCTTTTCTACTTACTTGTTTGAATTTTCTTTTGAGAATATTGCCAGCCCTGCAAAAGAGAAACCTCCGTTGAGATGGCAAAGTTTAGCTGGATGCCTACAGACAGTGTGCAATTTGATAATGGATGTGGGGAGGCCCTCATGAAGTACATGTTTTCCACTTACTAATGTCACTGCGCAAATTTTAACGGCAACTGCCAGGCCACTCGTCAGCTCCCTGTGAGCTGAACAAGGACAAGTTTTTACTGCTAAGTGGGAAAATAAGTCAAGTCTGATTAAATAACAAAGCTTGAGCTATGGGCAAGAGGCAAGTTGGTGATCAAACTGTCTACCTATGCATGCACAGATGGGTCTGTGGGTCCAACTACACTACAAAAATGTTCGGAAGGAGCTGGGCACCAGAGAGTACTGAAACATGGGTTTAACTTCTCAGGTTTTGTTTTTTCTTAGTCCCTAAAGAGCACGCTAACATCTTACATACCCTAAGGCTCTGAAAAACATTTCAAGTGATTTTGGAGCTTTCTTTTTGATTTCTTATTGGTTCTTAACTGTCAATGCCCTCCTCCACAGGCCCATTCTCATGTTGATTTTTCTGTTTTTTTAGGAGTATCAGAAATAGTACCCTTCATTTTCTTCTGATAGTCCCCTTACTCATGCGCTATATCAAATGACGTGGCTTTGAATAGGAGCTGCTATTATATGCTTCTTGCTTGCATCCTCTGCTTTAAAAGCCCTGTATTTTTAACTGCAACCTTTAAATGTAATCAACTTTAGACCTGTAAAAAGTATATAGCCCACCTGACATTACATTACTTAAAATATTAAAAAGTTAATAGTATTAAACATCAGGGAGGGGAAGAAAAACCCAAACAAATGTCTCCATAACAAGTATATTACGGCCAGAGCCACCTGCAGGACCCACCTATTGGTAAAAGGCTGGTTACCTGTAAGACCTCAGGAGATCCCTTTCTGTATCAGAGCAGCACTTACCAAGCTGAGTAACAGTGAAGCGCTGAACACTCTGCCTAATCTTCAGATACCGCTCCACAGGGGAATCAAACAGGCTAGGAACAAAAACCAGAATTGGGGAAAGGAGAGGGGACACATGAAGATTTACTACACATAGGTTGCTCTCTCACAGAGCTAGAGTAACAGGTCTCCCTCACGTTTCAAGTCCAACAGCTTTACCTGGGCTCACTGCTTTGTGGGAAAGTTGAATATAAGCCAGTAAACTCCGTATCAAGAGCTGTTGAGGTAGAAACAACACAAGAGAATTTGAAATTTGAGGCACATACTTCACCAGCACCAGGACGGTGCTCTCTCAAATACTTCTCTTCACCGTAACCTCTGTCAAATCCACCGGCAGCAGGCTCAAGAGAAAAGGCAACCAACTGCTGTGGGACTGAAATCTCCAGCTCCCTGATCCCCGTGGCAGGATGAGGCACAGCCACACACACGTGCTACAGGAGGGGCCGGCCTCCCCTGTGCAGTGTGTGTGCCCCCACAACCTCATAACCTCCGGAGCCCCCAGCCCTCCGAGCCGAGGCCAGCAGCTCAGCGAGGGCTCTCTTCCCAATCCGTCCAGCCCGTTTTAAACCCTGAGCCTCGGCGCCCGCTCTTTCTTTGCACAGCAGCGCCATTATCCGCTGCAACACACTTCAGTGCCCGCACCCCTGCGCCGGACAAGGCTAAGCACCGGACAAGGGGCGGCCGAGGGCACGGCTCAGAGCAGGCAGGCGGGCAGGCCGCCCCCGGGGCTCACCCACGAAGGCGGCGCGGCGGACGCGGCGCCTGAGGCGCGGCAGGAGCTGGGCGAAGGCCTCCGCGCCCACCTCCATCGCCAGGCTCCCCGCGGCCCCGGCCCGCCGCGCCTGCGTGCCCGGCACTGCCCCGCGCGGCGGGACTCGCCCTCAGCAATTCATAGCAAGGGCAGGACCGCGGCAGGTCCGAGGGCAATCCGGGCGCCGGGAACACGAGACGGGGAGTGTTTTTTAAAAATCGCGTCAGTGGAGAGCTGAGGACTTAGTGCAGATGCCAGAACCGGGCCCGGGGTCACGCCGCTCGCTGCTAAACCCCGGCACACAACCTCGGCGTTCATTTCTCCTCTCCCCGAGGCTGCAAACGCGTAGTAGCGAGCAGAATGAAGGTACGGGAGTTGCACTGACCAAGCCTGGCTTCTCTGAACCAGGTGCTGCTTGTCAGAGGGGTTCACACACTTACTGTGGGGGAGACACACCCTGAACACACTCGATGCCGATCACCTGCCAGAGGCACTGATAGCATCAAGTCCGTGGACAAGCAGCAGGCAGCCACAGAAGACAAATGCGTTTCTTACTCCCTGCAGCTGGTATTTGTGCAGCTTTCCTCCTATGCCTATGAGGTTAAGCAGCTAGAATGTCAGGGTTGCTGGAAACCTACAAGGATGAGTTTCATAGGCAAATTCCATAATTTTTACCAAGATTAGCTCATGCACTTTATAACAGTTCTCAACATTCACAAAATGACTACATTTTGCTAAATTAGACTGCCAAAATACAGGGATCAAATATCAAAGCATTTTCAGAGTTCAGGTTAGAACAAATGAAATGAAATACTAAAAACAAAATATACTTTAAATTGAATTATGAAGTAAATTCTGTCAACCTATTAGGCTGAACTATGATAAGTTTATTCGAGCCTTAAAGGTGTTGATCATTTTAGAATCAAGAATATGACACAATTTTGTCCATTTAAAAGTATTTTATTTTAAGATGATACATTCCAATTTTTTCCAGCTCCGGTCCTTCAACACACACACTTTAAGAAGTGATCATTTTTCCTTGGAAAGTCTTCCTAGAAGTCTCCATTTTACCGATAGATTCTTCGTGGCTCGCGTAGAACAACACCGCCCTCCTCCATTGCTTTTTCAAATTCCTGAATCTTGTTTAAAAGATAGAGACATGAATAAATATGAAGAAAAGCCATCTGTACTGAAATATCAGTGAGGACATGTTAGACGGAGGGCAGAGGTTAACAGCCGCATGGAAGCATGCTACCAGGAACTGCAGCTTGTCAAAGCTGCTTTTTTGAGTGTTGCAAGGAGGGACTGTCAAACCACATGAAGAAAATTAACAGTGAAGGGATGTAAAATTAATGCCTAAAAAGGAAAAAAGAGCCAAAGGAACAAGGAGATGGGTACTTGCCGAGTCACAACGATATTCCCAGGGGATAATGGCTTTAAAGTTCACAAAGTTGATTCCTGCTTCCAAACAGCGCTGTGCCATTACACGGCCAAGGTTTTTGCATGCGGCTACTCCCTTGGGACTGTACAAGTGTCTTTTTATGGCCCACTCTCGGGTAGAGGCAGATACCACAACATCCCCATTGGAGCGCTCCACAAAGGCTTCTATATAATGCTGTGTCCGCTCAAGCCGCAATCTGAGTGCGGGAAAGAAATAACACGGGATTATGATGTCTTTTCCAGAGAACACATTCATATGCTTAAATGACTCCCTTTGTGAAATAAAACTGAATGTACTAGCATGATATTATATTACATTACATTATATTATATGTAGGGTTTTGCTTATTAGGACAAAAATAGGACTCATATTACTAGTTGAGAAGAGTGAAATTCCAAGAGCAACTTTTCATCAGTTACTCAGGTCCTGCATTGCCTTAGACCAGCACACACTCCAAATCAAGCACTGTACACCTGCACAGTGTGGAACAGGTACATATGAGCTAGACAAGAGCAACTGCTACAGCAGAATTGGAGCTTTAGGGCTGCTATACAGGCTCTTAGATGCTTGTGCTGCCACAGCAGGTAAAAACTTGTTGAAATCTGCAAGGGCAGAGAGTACCTCATAAATCTCTACACATAACTACAAAGTATTTATTAGGAGTAACCGTTTCTTACTGCACTGAGACGATTACCAGATTTGACGGCGTGAACAAACTGAATGCAGATTTCCCCTCAAGAATAAAACAATGATTTTGAAACCCTAGATTAAAATGAACTTATTTTCTAGAGGACAAGCAAATAAAAAACAAACCAGCTCAACAAAGCAACCGAACCCCCTCCACCCCAAAACCCAACAAAGAAAAAACCCCAGACAATTATGTTGTCTCAAATAAAACAATGAAGCTGGTCAGCACAGGGCTAAGAGAATCCTGAGTTAAAAAGCATTTGCTTAAGAAATATTACTGCTGCGTTAATGAGAGGTGGAAAGATCTTCACTGCACTTGCTGACCTTCATGTGATGCCAGTCTGCTGTTTTCTTAACACAGAAGATACCTGCTCATTAATAAACACTAGCATGACAACTGATGCAGCAACCTAAAAAACACATTTTGAATAGTTTCTACCTGGTGGGTTTCTGGGGTTTGTTTTTTTTTTTTTTTTTCTTTTGGAGTCTTCATTGCTGCTGGTGACTTTCTGACTCACCTATGCCAGAACTCACGCTTTGGCCACGTTGTCTTCCAGCCACGCTCCTTCCTGGCCAGAGCCAACTGCTCCAAGTTCCGAGGATTTCTGTTAGTGAAGTCTGGGGCAACAATCTCATTTTCGCTTGTGTCCACTTCAGTCTCAGTTTTGAGGTGGGCTGTAGTTGATGCAAAACGAAGACCTTGGGGGGAGAGCAGGAAAAAACCCCACACAGATTAAAAAAAATGTAGTGCAAACAGTAGAATGAATAGAGTACAGAATGGTACAGCATGTAAAAGTGAACAGAGCAAAATCCGTTTTTTTTTTTTTTTTAACATGCTTAGATGGATTACAAGATCTCAGCCTATTTCTCAAATTTATGAGGTGAAGTGCTAGTATGTAAAGGCTGTTTTAAAACACATATCTAGAATATAAACACACACGTGACTACGAAACCCCTAGGACCAAGGCTTTACAAAATACTGCAAACGAATAACACAGGGAACCAATGACAGCGCTACCGAATAGCAAGGCATAATCTTTCATTCCCTGGCACTGCAGCCCCGCCAAGAGGCCCCGGGAGCGCTGCCCCGCCGGGAGCGGCCGGCACGGCGACCCGTGAGCTTACCCGCTGCCCGGAGCCGGTCGGCGGCCAGCAGCAGGCGGCTGGGGCTGCTCAGCGCCATGGGGAGCCGGCGCTCCCACAGCTCCGGGCGGCGTCACCTCCGCTCCCCCCGCTCACGGACACCCGAGCGCCGCCATGCGCGCGGGGCGGCACTTCCCGCGGAAGCGGCCGCGGGAATTCCACCCGGGGCGGGCGGGGGCGGGCGGAAGCGCCGAGCGAAAGCCGAGGGCCGCTTCCACCCCGAACTCCCCGGGGAGCTGTGCTCTGGTGTCGGTCACGTCTCACAGAATAGGGCAGAAAACACTCCCCCGACTCGAGGGGGGGGTCATCTTTTAGCTCTTCCCTCCCGTGGGAAGAGGGCTTGAGGGAGATACCCGGGTCGCAGAGGCGGGGTCTGCGTCTCTTGGGACGGGCCTAAGAGAGCGGGAGCTGGGGGCATGGCAAGGGTGGGCGGAGAGGTCCCAGCGGCTGCGCGGACCGCGGGGCGGAGAGGCCCGAGCCGCTGCAAGAGCTCCGTGGCGCTGCTCACGGTGCCGCTGTGCCCGGCGGGTGCGGGTCTGCCGCCGCCGGACGGGCACACGGGCCCGCGTCACTGCCGGCCTCGGCTCCTGCAGCCTCGCTCCGCTGTCTGTGGAAATAGTGGTAGTGTAATGGGAATAGTTACAACTCAGAGGCCTTCGCTTCGAACAATGCAGCTGTTGCTTTCGCTTTACAGGAGTAATGCCAGCTTTCTAGAAGAAATAACATTGTACCAAAGGTCCCATTATCAACTGCAATCTCAGTCGTGAAATAAGGCCGTTCTCATTCTAAGTATTCTGCCTAAAGCGTCACCAGAGCTGCAAGGCTCTCAGGATCATCAGCAGGGAGGTCTTCAGCTTCTTCCTTTGTCTTTTATCTATTCAGAATCTGAGATGGGTCTCGGAATACGCAGCATTCCCCCAGGGCTTGGGGTACAATCCTGAGCGATGGGGAACGCGTTTGAGAACCACAGTTAAAGATCCCGAGAACGGTCCCTACATCCAGAAGCAGGTTATTCCCCTAGGCTGGTTAGCACAGATCTCCCGCCGCCGCTCCCCGCCCACTCCGCGCCCGTTCTTTCCCCCGAGACCGGGGGGGGACCCCCCGCGCCTGCGCGCGCATACCCCCGCCACCTTCTAGAAGCTCCTGGAAGCGCCCCCGCCCCTCGTCGCGCGCCGGCTTTGTTCAGCCGCGCCCGCCAATCGCGGCTCGAGGCTGGGCGGTGCCGAGGCCCAGGATTGGTCAGACTCGGGATGTCTCCGCCCCCCCAGCGCTGGCAGGGCCGGCCCCTGTCCCACCGCCCTCTGGCGGGCGGAGCGGAGGGCGGGGTCCCAGCGTGCCTCGCGCCGCCCGGGCTATCGCGCCGCTCCCTGCCTGCCTCTCCTGTGACTGTAGTACCGCGGCCGGCCGCGAACATGTCGGCCATGGAGGGGCCCCTGGCCGTGTTCGGCGAGCGCACCAGCGGCGATACGGTCCGCACGCAGAACGGTAACGGCGGCGTGCCCCGGAGGGGACCGGCCGAGGCGGGGGGGGAAGGGAGGGGCAAGAGGGAGTGAACATGGCGCGGCTGTGGCCACCGCCGCCATGTGCTTGCCCGGGAGCGGCCGCGCCCTCCCGCCAGATTCCCTGCGCCGCGGGCCGCTGCCGCCTGCGGAGAGGGAAAGAAGGCGGGGGAAGAACACTGCTCCTTCCTTGCGGACACACGTGGGGCGCGCACAATCCCGCGCCGCTCTCGGGCGCCGGAGTGGCGGGGGGGATCCTGCGTCCCGCGCCCTCCTCCCTTTAGGTAGCGACACCCATCGGGGGCAGGGTGGCTGCTGGGCGGAGGTCGCTCGGTTCCGTCCCGGCCGCGCAGGGTGCGAAGCGGCAAGGCCTGCGGGCTGGCCGAGGAGCCGGGCGGCGGAAGGGGCCCGCTAACCAGCCCAGGGGAATAACTTGCTTCTGGAAGTAGGGACCGTCCTCGGGGTGAGTGTGGCTCTTGATGAACTGCAATCTCGGTCGTGAGAACGTGGTTCTCAAACACATTCCCCATCGCTCAGGATTGTACCCCAAGTCGCGGGAGGGTGCTGCAAATTCCGAGACCCATTTCAGATTCTGAGTAGATAAAAGACAAAGGAAGAAGCTGAAGACCTCCCTGCTGATGATCCTGAGAGCCTTGCAGCTCTGGTGACGCTTTAGGCAGAATACTTAAAATGAGAACGGCCTTATTTCACGACTGAGATTGCAGTTGATAATGGGACCTTTGGTACAATGTTATTTCTTCTAGAAAGCTGGCATTACTCCTGTAAAGCGAAAGCAACAGCTGCATTGTTCGAAGCGAAGGTCTCTGAGTTGTAACTATTCCCATTATACTACCACTTTTTCATTTTCTAGATTAAGTGGCTATGCTTGTGGGATAGAGAAAAACTTGCCACGGTCTGAAGGAAAAGGTTGATTGTATCTTTTTCCTATATGAAGTTGGCAGAACAACCTTTGAATGAGCCCATATTTTAGCTTTGTGTTACTTTGACTTAAAGGTCACCTTTTTGCTTCGGTGACTTAGTTGCAGAGTAAGTGTTTTATTTCAGTCACGGAGCAAAAAGGTGTTTTACTAATTGATATATCGTGATACCATGGATCTCTGGGGAGAACTGAGTAAATGAGAGTGAAGTCTCATGGTGTGACTTGCTGCAGTCAAAAAAGCACCAGTATTCTGCTCGTCTGACCTCACTCCTGTCCTCCATTTTACCCAGCCAGCACAAAAAGGGGTTTTTTCCTATCAGTCAGTTTTGCCAGGTTAGTTAGCTAAACCAGCTTGAAAGGAAGAGTAAGGTTTGGCAGAAATAGTGTATTTTTTAGTAGCAACAAGCATAGCAAAGTAAGTTAAAGCTTCAGGTTAGATAGGCTGAAACCTACTCCTAAATTAGATCACTTTATTTCTAGTTTTTGAATAATGGGTTCTTGGAAACCTGAGACTCGCTCTGAAGCTGAAAGATAAAACTTTATCCTTTCTTTTTTAATTTCATTTATTCAGTTACTGCTGCATCTGCTATTGCCAATATTGTGAAGAGTTCTCTTGGGCCAGTTGGTCTGGATAAGATGCTGGTGGATGATATAGGGGTAAGTAAGCTTCCTTTAAGAAATGTCATGAGAACTTGTATTCCTGTGTAAAAGTGCTGCCACTTACTGTGCTTCATAGTCCTAATGTGCACGTGACTTTTTTTCCCATGTTTCTGAGCAGGGGTATAGGAGAACTATGGTAAAATTGACTATCAGGCAATGTATGCTACGTCATTTTAGTCTCATCTGTTGTGGTAGTTTATGTGGTACAGTTGTATCTTTTCTGTATGTAAGTGCTTGTCACCACTTTAAATATGTCATCAGATTCCAAGAAGCGAGTATCACCATTCAAGTCAGATTCTGGTCTCCACATCAGGAGAAATAACCAAAGAAAAAAAACCAATTCAAATAATCCCATAATGATTTTAAGGCAATATTTTGTATTTTAAAATATTTCAAGCAACTGAAGAACGTTTGTCATTTTCCAGACTCTTGTAATAAAACTGTGTATTAGAGGGTAGTCATTGCCCAGCTACTACCAAGGTATGTGCAAAATGTTTGATGAGATTCTGTAACATGAAGGCTTTTCTGTTAAAAAGGAAGTGCACATTCTGCATTGGTAGCATATCTGCTGTTAGAGTGGGACTTCTGGTTAAAAAGAAGCAGGAAATTTTTGGTATAAATAGTTATTTTATGGACATTTGCAAAGAATAATTAACTTCCCTTTGTATGAATGCTAAGAAACACGAAAGTAAAAATGTAATAGAAATTTTCACACTTGATTTCTGAAAATTAGGACGTGACCATTACTAATGATGGTGCAACCATTCTGAAACTACTAGAAGTGGAACATCCTGCTGCAAAAGTTCTTTGTGAGCTGGCAGACCTGCAAGACAAAGAAGTTGGTGATGGGACCACCTCAGTGGTACGTAGAAAATTTTACAGGCAGATACATCAAAAGCTAGTGTTTTATTATTATCACAGTGCGGCTTTTCATTTACCTGTTATGAATATCGATGCAGTGTCGATCAACGACATAGAATTAAGAACTTTGGGGTTGACTGTAAGCGGTTTTTTAAAGTAGGTTGTAGAAGTAAAAAAAACAGACTTTGCATTTTTCTAAAGGTGCTAGTTTATGTATGCAACTGGTGCTCAGGAAGGAAATTTGCTTCCTTCAGTTCTGTTACTTACTTTTTCTTTCTTGAAAGATTGATAGTAGAGGCTGAATCAAGGGTTTTAATTTTTAACAACCATGAGAAATTAAAGTGTTAGGACTAACAAGGATGCTGAGTGTTGAAAACTTGCCTGAGACTTTAGACAGCTTGGTGGGGGGTGGAATCAATTGGCTTTCACCTGATGTTGGAAACCGTTCATAGTTCAGGGTGCACCAGGTAGTTATTTTGTTTATGTGGAATATATTTAATGTTTGTATTTCAAACAGGTAATCATTGCTGCAGAACTTCTCAAAAATGCAGATGAGCTGGTGAAACAGAAAATTCATCCTACCTCCATCATTGGTGGATACCGACTTGCTTGCAAGTAAGAAACTAATACAGTTAAATTTGTGACTGTATTAATACAGATTCCTTGGTGCCAAGTGGATACGGTGATTTATTGTGGGGGGTGTTGTTGGGCTTCTTGTTGGTTTGGTTTGGGGTTTTTTCACTTGTATTTCTGCAGTCTCATTATTGTCCAAGGAGGTGAATTGATTTCATCTCTTTGTTCTTTATGGTGTTATTTAACGGGGCTGAAAACATGAATGTAAGTTTTTTGTCTTTTTGTTGGGGTAGTTCTTTACCAGTATTTGTCTTTATTCTGCAGGGAAGCTGTACGCTACATCAATGAAAATCTTGTTATTAACACAGATGAATTGGGCAGGGAGTGCCTAATTAATGCTGCTAAAACATCAATGTCCTCAAAAATTATAGGAGTGTATCCTTTAAGTTGATCAAGTGAGTTAAGTGAGAGGAGTTGATTGGAGAGCTTGAGGAGCTAGGCTAGTTTCCTTTGCCGCAGTTTATATGAACGGAGTATAATATTTAAGCTGTTGTTTCTATAAACCGAGTGTGGAAAATATTTCACAGATAATATTACTTGGCATGAGAAAACATGTTCAAATTCCTCCAATTTATTTAAATCTGGATTGGCACTGGTAATAGCTTTAACAGCATATTGTTTCCTAACATTTGCATTGCTTGTTAGCGAGACTGGATGAAGAGTTGTGTGAATGGAAGAATGTGCTACAGAAGTACCTGGCAGTGAATTTAGAAGAAAGGAACTTGCATTTCACTCCATAGTCATAGAAAAACCAGCATTTTTAGTTTTTGTGAAGACCAAACGTAGGATAGATATTTTTCTTAAAGAACAAATTTTCTTACTAGTCCTTCAGTTTTTATAATTACTCATTCCTTTAAGGAATAAAAAAGAGAACTAGCACTTTGATGCGTTTCTGAAGTTCTCTTTTGGAAACTTAATTTGGGCACTGTTAGTTATGTGTTTGTTTTGTATTTTTTTCTTAAGCATTATACTAGTTGTCTTCTTCAGTTTTAACCTTAACAGCATTTCAGTGATGGTGATTTCTTTGCTAATATGGTGGTGGACGCTGCCCTAGCAGTTAAATACACAGACCAGAAGGGTCAGGCTCGGTATCCAATCAACTCTGTTAATGTTTTGAAGGCCCATGGACGCAGTCAAAAAGAAAGCATTCTTGTGAACGGTTATGCTCTGAACTGCGTGGTGGGCTCACAGGGTAAGAACATGCTCTGTTCATAAATCTTTTGTGTGAATTCAGTCATCATAGTTTTTCTGTGTGGCTCTTCTTGTTGACTATTTTAGTCACAACTCACATGTGTTTTTGGTTCCAGAACAATTAAACAAGAACACAAAATACTGTACTTAACCAGTGGTTTTTAAACTAGAGTCTTCCAGCTTGAAGTGATGTGCAAAGTGTTGGTACACTGCTGTAGTTTCCCTAGCTCAGTGTCAGCACAGTAACACTGTGGTCTGGTGGAACTTAAACGTCTCCCTTGTGAAGAGCCAGTGCCAGGTTTGTGGGAACTGTTACATTTAGCAGAACTGCAGTGAGGTAACTTAGAGGATACAAGGCCAATAGGTTAGATTTTCATGGTCGTTCGCATTTTGGGGACAGGGTATGTCAAAAGGTAGCAGGTTCCAGAAAGCTTTATTAGCATTTTTCTGCACTATGGCAGAACTGGAAGTGGAGAAGCAAACAGAAGCAATCTGAAATGTGAAAATAACACTAGTTTTAATCTCTAATGCTGACTTGATGTTCTGTTAACTTGATTTGACAAAACCCCTTTTTCTGTTACGTTTTTCCTTACCAGGTATGACCAAGAGAATAGTTAATGCAAAGATTGCATGCCTTGACTTCAGCCTGCAGAAAGCAAAAATGAAGCTTGGTGTTCAGGTTGTTATCTCAGACCCTGAGAAGCTGGACCAGATAAGGCAGAGGTGTGTGGACGCTTGAGTAACTGAGACAATGGGGTTTCACAGGCTTGATTTGGTTTCTCCAGTTGAGGTGGCTCGATGTAATTTTGTCTGAGTGGAAGAGGTAAAAATATTTTGAATGTTTACATTTCCCAACAATATGAAATACTAATGGTAGAAATTTTAGCTTCTGGAGGCAGAACTAGTTTTAAGTCAGTTTTTGAGAAATCCAAGTATGTTTGTGCAGTGGTCCATTCTTGCAGAACTCTGCATTAAGGTTCCAGGAAATGGGCTGACAGGTAGATGGTAGATTTTTAAATACATTTTTATAACTTTATCTTTGTAGAGAGTCAGATATTACCAAAGAAAGGATCCAGAAGATTTTGGCCACTGGTGCCAATGTTATTCTCACCACTGGAGGTATTGATGATATGTGTCTGAAATACTTTGTTGATGCTGGGGCTATGGCAGTACGAAGAGTTGTAAAAAAGGACCTTAAGCGTATTGCTAAGGCATCTGGAGGTATGTGTATATAAAAATATCTTTTTTTTTTAATATATTGTTTAAAGTAAAAGCTGTTGTTGGCATATTAGTTACTAATTTAAAAAAATATGGCTTTTTAACATGGAAGGTCAGGATGAGTAAAGCTGAGCCACTTGTTTTTAACTTAACTGTTGCTTTTAAGTGACTTCTGTCAGAGTAGATGACTGCTCTAAGGGTTGATTGCTGAAGATTTACAGTGGAGGAAGAAAATAACTGCCTTGCACTGTGAAGACTGTCCTCTTGTGGAAGTGGGAGCCATAATCTCTATTTAGAAGTCTTTAATATGCACGCATTCATAAGCCTCTGTTTAGACAATTAAGTATGTTGTTTAGATAGTTCAAGATGAATGAAGAATTCCTAAATCTCAAAATACATACTTTAAAAAAATCTCGTCCTAAACAGTCTTTTTATCTGTCAGTTCTAAAATTTGGAAGAAAACATATTCATTGTGGTAAAGCATGGGAGCTTGCACTAGCTGTGGAAAAGTAAGTGCTGTAAAAGATGAGCAAAAGGAGCAGTATCAGTTATAAACTGTGGATTATTAAATTGCTGCCCAAGAATTAGAGGTGCTGCTTAACTTAAGAAAAATCTACTTATGCAGCTTTTATTTCTGTTTTCAATTTCTGGGTTTTTTTCCATATGTTTGTTCTGGTAAGAGGATAATGTGCTAACTTCAATTTTTTTGTTTATTAAAGCAACCATATGTTCAACCCTTGCAAACCTTGAAGGTGAGGAGAGCTTTGAGGCATTAATGCTCGGACAGGCAGAAGAGGTGATTCAAGAAAGAATCTGTGATGATGAGCTGATTTTAATCAAGAAGTAAGGATCCTTTTTAAAATGCTCAGTTTTGTGTATATTTTCTAAGTTTGAGATAAAATCTCACTTATTTACTTCCATACTATCTCAGCGGTCTGAGTAGTTACATGCATGGGAAAGAGTATACAAATCCAGTGCAAATTAGAGGTGAAAGTATCAGTATTTAAATCCCTTTCGCTGGGGCTGATCAGCAATTTCAGTGTACGAGACTATCAGGTTGGTGGACAGATTTTAGTTAAGTTTTTGTATAAACAAATGTCTCTTAACTGGCTTTCCTTTACAGACAGTAAAGGGCAATAGGTACCATCTGAGTAATTTCATATGAATAAAGAGGTGCAGGCGAAGTCTTTCCATTTTTAGTGGGAGACAGTGTTTAGTTGTGCTGGTGTCACTGCTGTCTGGTACCTTATTAGTTCAATTTAATTAACACTGCTTGTTAGTTCATTTAACAAGAGCATACTGCGGATATTAACTTTTCCACTGCTTCAGTATCCTTCTCAAGTGTTCAACTTCCTGTAGTCTCATTTGTGTGAATGAAATGCTCTGACTGTGGCACTTGTGGGGCAGCTACATGATGATTGCCTATACAGTAATGTTGGCAGTCATTAGCTTACTCGATGGGTGTGCAAAGGAGATCTTTCTTAATATCTAAGTACACTTTCCCCTATCTGATGGGAAAATATCTTGTCATTATACTTTGACAGGTAGCTTTTTTTTAAAAGAACTAAAACTCAAATTAGGTTCTTGCATACTAGAAATCAAAATACTGACTTTCTAAGTTACAGTGTACGTATCCTGCAAGGGTGTATAGCAATGTTAAGAATTTATTTTAAATGTTGAAAGAATAAGGCTCAACTAAACTTGGCTTTAGAAGAAATATTTTTAGCAAGAAGAGTTTTATATTCTGTTCCACACAGCTGACTTCTGGTTCCTTTTTTTTCCTAGCACAAAGGCTCGTACTTCAGCATCAATTATCCTACGAGGAGCTAATGACTTCATGTGTGATGAAATGGAGCGATCTATACATGATGCTCTCTGTGTCGTCAAAAGGGTTTTGGAATCCAAGTCTGTTGTCCCAGGTGGTGGTGCTGTAGAGGCAGCACTTTCAATATATCTTGAAAATTATGCAACCAGCATGGTAAGTCTTGCACAAAGCAGCAACAGAGTGTGCATGTTAGACTGGGACAATGAATTTGCAAGCATTTATTTTCATCTATTAGAAGTAATTTCTGTGGGTCATATAAGGTGCTTCTTTAAAATGGAGGATACAAGTTATTCTTTCTCTGATAATTAGACTATATGGTTCTTTGACCCAAACACGTTTTGCATGCAAAAACCCCTCCCTATTATTGATACTCTTGATCGTGGCTGTAGTTTTTCCTCTCTTGTTGCAGCCAATTGGTTTAAAAACTTTTTTCCTCTTTCTAGGGGTCACGTGAACAACTTGCAATAGCAGAATTTGCAAGATCCCTCTTAGTAATTCCAAATACACTGGCAGTCAATGCCGCTCAGGATGCAACAGATCTTGTTGCAAAGTTGAGAGCATTCCACAACGAGGCTCAAGTTAACCCAGAGCGCAAAAATCTGAAATGGTAAGTATCTGTCTGTTAGAAGGCTAGTAAAAGTGATGTGGGTTGGTGACTTAAAAGGAAAATTCTTCTCCCTGTTTGCTGACCCGTGATTTGCATGGTAAAAAGAAGCATGCCGTTACTGAATTTCTGCCTCTGTCGTATGTCTGTGTCACTGTGTCACAGCAGTAGTTACACAGCATACTCCCAACTGTATTTCTGCTTTTTCTGCTTCTTCACCTGACAACATTTCATCTTTGCAGGATTGGTCTTGACTTGATCAATGGAAAACCTCGTGATAACAAGCAAGCCGGTGTCTTTGAACCCACCATGGTCAAAACTAAGAGCCTGAAGTTTGCAACAGAAGCTGCAATTACTATTCTTCGAATTGATGACCTTATTAAACTGCACCCTGAGACAAAAGAAGAGAGAGGGTGCTATGAGGATGCTGTTCAGTCTGGAGCACTTGAAGAATAACTTAGGCTTTATTTATGTTTGTTTCACTTACGCTTCCCACTCTTATAACTAAAATGTTAATAAAACAGGTGGTTGAATGTTGCTGCTATTTTCTTGTGAACAAACTAATTTTTGAAAGCAAGGTTGGTCCTTGCACTGAGGACTTAAGTTCTAGTGTGTGTTAACAACCAGTCTCTGACAAGGCAGTGATTAAGTTGCAAAACGTAATGGTGTAAGCTTACTTAATTTTCGGCAAAACAGAATAGACAACTGTGAGCTCCATTATTAGAAGTTTATTAGTAAAATGTTTCAAAGCTAGTTAACAGTAGCTGTTCATTCATTCAGTTGTGTTCATCTCTCAACGCACATGGCAATTCCCATTCCTCCTCCGATACAGAGAGCAGCAACACCACGTTTTCCACCAGTTCGTTCCAGTGCATGTAGAAGAGTTACAAGGATGCGGCAACCAGAGGCGCCAAGAGGGTGGCCAAGAGCAATAGCTCCCCCTTGGATATTAATCTTTGGGGGGGGAAAAAAAAAAGGCCAAAATAGATGGTTAGAGTCAAGTTATGAACATTTAACTAGCTTAGCTGACTTTCAACAGGAATGACTTAGCTAGATCTAGCCCTTGATCATATGTGACCCTGAAACACCAAACACCGTTTCTCAGAGAAAGTGAACAGGGGTGCAAGAGCTGTTACTCAGTCTTCCTTCTGAAAGGACCCCATTGTTTCTCTCTGATGATAACTGAGGTGAATTCAGAGATGGCTTTTTGCCATCGCTGGAATAATACTGTAGCACAAACTACTTTCAGCAGCAAGTTCAAATTGTGAATTAATTACAAGTATGCTCAAGTAGTTGCCTAGATTTGCATAAAAATCCACTGCAACAAAAGTTGTAATCTGTTCAGCTGGGAAACTGTGCCTGCTAGCAAAGCCAGCTGATGGCATAGCAGTGTGAGGAAATTCTTGCTGGCGCTCCTGTCCTGTCCTGTTTGCTTACAGCAAAGTGATTGCAAGAGGGCCATGCTTGCCAATACAGCCCAGATACACAGAATGAAACAAGTTTGAATTACAGAAGGCAAACTAATTCCGGCCTACAAATACGTTCATTACCTTTTCTGGATTTACTTTCAATTCTTTTGCTATTGCAACAGATAGTGATGCAAAGGCTTCATTAATTTCAAACAGGTCAACTTGTTCTAGAGTCCAGCTAGCTTTTTCAATCTGAAAAAAACAGCACAAATAGGGACTTATTATCTTTTAGGTTTTTCTTAGCATCAGAGGAAGATTTTAACAAGATTTAAATTGGATAATCAAGCTACCACTTCTAAAAAGTTAATTTTTTTATAGCAAGGGTTGATGACAATTCTTGAAGACACAAAATTTCAGTGTCAGCAAAAATTAGTACAATGTGCTGCAACATGCTGGCTGCTCATAAAAATCTTGACTAATTTTACACACGTAGTGATGGTGGGGCAATTGTGGGAATCAAACTGTTCACGGTGCCCTTACTAGAACAAGCACTAGATACAAAAGCAGTCTTTAACAGAATAAAAGCCAGTTTTTCAGTACATAGTCTGACTATATTACAAAGATTCCCTACTTAGTAAAGACTTCTAGTCAGGAAACAGGTGTAGACTATTAGTGTCATGTGTAATTTATACAGTCCTGCCTTTAAGTCATAAGTTTCCATTTGAAGGAAGCTCTTCACTGGCAACTATTTTGGATGATGGTTCGGTTCATGTCTTCACTTGAGAATCTTGTGATGCAATTGCATACTCTGGTACAGGCTTAGACATGTTTTAGATGTGTACATTTTTACCTCCACTCTGCTTCTAAGAGCAGTACTTTCTCAACAGAATCATCTGCAGCAATGATGTTTCACAGCCTAGGCTAGCCAGATGGGTACATCTCCAAAGCTACAGGCAAGGAGGAGGGCTTCTTTCTCCTAAAGACAGTATGGAAACTGTTCTCCTTTTGGGAGAGGGTTAAAATACAGTATGTCATAACACTAAAATGTATAACCTAGTTGTTCTGTCACTATATAATGCTACTATAAAAAATTGAAGAGATGAACAGATAATATATGGAGAATGTGAAGTATTTGATAACACACATTACAAAGTTTACATTAAGGAGCAGTGTGCCCTTTTTCAGAGTACCAACACAATTATGGGTACTGTTAAAGACAGTTTGTCTACTACAGTTAAAACTAAAACTATTGTATATGCATTCACAGCATTTTTGATTTAAAAGAACAGTTTGAGATCTGGTAAGAAAAAGCTTCAGCATAACAGTTCTGAATTTTTTGTCAAAAGCCACAGAGCTTGGGTGAGTTCAAGTTAGGCTTCTATGTTGCCAGGACATTTCAGAGGTGAACAAAATAAGGCCTTTATGCAATATTAAAAAAACCAAGAAGGAATACTAAAGCAAATCTGTTCTTAGCTGTACAAGAGCTCATTTCATGCTCAATTTCATAGCTTGGTTTTAACAAATAATCAGCTAGGGTTGCCACGGGCTACGTCTTTATTAGCAAGCAGTGTGGTACCATCAGGGCTGCTCACTGGAGTGTTTTATTTAAGAACCTTGTTCTGTGGACTGAACCCTGAGCACATCAGTGAGTGCAGTAATGGTCCAAGCACATTAGATGTGGTTTTGGAATGCACGTTTTTCCGTCTGACCTGAAAGGAATCCGGTTTGTGTGCTCCAACTTTTTCCTAGCACAAACTGAAACACAAAGGGTACCATCCCATTGCAGATGCACTCACTAGCCCTTCTCAGTGTTGTGCTGTCACAAATACAATCAGGCAATGATAGGAAAATTAACCTGGCCAGACATTATCAGAACCATATCGTGGCAGGGCCAAATCATGACTAGGTCGGTACACACACATCTCTGAAATTTGACTTCTAGCCTCCAAGGTTGTCTAGGTGCCCTTCTACAAACCTGACTAGTTTATGCTCTAAACTCCATTCAGACACCTATACATTTGGGGTTTTTACCAACAAGTAGGCACTAGCCTGATAACACTAGAAATCTTCATCTTACATACCCTCCAGTATTTTGAGTCTTGTTTTCACTTTGTTTATTTTTTTCTACTAAGTTTTCCTCAGAACATAAAAAAACCAAGGCATGGCCAGAAAACGAAAAGCAATTACAAACAAGAGTTTTAACATAATAGTTACCTAGATAGATTATTACTTACAGCTTTCCTTATTGCTGAAATGGGCCCTACTCCCATTATAGATGGATCTATGCCTGTCTGAGCCCAAGATACAATCCGAGCCAAAGGCATAAGACCTCTCCTAGCAGCTTCCGATTTCTTCATTAGAATTACAGCTGCAGCTCCATCATTTAGACCTATGGAATGACAAATAACTTGTATGTATTTGCTGGGCTTTTACTGTACCAGTTTTTCCCGCTTGCATAAGTTCACAATCTCAACAAATCAAAAATCACAAATATTTGATTGCTTTAGGTCAGTACTGTTATGATCAGCCAAGTCTGATCTCTGCCACAAACAATTAAAAGGGAACTTTTAACTACTGCTGTAAATGTGACACGTTTGTGATTCTATTTGGAAAGCAGCAAGTGGAATAACTGACAATCTGAAAAAGAAGTACATCAGACTTATTAGGCAGACTTTGGAAGAGGACAAGGGAAGAAGTTTCAAAGCTGCCTGTGGCAGTCTCACAAAAGTAACATTTTCAAACATGAATCATTCAGCTTTCCATTGTCCAGATCTGCAGTATCAGAAACGCCTAGACAGCTGCTTTTAAAAAGAAAGGATGTTATTTCTATTCATTCCAATCTATCAAATACTGATGTTAATGTTCAAAATCTTGTATTGTTTCATAGAAAACAAGCAAACAAAAGACAACTCATCTGTAAAGAAATCCCTCAGCACATCTAAAATTGAGTTCTACCTATGTTGTCAAACACGTTGCCATTTCCTGTAAAATACATTCAGCAGTACCCACAAGGCAGCCAAACTCCTTGCAGAGACCCTGCCTTGAGCCACAGGCAGCTATTGTTCTTTTCCATTTCATTTTAGCCAGATGGACCAACCTGAAGCATTAGCTGCTGTTACTGTCCCAGTTCCATCTGTCAGGAAACAGGGCTTTAACTTTGCCATTGTTTCCAAGTTGCTCCCATGTCGAGGGTGTTCATCTGTTTTAACTTCTATAGGACCTGCAAAACAGAGTTATGCCCTCACAGGAGGGTCTAATCACACACACATCTCAAACAGAAAGCTAGCACAAACAACAACCTGAGTGGGAGTATACACCCTATTCCTTTTAGCCAACAAGCCATTCTTATGCCAGAGCCAGAATCCAACTCAGTCCAGTTTAACAAATTGCTTTAACCCTCCAGCTCCTTTTAGCAGGGTACACAGTTCAGGTTTCCCCAAGATAAACACTAACAACTGGCTAATTGTATAGAAGTCAATCTGGTTCTCACTGCTCCTAACCCAATAGCTTGTCTTCTGGCAGAAGACTATATTTCAAATGATACTTGTAGTAATTTTTTTACAAAGAGCAGCCAAGTGTCATTAAACATTGTTATCTAAACCGGTGTCATGAAAGCCCTTTCTTAGTTTATAACTGGTCTAAAGCCATGACTTTTCCTGCAGGATCTATTCAATGCAAATGTTGAACAACTTTTCAGAAAATTCAGTTTTTACCTCTACCTCACAAGAAGATGAGGAATTCCCCTACTCTAGAAACAGATCTCTGGCTCCAGCACCATAATGGGCCTGTTTATATCCCTAAATAGAACCATACCTAATATAAGTAACTTCACCTAGTCAATTATCTAGTAACCATAATTATTGTCACAGTGTATTGTACTAGGTGGGCAAGGTCTGCCAGATCAACATGACTATTTTTAAGTTTGGTGCAGCAAAAGCATTAAAAAAATGAAAAATACTGATTTTGGTATCATATCCTGGACTATGTTAAGTCAGTGATTTGTCAATGTAGTAGTATATCTCCAATACTAACTCAGTGTTAGTATTTCCAGAGAGCTACATTTAGATATTCCACATTTGTATTGCTTCTCTCTTATTTAAAAAATATCCACTGAAAGCTGAAAAAGAGAGCAACAGGCTACATACTTACAGAAAGGCTGTGTAAATGGGAAATTACTAACTGATTATAGGAGACGTAGTAGAAAACAGATTTTTCTTTAAAATCACCTCTCATTATCCATTCACACCTACCTTTTTTGGAAGGTACAAGAACAGGAACAATTTCTTTCGTAAAATAGCCAGCTTTCTGTGCTGCCTCTGCCCTGTTTTGTGATTGTACAGCAAGTTGGTCTTGTTCCGCTCTGCTGACTTGCCACTGTTTGGCCACATTTTCAGCTGAAACAGGGGACAAAGTGCAAATTGCCATCAGGAAATGCTAAAACTTTAAGTTATAAAATTGTAAGCACAAAGGTAGTCATTAATGTTTGCTGTAGCAAGCAGCTGAGCTTGTTGAACAGTTTCCATTCTGACTTCCTCATTTTGTTTGCTCATGATGCTCCACTCTATTTTCTCTTGAGGGTGAAAATTTCTGTGTGAGATCTCCCAGATGTTATATCAAAATAAATACAAATGCAAAAAAGCTTTTCTAGTTTATTTCTTCTCTGGACTATTATGATCAGATCTTTCTACAGCTGCTTCAGAAGAGGGAAGAGTTCTGAACTTACTCTCTTTCATAAGCAGAGTCTGAAAAAGCAGCTGGCTGACGACACATCCATGGTGCAGTAACCTGAAGTTGTAGAACTGTGTGTACCAACAGGACACTACGTAATTCCCCCTCACTGTAAATCTGTGCTGCTAAATGCTTTAGTTACATACAGGAATAATTTTAATTTTTTTCCTGAAATTAAATTTCTCAGATGTGGAGGAGATGCAGAGAGAGGCAGAAAAAATAACCCAAAACAGTAGCTTTGCAAACAAAATGGAAGATGCCTTCAATGTCTTTCAGTATAATGGATTTCTTTCTTTTTTATGACTACAACTTAAGGGCAGCTTGTAACACCTTATTTGTAACTTCAAGTTTCTGAAAATTCTTGTCAGTGAATTCTTTGTCCCTCCCCATTTAAGCATTTCATTTTCTGGACTGTCATTACTTACCTGTTATACCCATATGATATTGATAAAAAGCATCTGTGAGGCCATCAAGGATTATAGTGTCTTGCAAGGAAGCCTCTCCCATTTTCACCCCAGCTCGCATGTGAATGACATGAGGAGCCTGCAAGAGGGTATTTCAAAAGGAGGCAGATGGTTTACATCTCTAGTGCACAATACAGCCAGACCACTGAAGAGACAGAATCCTGCCTTGCTGGTAGCTTCCCCAAATCCCAGTAGTCTTCCCAGCTGTCCGCTCCGCCTTTCCCTACAAAGCCTTCCAGCTGGCACACTGTTTGGCCTGTGCATTCCCCCAGCAGCAAAACATAGAGCAGCATTTCCTCTCCAGACTGAATCAATTGTCCCTGAGGCCACAAGGCCATGGGTCTCCTATCCTACCAGTGTGCTCTAGACTGCCAACATCACTCAGCACAGGCAGCCGAGCCCCAGAGGAAGAAGCCACCCCTTTCTTGGGCATCAGACCACCAGCCCAGGACCATTCCTGAACACAGCCTTGGGACGGACACCTTCAATTAAAATTGCTTTGCTTCCTTTCCCAGCTCAAAATGCTTGGTGAGCAATAACATTTTCAGTTATTTCTTCTTTGGGCTTCTTGCAACACAAAAAATCTGTCTATTGCCAGTTGTCACAGGCAAATCATTCACCACAACAGGGCTAGACGGAAATAAAAATGGAATTTTAAGTGCAGTATGTGTTTGCATGGCACCTTTTCAGTAGCTACAATATGAGGCCTTTTTTTTTTTTTTTTTAAAGCAGGCAACTGAAATGAATTGTTGCATGTATAAATTCATTTGCAAGCACAGAAATCACTGCTACTCTTTTGACCTGTCTCCTGAATGTCAGCCTACAAACACAGGGTTTCAACATAACCTAATGCTGTTTGCTCCCGGTAAGCCAGAGCAATGTGAGTGCAATCATTTGCTTTACCTTGCTCATATTTTCCATGCCTCCTGCAACCACGATGCTGGATTCTCCCATCAGTATGGACTGAGCAGCCAGACATACCGCTTTCAAGCCTGACCCACAGATCATCTGGCAGCTCCAGGCAGGCACAGAGTAGGGGATTCCTGCAGCAACACTCGCCTGCCGGACAGGATTCTGGCCAGCACCTGTGGGAACAGGTAGCATTTTTCCTTTGTTCTTAAAAAACGAATGTTGACCTTGTCACCTTTCACAATAGTACCCCAATTCCACCAAAATTTAGAGCTTGCTCCTACTTTCAGTTGGTAGATGGAGAAGTTCCCAGCAGTAATCTGTAAACAGGAACCTCTCTCATTTACACTGTCGATCAATAAATGCCTGTAAGATCAGGGATTTGCTATGGCTAGCTTTATATCTGCCACTCTGCTTTTGATGGCAGATCAGATGAAACACCTGCTTCAGATTAGCACTAGCCCATTGCACGTGTGTAAGATGAGAGCTCATTTAAACTGCTACTTGCTGAAGAGTTTTTCTTTTGACATCTTCTACACAACACCAGCAGACAACTTTCCCTCAAAGTTCATACAGAAACCAAAAACACTGTTATACAAGAACAGTTTCTGAAAGCTTCCAGTCTTTGCTGTAATCCCAATGGAGATAATAGGAGCACTATATTCAAAGAAAAGAGTCTTCATCTGCATCTCCCCAGGCCAAAGTAATGTCGGCTCTTTACATGCAAAGAAATGCTTAAGAAGAGCACATCATTCAGCATGCTAAAAATATACAGGAATCTAGTTCAGCTTTAAGTAAGACAAAAATATTTATTTCTATTATGTTCTTCCTCCACCTTTAAAACACAAACCTGTCCCAGGAGTCTGCTGATCAAACATGACCCTGGAAAAAGCAGGAGCCTGTTCAAAACAAACAATTCCCTATCAGCCACATTTTCATTAAATCAAAATATTTGTCTCCGAGCAAGTGGCATTACAGATTTTGCAGGTCGATTGTGCAGATAAGCACAAAAGCAGGCCTGGCTCTTAAAATTTCAGAGTTATCATTACTTAGGATGTTAAATTTAGGAGCAGAGATTACCAAGGCAAGAGAAGGGATGCTGTAACAAGGAAAATAAACTGACATTCACATACTATTAGCTGCTTCAGGGATTTAAAACCACCCCAAACTATCCTGCACCACACCCTTTCCAAAAACCCAACTATGGGTTTGGTCACCCAGAGCGCATGGAGAAGTGACCACGGTGCCACTCAAGCGCTTTAATACGGAACCTCCTGGAAGGTGAAACCTGAGCTGCTTCACCGGGGCAGCCACGGAGAGATGCGGCCGTGGAGAGGGGAGTACCTGCGGCGAGGACCTGCCCCAGGATCACCTCGGACACCTCCTCGGGGGCCAGCCCGGCCCGCCGCAGCACCTCCCGGATGACGGCGGCGCCCAGCTCGTGTGCGGGGAGCGTCGACAGCCCACCGTTGAAGGATCCTGGGAGGGAGGACACAAAGGGAAAGCGATCAGCACACGGGCATCCCCCCCAGCCCCGAGGGAAGCATCTGCCACCCCGTGCCGGCGGGGCACCCGGCGCTGCCTCCTCTCACCCACGGCGGTCCTGGCGGCGGACACGAAGACGACGGGGTCCGTGCTCATGGCGGCGGGGGCGGCGGAGCGGTGGGGGAACGGGACCGGCGGGAGCTGTAGTGGGAGCAAGAGCCGGGGCCGGAGCGAAAGCGGAGTCGGCGCTGGTCCCGCCCCTCGCCCGGCGGTGGGAGGGGCGGGAGGAAGGAGCCGGCGACGGGGATTCGCGGCCGGGCACCTGAGGAGACCGCGGGGGCTGGGCGGGCGGTGGCGCGGCCGGGCCGCCCCCCCCGGACGATGGGGCGAGGGTGGCCTTAGCCAGCTCCTTCCAAGCTCTTTCCTAGCTCCTTCCCAGGTCCTTCCCGGCCGGGGGCGGAGAGAGGAGTGATTCCGCCGGCCAGGCCGGGCCCGCTTCTGAGGGTCAGTCAGTTCCCTGTGCCCCCCGCCGCACACACCCGGTGCCTGCTTCGCGCCCGCTGGCAGCGTCGTCTACTTCTCTGTAAAATAAAGCATGCGGATAAAAAGCTCTGCTGTCACGTTGTGGCCTTAAGGACAGTTTGTTTATTTCGTGGCGGCATTTCCCGGGATCCGTGTGAGCAGGAAGAAGGAATAATAATTTGAATTAAACTGTACAAAACTGCCTATCGCTGGTTTGATCTGCTCAGCAGCTGATAGCCAGAGATTACCAACACACAACTCAGCCTTCTCGGCCTTTTTTTTTTTTTTTCCTAAATTTAACAGAAGCCTAACATTATACATATAGTAGCTTAAACAAGTGAGTCGCCGCTAGCCCAAAAGCTGTCGCTGTCTGACCTGCCCCAAAAAAATTCAGGGGGATTTTGAAAGGGAGAACAGAAGTACAAATTTAGTCCTAGAAGAGCACAAACATTGGCAAACATATATGTGGTTATATGTATAGTGGATGCATCAGTACACCAGTGGTCACACCCTCCATGTTGGCTAATCTGAACTTTGCGGTATTAAATCTGCATCCACAGAATGTATCCAAACCTTCTGTATGGAGACACTGAGCAACAGGAGCACTACAATACCTAGGTTGGATTCTCCTGTCTCCTATCAATCACTGTTCTTGCCTTACAATGTAAAAAGCATTACTAGATATGGAAAGCAAGACTGTTAGTCTAGATTTCACCAATAACTCTGTTAAACCATGCTGCTCAGAGAACTCCAACACTCAAAGTACCTTTCTCCTTTTAGATATTTTGGTCTTAGTGAAGAAAAAGGTCAACAGAGAGAACCATGTGTCATAAGATTTCTTCAGTTACTTTAGCATTTCCAACTCTTAGCAAGAGAAGAATCCTCTCAGATATCTTCAGAAAGGAAATATTTGGAAAATCCCGTGGGCAGCCAAATATTAAGGTAGACTGATCTGCCAGTCTCTTAAGGATCCATTGGCAACAGACATGCTCCACTGCTTTTAATGATGCTGTGCACTCAGAGGGACTGATAACACTGCCTAAAACCTCAGATTAAATCTGGATAAGAAAAATATGTTTTTTGTCTTTTCTGAAGGCTCATTGGTAAGCAACCTGTAGATCTAACATAGAAGCAAAACTCAGGAATATATGATTTTGAGCAATCCAGAGTGATTATTTTAGAAAAATTTTGTACGGTTCTGGAACAACCCTGTATGACTGAACATAGTCCCTGCACATTTTCAAAATCCAGTAGAGAGTGAGTAATATAGATGTATGGGGGCAGGACACATACCAATATGTCATTCTTAATGCAACATTTGACTGATTACAACTTAAAGTTGTCAATGCAAATACAAAATCAATAACATGAGATGAGCTCAGATTAACACTAAATGTTAGCAGGTGTTTAAAGTCCACCATTGACAACACACTTGCAGTAAGCCCGACGGACAGGATTCTCTTTTATTTAAAACTTTACAAATATCACCATAAATACTGAATTGAACAAAATGCAAGGCTTCAGCTCTTTCCCTCCCCACACTTCACAGACAGAAAAAGTTTGAATGTGAAGCTGCCTAGGGACTTCAGGCAAGCTCACCCTAGCAAGCAAACCTGCTACACCTTTGCTCTCAAACCTAAATAGGGCTGTTTCGTAAATCAAGACTAATGACAAACCAGCCTGAGATGTTGGGCCACCCTTAAACAACAGAGATGAATTTTATCTTGGTATGTTTATCAGATCTGCAGTATCCTATTTAACTCTGCTTGGATGGTATCCAGGATTGAAATCCAGATGGACAAAAGGGGCATATAACAGAACAAAATAACGTCACAATTGCACAAGGGCAAATAATTATGAAACGTGTGTGGTACAGATCAAAGTTAAGTTATTCAAATGCAGAAAAAAACCCTAGTAAATGTGACTAGGCAGCTGTGGTTTTAAATTCAGTGTAGTTAATGAGCAGCATAATACACAACAGCAAACTACTGCCCTATGCTGGTATATTTTGATATTTCTTGGAAAATACCTCTGCGAAAATAAGTAAGTCATTATAATTGGGACATCAATTCAGAACAGAATGCGTACCTCCAATCAGTAAAAGAGTAAGGCTACATTGCACAAAGTTTATTTATTACCTTGCTGTGAACACAATGAAATGGACTTGTTCCTTCTGTGAAATACTACCAGAGTGCAAATATTGTGGCTTTTTTTTTTCTTAGTAATGGTGGCTCAGTTTTATTAGAAATAGGCTAAAATATGGAGGATTTTGGTATTCACAGATTTACTCTTTTGCTAAATATTTTTTTCCTAAATTTGACCTTTACAAAGAGCAATGTTGTTACCAAAATGTGAAACCCGTCCTTTTTACTATAAATCTGGCATTCTGTTAGTGAATATTTACAAAAACAATTTTGTCAGGGATGCACCTTTTATAGGCAAAAACATAACAAAGAACAATTACTTTAAATTAATAAATCTCGATATGATACAATTCTATAATTTTTTAAAAAATAATTTTACCACTTTAATAGTAAGTTTTCTAGTCTTTAAACTCTTATACACAAATAACGGTACTAATATCTGCTTAGGGCACTCAGGCTTGCTGGACACCTTTAGCATCTTAAGGCCCTTCTTCATATCTGGAAAGACAATTCCTTCTTTTTCCACATTTTCTTAGCAGTGGACTTACATTCAGTTTTCTATGGGTAAGTTCAGCATAAAAAGCATGTCTCAAAGAACACACTGTTTTCCCATTGAGGATAAGATCTATATTTTCTAAAATCCCCAATCTGATTGACTGTGTCCTTGAAAATCAAGTTCCTGATAGGCAGAAAAATGTCCTTGGCTGTGTCAAGAGCAATCTGTGTTTTCCTTGAATCTGTTTTTATCAGGGAATGCTCATAATCTCATCTGTGTTCAATTAAAAAATGCTGGTTTTCCCTCAGACAGGGGAAACATTTACACTATTAAAACTATCTGGGCCTTTCTATGGTTGTAGTAAACCCCTGGGTTTATATCTTTAGCAACTATATGCACACCTGTACTCCAAATGCAAGCTGCAGCATTTATCAAGCATTCTCAAAAATGAATTTAACTTGAGTCATCATTCATTTGTAATTGAATTTGGATTGATTATCAGTCAGGGGATGTCTTCAGGAGAGGCTCTGGAGTTCACTCATTGGTGTGGTCAGCCCCTAACAGGAACAAAATTTCTGACCACTATGTGGCACATACCAATTCAGAGGTGTGTGGGAGCATTACAAGTGCTGCAGTCTGGGAGATAAGAGTTGCAAGTCAAGTTGAGTCTAAGTAGCTGTACATTATCATCCTGCAGATTTTATGTTTTCCTGGGGTCTTTTATATATATATTTATGCACAAACACAAACATACATATAAATTGATAAAACACACTGGTAATTAAAAAAAAGAAATCCTTCTGAGAGGTTTCTGAAGTAGTTACTTCTTGATATAAATATGTAAGAAAAATATGTGATAATTCCACTGAGGCTCTTAAAAGCATATTATCAGGGGATATAAAGACAGCATTAAGCCTGCAGACTAGTATTCAGGAAGCTTGTCAAAGAGAGGGAGAGTTCGCCAATGTCAAATTTGGGCTTTCAGCTGCCCAGATTTTCACCTACCCAAAGGACCTGTCTGTATCACTTTCTTCTCAGTGCAGCAATTGTACATTTTATCTTTCGCCCACCTGTCGACTATAGCAGCCTTTTCCAGTGTGCCCGAGAGCTCATTCTCTGCTCCAGCAGATGCACTGTGGTTTTGCCTTGCTCCATCTCCTGTCCTTCCAAGTCAAGGACAGCATTTGCAAGAGCTCATTGGCCTTTCTTTAGTTCCTGATACTTCAAGTTATTTTAAAATGCCGAGAAATTTATGTACAGCACTCCAAACAGGTTTTTTTAATTTTGAAAAATGCTTTATCTCCCTTTTAACCTAATTCCTAGCTTTCCTGATCTGCAGACAATTTTTTTGTGAGTGTTTTACACTAGGAAGCGTTTCCCTCAGACCCTGCTTTTTCCTTGCCATGGCATGTCAACGCCCCTGCCCATGGTGTGGGAATGGACCACGTGTTCCCACGGGAGTTTGGGGCCACTGCATGCTTGGGGCCCCACATCACTCCCCCTGTGATCACCACTGGGGCCTCAGGAGTAGCCCATGCAGAGACATGCTGGGATGCAGGCAGAAAATTGAGCCAAAAAAAAAGAAGAGACAAACAGCATCCCTCTGAACTGAGAAGCATTGTGGTGTTGGTGTTGTTACAAATGGCTTCCATCTAAAACCAAAGTGTAAAAAAGAAACCCAGAACCAGGCAGGTGAAACTAAGGAGGAGCCATCCAGTTAATGTAATTAAGTTGACAAGCAACATGCTGTCCTTAGAGGAAATTAAAACTGGGCTAGCTGTCCTGCCCACTTATTTGTAATCTGGTTCTTATTCCACCTTATCATTACAGGTGAATGAATATGTGAAGTTTACTTTTGTGTTGGTACTGGGATAGATCATGAATACTTGGACAGATGCCTTCTCATCTGGGGACTGACGATACTTCTGGGGATTACACTACCACCTATTATTTGAAAACTTGACTAATTAGAGGACTGGGCAATCACCAACCATAGGAAATTCAACAAGAGTCAGTGCCAAATTCTGGGATGAGGCAACCCTGGATGTTTGTGCAGACTGGGGAATGAGATGCTGGAAAGCAGTGCCACAGAAAGGGACCGGGGCATCCTGGTCGATGGCAAGTTGAATATGAGTCAGCAGTGCCCTGGCAGCCAGAAGGGCCAACCATGTCCTGAGGTCATCAGGCAAAGCATCAGCCCTGCCTTGAATATTGTGTGCAGTTCTGGGCACCACAATATAAGAAATATATTAAGCTATTAGAGAGTGTCCAAAGGAAGGCAGCAAAGATGGTGAAGGGCCTTGAGGGGAAGCTGAATGAGGAGCAGCTGAGGTCACTTGGTCTGTTGAGCCTGCAGGAGACCTCATTGCAGTTTACAACTTCCTCATGAGGGGAAGAGGAGGGGCAGGCACTGGTCCAGTAGTGTATCTGTGGTGACCAGTGACAGAACCTGAGGGAATGTCCTGAAGTTGTGTCAGGGGAGGTTTACGTTGGATATTAGAAAAAGGTTCTTCATCCAGAGGGTAGTTGGACACTGAAAGAGGCTCCCCATGGAGGTCACAGCATGGAAGTGGTCACAGCACCCAGCCTGAAAGAGTTAAAGAAGTGTTTGAACAGTAGCACATGGTGTGACTCTCAGGGATGGTCCTGTGCAGGGCTAAGAGTTGGACTCTATGATCCTTGTAGGCCCTTCCAACTCAGCATATTCTGTGATTCTTTGAAAAGCAAATTCAGTCCAGTTACCATGCTGTAAACACAACTCAATGCGGGCGTCAACATGTTTGTTCCAATAGTACTACAAAGTCCCAGGTTAGTGTTATGGGATATGCAAACAGAACAACAGAGTATTTCAGTTAAATCTCTCTTCCCAAAGGTATCAGAAGGCTGGTTACCAAATTGCTGCCCTTATTTTCCTAAACAACAATTACAGGTGTAGCCTGATAATACACAGGTTAATTTGAAGGCACAGAAGGAAGGCAGTCCAGAATATAAAGCTGTGCAGGCTGATTCCACTTATTTCTAGATGTTTCTCACTGCCTGCCTCTTTCTCAGCTAGCATATTTCCCAAAAATGTAATCTACACTTGTAAAGATAAATTTAAAATAAATATGTGCTGACAAGAGGTAAAAAATGCAGGAATATTTTCTACATGCTCATGAAGACAAATAATGGTGGAAGGTTTACCATCTCACACCTTACACTGTATCTGAGCTAGGCCTTTATCTGTACTACTAAACAGACACAAAGGAGGTCCGGTTTCTGAATGTAACAAAAAGTAACTAATCTCTGGACAAAAAACTGAGAAATCTTGTTTAAATCGCCACTGATACAGAGAAAATGTTGGGTAATGTATATACAGTATAGCAATACACAGATTAGAAATAACCCCCCAAGTGTATATCTCCATTTATTTTATGTGAAAAAGTTTTAATTTTTTGTCCTGCGTGGCTTATATGCATTTTTAGCATTGTAATGCTTACATTTGCACACAGGGAAATCAAGCCAGTTTGCTACATTAATGTTCGTATTAAAGCCTACTCTAATATTTCAGCGCCTCTTCTGTGTCACCATATCCTGTGATGATTCTGTCTGCTAATTGGTATCTTGAATGCTTGAAACAAATACCTGCAAGGAAAACAGATGCAGAGCAGATTTCACAGAATATTCCAAGTTAGAAGGGACCCACAAGGATCATCGAGTCCAACTCTTAGGTGAATGGCTTGTACAGGGATCGACCCCACGACCTTGGTGTTATTAGTGCTGTGCTCTAACTAACTGAGCTAATTTCAGTTGACAGAAAACACTGTACAGTAATCGCAGGTTATCTTTTTTGACTTTAAAAATGAGGTAAGACTTCAAAGAAGATTATTCAGGTCCTTTTTCCTTGTGATCACCTTACCTGGGGTAGCTATGTCAAGTCACATGTAGCATGGCTTGGGTTTCTGAAAGTTTCAAATTCTCACTGAAATATCTGTGTATTCACATATACACACACATATACACATATCTGGTTGCCAGGACATGTGTGCTGGATTCTGTTCTGTAGTGAATATATTCTCCCTGCTACCAGTAAGCCAGGAGAGATTCCTGGAGCATCTTCAGCAGTGATGTAGCAAGTGACAATCAATTTCACCTGCGCAACCCAGGTGACAAACTAATGTAGCCTGCAGCAGCTTTATGACTTTACCGGAAAGGGGCAAGAGTATCTACCTGTCCTAATACTACTGCTTGAGAAATAAATCATGGATAGTAAGTAAGAAGGGTAAACTTTAAAATCGATTTTAAAGTAGCAGCTCAGTGCTAGACGGCAATGAAGGGCGAACAGTGTGCTGCATTGTTTATTACTCCCAAACGTGGAGACTGATGTTTAATTTCTTTGGAAGCAGCTGGATTTATCTATCATTAACGACTGAAGACACTGGCCCGCACTGGCACTGCTGGCGGGAAGCCCCAGCAGACAAGCCGACCAGCCCGGCACCCATTTTGCAGATTATTAATTGCTACGCGCAGTTCTCCCCTCCCACAGATCCCATCTTCTCCTCCGGCCTTCCGGGAAGGCGCCAAGCCGCTTTCCCAGGAGGCACCGGGGTCCCGCTCCACTCAGCCGGTTTGGCGGGCGGGGGGCGCCGCTCGCTCCGTCCCGCCGGGGAACCAGCGCCCCCCGCCGGCAGGAGGCCGCGCGGCACCCTCGGGAGGGCGTAGGGGCACCAGCGCTGCGCCGCCTGCTCGGCTTACGGGCCTTACACCGGCGCTCAAACACCCCGCGGGACCATCTGCGGCGCTTCCCGGCGGGGCGGGCGACGATTCCTCACGGGCGGGGCGGGACGTGCGCGCCAGGACCCAGCACCACTGCGGCGCCTCTCGCCGCCGCCGCCCCACGCTGGGTGCGCGCGCAGCCGCCGCCTGCGGGGCGGGGCGGGCGCTCATTTCCTCCCTGGGCGCCATTTTGTAGCGCAGAGAACCCGCAAATAAAGAGCGAGCGGGAGCGGCGCACGGGGGAGCCCGGGCGGAGGGGCTCGGCGGTACCGGTTGCACCGACCGTGCAGCGGCAGAGCCCGCGCAGCTGGTGGCGGTAGGCGCGGAGGCGGCGTCGTTTCGCCCCCCCATTGATGTGAGGAGGAGCGCGGCCCAGGCGAGCGGCGTGCGGGGGGCGCGGGGCCTCCGCGCCGCGGGCGGGAGGTGAGTGGCTTCGCGAGCGCTCCACCCGGCGGGACGGCTGGGCGGCCCGACCGAGCACCCCGCGGTCCCGGAGTGCCGAACTCCCGGAGGCGCCTCCGTCCCTCACCCTGAGCGCGGGGTGGTGGTGGGGGGGAGGAGCGGAAGCATTTAGAGCCATTTTGTGGGAGGCCCGGAGCCCGGCCTGGCTGCGCGGCCGGCATCCTCCTCCTTCTCCCGCCCCTGCCTTCGGCAGCCGCCGCGCCCCCCGGCCGCGGTAGACGCGCTGGTCGCGTCCCTCGTCGGAGGCGAGCGCGGGCGGCGGGGCGGGCCCTGCCCGCGCTGGGAGGCGGCGGCAGCCGGCTCTGTCAGACACCTGCGGCTGCGCCCCGCGTGGGGGGGAGGCGGGACCCCCGCGGCTGCCAGGGCGGGTGTGAGGGCTGAGCAGTCAGTGTTAAGGAGAAACCTTCTTTTTTAAACGTAAAAAGGGAAAGACGGGCAAAGGGTCTTGTGAAGGGCCCCGAAGATGAGTAGGGGATCTAAAGCACCTGTCTTATGAGGAGAGACTGCGGGAGCTGGAGCTGTGTAGTCTAGAAAAGACTGAGAGGGGGTCTTATTAATTCATATGAGTATCTGTTAGGCGGGTGTCGAGGACGGTGCCAGACTCCTCAATGGTGCTTAGAGATAGGACAAGGAGCAATAACCATAAACTGAAAAAACAAGAAGCTCCGCCTCAACAAGAGGAAGAACTTCTTAAGATTGAGTGTGGCGGAGCACCACCACTGAGGTCATGGAGTCTCCCTCTCTGGAGACATTCAAAACCCCTTTGGACATGTTGCTGTGTTACCTGCTCTAGGTGATCCTGCCTTGGCAGGAGGATTGGACTAGATAATCTAGAGGTCTCTTCCAACCCTAATAATTCTGGGAATTCGGTGTGATATGTACGTAAATACACGCACAAATACACACATCTGGAGCTGGGAGCCCATCCTGGGGATTTGGCCACAGAAGTCTTTTTTCATGTTGTTTAAATAACTTAGAGTTACTTAAGGTAAAGCATCGTGCCTGGTATTATTCAATTGCTTTGGTTAATTAGGTTTTTTTAAAAAATCTTTAAATCTCATGTTTTCTAAACATTGTAGGAAAAGGTGTGTGGGCTCCTACTGGAGTTACTAAAATTAAAATGCACTTTCTCTAGTTCACATCTTTGTATTGAAACTGCCATAAAAGCCTAAAACATTATGAGATTTCCTAAAAATTCTATTAGTGCCTATGACAATGTTATTTTAAGCATGGAGTATGGTTTTATGTTGCTCGTTGCCAAGAGCAGATATGCAGAGGAGTGGTGTGTGGCAGCCACCATTTCTGCAAAATCATGAAAGTGCTTAGTTAGGATAGTACAGTTAAGCTGTTCATAATATAAATCACAAAATATAATCGTGTTAATTCCAGGCAGTTATGCAGGAATGTTGTTTACGTTGATTCTTTTTATTGTAGAAAGTAGCACTTCATGCTCTTGAAAGATTTCTGATCTCAGTAGGAGAGAGATCATCTCTTTTAGAGGCTACTGAGTGATGAGAAGCACCTCTTGATGCACAGTGCTGGAACAGTTACTGCATTAAATTGGAAGAGTGAACATTTCAGTTGCAGCGTTGTTGTCTGTAACATATGAATTCACCTGTTTATTAACAGAAAGCTAAGGCAAATCACTGTGAAAATTGCTGTAGTCAGCCTGATACTCCCAACGTTTCTGAAAAACACTGAGCACAGTGATAGCAATACGTAGCAGTAATAAACATGTAAGCTTGCGGGAAGTTACTGTAGGTGCCCAAAAAGTTGGGGAGTAGTGAGGTAAAATTCATACGTACAGAAAGAGCACTAAGTGTTTATTTGTAGATATTATGCATGTAAGTTTTCAAAAATAACCTATAGAATATTTCTTGCTAGCGTGTTATGTTTTAGTGTGTAGCTCTATCACTGCGAGTAATGATAGGTAGCAGGAAGGCAGTAACTTCTGTACTGTGGTGGACAGTAATGTCAGTCTTCACTTTTGTGCTTTTGTCTGAAAGCTAGTGATGGCTTTGTAAATGATAATGTGCTGGGCACAGAGGGTAGAGTAGCCTGGTCTGGTGCTGTTGTGGAGAGCAGAGTGCTGGAATTTTGTGTGAGGTCTGGAAGTGTGAGGTAGACTACCTGTAGATGGAGCATCCATCTGATTTCTTGCAGTCCTGACTGTGACAGCAATCAAATGGTTATAATTATTGTATGCTGCAGCAGGGT
>NW_020955428.1:149207-152484 GCF_003031625.1 Empidonax traillii
GGCACAGAGGGTAGAGTAGCCTGGTCTGGTGCTGTTGTGGAGAGCAGAGTGCTGGAATTTTGTGTGAGGTCTGGAAGTGTGAGGTAGACTACCTGTAGATGGAGCATCCATCTGATTTCTTGCAGTCCTGACTGTGACAGCAATCAAATGGTTATAATTATTGTATGCTGCAGCAGGGTTCACAAGCCAGGTCTTTGGGGAAACTCACCTTTTTTGGTATTTATGTGTTTCTGGTACTTTTTTGAGGAACACACATAATGACCTGACATAATCTGTGCCCAATTTAAGCAGTGTTGGCTCTAGTTGTGTGGAACAGCTGAAAAACACATTTCTCTCTGTCAACACTTGCCAAGATCTTCAATACTTCTTCTAAACTATGAAGGAGTTAAAGATTCTAAATAACTTTAGGAAAATTATGGTGGGAGTGGTAGGCAATCTAAATACAGGGGTCACAAGTGTTCCCTCTGTGATCTCGAGTTACTCTGTATGAGCTGGGCACTGGCAATTTGTAGCAATAGCCTCTTAGGCTTTTATTTGATACTTAAGGTATGTTTTTGGTAAAACAGTCTCAAATAAGGAGTTGTATCCAGAACTTCAAGCAAAATGCTTGAGTAACTTCTTGTGTGTGGAAGGAAAGGGGGCTGGAGTGGGGGAAGCTACTTAGTGCAGGGGAGCACTTAAGTGCCTGTGTGTTACTAAGCCTAGCAACAGGAAGTTGTCATTCATAAGTGAGATGCTTCTACTGAGTGTTTTCTTTAGGTGAGTTCTAATGTCAGTATTTATTACAGGAAGGGAGTGTGTGTGGTGGTTGTTTTGTTTGTTGTTAAGCAGGGCCTTGTTTGGTACGGTGCTCTGTAGTTGTCAAGGGTTAATGTAGGTTCAGTAGGTTCAAGAGGCTTTACTTCACTGGCATGTATTTTCTTGTCTTACCAACAATTTTAGGATTTGTCCTAGGATTTGGAGAAGTTAAGTTAGTTCATTGGGTGTCATTGTAAAAATTCTGAGGTAATCTGTAAGAATCCTTGAGAAAATTAAATATTTACTACTAAAGAGCGTTGTTTCTCTGGAGTTAAGTGTTCACAACCAAGGAGCTGACATGTCCTTTCTCTGGTATATGTGCATTGTAGCAGCTTTACAAGCCAGTTGACTCTTAGCATTATATGCAACTTTTCTGTTGTAAAGCATATTGCAAAGACACATGCCTCTAGCAAACCTTGCATTTATTGTTACTTTTATGCTTGTAAGATTTGCAAACTCGGTATTTTTTATATAATCAGTTGTAGAAAATACTATGTATAGTATTATCCTTTTGAGA
This sequence comes from Empidonax traillii, assembly GCF_003031625.1. NCBI lineage: Eukaryota > Metazoa > Chordata > Aves > Passeriformes > Tyrannidae > Empidonax > Empidonax traillii. The sequence continues at coordinate 150,523 of NW_020955428.1, forward strand.
TAAGGAAATATGTCCTGTAACTTGGGGCAGTGTGAATATTTAACCTAGAATAATGCAGTCCCATAGTGCTACATATGCAAAGAAGGAATTGAATTTGATGGTGTATCCAAGCCATTTACTTTGTCTTACTTTTCCTGAAAATATTCATGTGGGTTTTAAAATAACAATACTTCCTGTTTATTAGAATCTTAAAAGTAAGAAAATAAGTTCTTGAAAGAACATGTTGCTTTGCTGTAACTCAAACAGTAGTGGTAATGCTCACAAATAATTTTGGTGGTGGTTTTTTCTTTTTTTTTTGAAAGAGGTTCTGAAGTAGTAGTATACATTGCTTCCCTCGGACCCTGATTATCCTTTACTTTGTAAAATATGTTAAATAGGTGTAGACACATACGAAATGTCTGTTTGATACAAAGTTGCATGATTTTGCTTAGTTAAATAGGAAGACTTGATTACTGATTGGCAGTTAACACATAAATAGAAGTTTTTGGTTAACTTTTAGAGAAAACAGGTCTGACTTTATATCTAGATTACAGCATCAGACTTGTGTTATTTGTACCCCATCTCTGTGGAACACTGTGTGGCTTTGTGTGGAATGAATATTTCAGTAGTCTAATAGTGCAAATTAAAAAAAACAAAGTACAAGCTTCTCACTTGTTCAGTATTTCTTGTACACTAGAAACTACACTAAATAAAACTCCTTTTTTTTTTTTTTTTTCCTTTCCCTTCAGAATTCACAATGACGAATGAAGAACCTCTCCCAAAGAAGGTATGTTTAAAATTACTTGTGACTTCACCCTCCCAGGTAATCATGACAGCTTGATAAGTTGTGCTTTTCTTTTTGCTTCACAGGTTCGCCTTAGTGAAGCAGATTTTAAGGTTTTACCTAGAGATGAGCTTATCCTAAGGTAAAGTAAAAAGTGTTGTTTTTGTCTTAACATTTTAGTGAACTTCTAGTGGAAGATGTGTGAATTTACTCTTCTGGGTTTTTTTAGCGTCCTTGTTTTGAAAAACTATTTTATCTGTTTCATGATACAACTCTTCTGTAAAGTTGTCATCTCAAATAATTTTATTTGTAATTTGGGAGGGAACCCTTTTTCCAAAGAGGCAGAATTCCCGAATAATATTTAATACATTAATAGAGTGGTTTTTCCTTCACTTGTAAGCAGTCGTATCTTCTGTTGTTACATTCCTTGCTAGATAGGAAGTCCTGAAACAATCCCTCAGCCTTAGCCATATTGTTCACCACCATTGGTCTACCCTGGCCTCCAATCGGGAGGCCTGGAGACACACCATCTATAACGCTGCTGCTGCTTTTGAGAACACACGCAGGATCACTCTCGAGGAGAAAAGACAACGCCGAAAGAATCGCATCTTGTCACGCGTCTTGACACCTGGGGAGTCATTCTGCTGTACCTTCTGCAACCGGACTTGTCTATCTCGCATTGGCCTTTTTAGCCATCAGCGTGCTTGTAGCAAGCGTGGGTAGAGCCCCTCTCAAATCTTCGTTCGTGAAGCCTAGCCATGATGAGATAGGAAGTTATTTTCAACATCAGAAAAATATCAGCTTCTTACTCCTACAATATGTTTTAGGAGTCCATGCAGTCATCTTCTCAGCATGTTCAGATATTAGCAGTAAAGTGTTAAAATTAATTAAAATTAAGTTAAAGTTAAGAACTTGCATAAGGAAGAGCCTAGCCATCTTTTGCACCTTTTAGAAAGTAAAGGGTCACCATGGAAACAGTAATAGGCAATACTGTTGCACAGACCACCTGCTTGGGAGCCCCCGGTGGTCTAGGGGAAAAGACACTGCACTGTCACTGCAGAGACCCGGGTTCGATTCCCGGTCGGGGCCCCTCCCCGGGCAGATGGAGCTCGTTAGCCCTGTAAGGCAATCCATCTACGTCCTGAGGACCTCGCTGCCACCGTCCAAGCGTGCTTGGCCCCGGCAGATGAACCTCAGGA
>NW_020955428.1:152505-256327 GCF_003031625.1 Empidonax traillii
GGCACAGAGGGTAGAGTAGCCTGGTCTGGTGCTGTTGTGGAGAGCAGAGTGCTGGAATTTTGTGTGAGGTCTGGAAGTGTGAGGTAGACTACCTGTAGATGGAGCATCCATCTGATTTCTTGCAGTCCTGACTGTGACAGCAATCAAATGGTTATAATTATTGTATGCTGCAGCAGGGTTCACAAGCCAAGTCTTTGGGGAAACTCACCTTTTTTGGTATTTATGTGTTTCTGGTACTTTTTTGAGGAACACATATAATGACCTGACATAATCTGTGCCCAATTTAAGCAGTGTTGGCTCTAGTTGTGTGGAACAGCTGAAAAACACATTTCTCTCTGTCAACACTTGCCAGGATCTTCAATACTTCTTCTAAACTATGAAGGAGTTAAAGATTCTAAATAACTTTAGGAAAATTATGGTGGGAGTGGTAGGCAGTCTAAATACAGGGGTCACAAGTGTTCCTTCTGTGATCTCGAGTTACTCTGTATGAGCTGGGCACTGGCAATTTGTATCAATAGGCTCTTAGGCTTTTATTTGATACTTAAGGTATGTTTTTGGTAAAACAGTCTCAAATAAGGAGTTGTATCCAGAACTTCAAGCAAAATGCTTGAGTAACTTCTTGTGTGTGGAAGGGAAGGGAGCTGGAGCTGGGGAAGCTACTTAGTGCAGGGGAGCACTTAAGTGCCTGTGTGTTACTAAGCCTAGCAACAGGAAGTTGTCATTCATAAGTGAGATGCCTCTACTGAGTGTTTTCTTTAGGTGAGTTCTAATGTCAGTATTTATTACAGGAAGGGAGTGTGTGTGGTGGTTGTTTTGTTTGTTGTTAAGCAGGGCCTTGTTTGGTAGGGTGCTCTGTAGTTGTCAAGGGTTAATGTAGGTTCAGTAGGTTCAAGAGGCTTTACTTCACTGGCATGTATTTTCTTATCTTACCAACAATTTTAGGATTTGTCCTAGGATTTGGAGAAGTTAAGTTAGTTCATTGGGTGTCATTGTAAAAATTCTGAGGTAATCTGTAAGAATCCTTGAGAAAATTAAATATTTACTACTAAAGAGCGTTGTTTCTCTGGAGTTAAGTGTTCACAACCAAGGAGCTGACATGTCCTTTCTCTGGTATATGTGCACTGTAGCAGCTTTGCAAGCCAGTTGACTCTTAGCATTATATGCAACTTTTCTGTTGTAAAGCATATTGCAAAGACACATGCCTCTAGCAAACCTTGCATTTATTGTTACTTTTATGCTTGTAAGATTTGCAAACTCAGTATTTTTTATATAATCAGTTGTAGAAAATACTATGTATAGTATTATCCTTTTGAGATAAGGAAATATGTCCTGTAACTTGGGGCAGTGTGAATATTTAACCTAGAATAATGCAGTCCTATAGTGCTACATATGCAAAGAAGGAATTGAATTTGATGGTGTATCCAAGCCATTTACTTTGTCTTACTTTTCCTGAAAATATTCATGTGGGTTTTAAAATAACAATACTTCCTGTTTATTAGAATCTTAAAAGTAAGAAAGTAGGTTCTTGAAAGAACATGTTGCTTTGATATAACTCAAACAGTAGTGGTAATGCTCACAAATAATTTTGGTGGTGGTTTTTTCTTTTTTTTTGAAAGAGGTTCTGAAGTAGTAGTATACATTGCTTCCCTCGGACCCTGATTGTCCTTTACTTTGTAAAATATGTTAAATAGGTGTAGACACATACGAAATGTCTTGTTTGATACAAAGTTGCATGGTTTTGCTTAGTTAAATAGGAAGACTTGATTACTGATTGGCAGTTAACGCATAAATAGAAGTTTTTGGTTAACTTTTAGAGAAAACAGGTCTGACTTTATATCTAGATTACAGCATCAGACTTGTGTTATTTGTACCCCATCTCTGGAACACTGTGTGGCTTTGTGTGGAATGAATATTTCAGTAGTCTAATAGTGCAAATTAAAAAAAACAAAGTACAAGCTTCTGACTTGTTCAGTATTTCTTGTACACTAGAAACTACACTAAATAAAACTCCTTTTTTTTTTTCCTTTCCCTTCAGAGTTCACAATGACGAATGAAGAACCTCTCCCAAAGAAGGTATGTTTAAAATTACTTGTGACTTCACCCTCCCAGGTAATCATGACAGCTTGATAAGTTGTGCTTTTCTTTTTGCTTCACAGGTTCGCCTTAGTGAAGCAGATTTTAAGGTTTTACCTAGAGATGAGCTTATCCTAAGGTAAAGTAAAAAGTGTGGTTTTTGTCTTAACATTTTAGTGAACTTCTAGTGAAAGATGTGTGAATTTACTCTTCTGGGTTTTTTTAGCGTCTTTGTTTTGAAAAACTATTTTATCTGTTTCATGATACAACTCTTCTGTAAAGTTCTCATCTCAAATAATTTTATTTGTAATTTGGGAGGGAACCCTTTTTCCAAAGAGGCAGAATTCCCGAATAATATTTAATACATGAATAGGAGTGGTTTTTCCTTCACTTGTAAGCAGTCGTATCTTCTGTTGTTACATTCCTTGCTAGATAGGAAGTCCTGAAACAATCCCTCAGCCTTAGCCATATTGTTCACCACCATTAGTCTACCCTGGCCTCCAGTCGGGAGGCCTGAGACACACCATCTATAACGCTGCTGCTGCTTTTGAGAACACACGCAGGATCACTCTCGAGGAGAAAAGACAACGCCGAAAGAATCGCATCTTGTCACGCGTCTTGACACCTGGGGAGTCTTTCTGCTGTATGTTCTGCAACCAGACTTGTCTATCTCGCATTGGCCTTTTTAGCCATCAGCGCGCTTGTAGCAAACGTGGGTAGAGCCCTTCTCAAATCTTCGTTCGTGAAGCCTAGCCACGATGAGATAGGAAGTTATTTTCAACATCAGAAAAATATCAGCTTCTTACTCCTACAATATGTTTTATGAGTCCATGCAGTCATCTTCTCAGCATGTTCAGATATTAGCAGTAAAGTATTAAAATTAAGTTAAAGTTAAGAACTTGCGTAAGGAAGAGCCTAGCCATCTTTTGCACCTTTTAGAAAGTAAAGGGTCACCGTGGAAACAGTAATAGGCAATACTGTTGCACAGACCACCTGCTTAAAGAAACCGACCCAAGCCACTTGTCTCTCCATGCCTGAATTTCCTAATTTGTAAACAAGTAGCTAACTAAACTAGACATCTGTGGGTTATCTGGTTATCTGCTGGAGTAGTTTGTGCATTGTGGTAAACTTTAGTTCTTAGCTTTTTGTAGATTGGAAGTTGTTAGCATTATTAGGGTCTCAAGGTAAATTTTGCTCTTTCATAGAACAAAGACTAAATTGTGTAGAAGTGTGGGGATACATATGCAACACTTACTGTGTGTGTGATGATCAGCTGTTCTCCCTCCTGTCTGGGTAAACTATCCTGCCAGAGACTTTTGGGGTGACAGTTCTTTGTAGGGAGTAAACATAATCTGGCTCCTTAATTTTAAAACTGGTTTCTGGCTTCCTCTGAGTATGTAGTTTTCTGGGTAATGAATAATGTATTTAAGCAGTAAGGAAAAATGCTGCTTTGATGTTAAGTGGTTTTGGCCTTGGGATCCTTTTCATAATTTTTTTCTGTTCTCAAGATTATCTCTGGAAATAGTGAACTCCTAAGCCTCTAAAGCTGTGCCCTTACTTCCAGCTATAAAATTCATGTGAAAGTACTAAAGCATAGATTCTATGCCACGTGTTTTCTGACTGATAGTGTGAAAACAAAAAAAGGCTTCCCATTGTAATCAGTTTCTGTAACTTGCAATGATTAGTTGCAATTGTAGAAGAGATGAATTTCCAGCATATATTCAAGTGAGAATGTGATGGAATGCATCCAAGGAGGTAAAGTATATTAGCAGCTAACCTGTGTTAAAAGAGACTGAGGGGAATTTACCAATAACAGCTATGTTGCTATTGAATCATATTCTTAGTGTGTAGAAAAAGTAACTTATGCTCTCAAAAAGGGCATCTGATGGATTTAAGGAGAATAACTATTCACTCTACCCAGAAGAGGAAATTTAAATGCTATTTTAGCTGTGTCTGCTTTATTACTGTGACTATACTGAGCAGTCCTACGAATCCTGTTCTTGTTTGTATGGGGTGCATATTATGGATTTATAGCAAGTTCACCTCTAATTGTGATTTCACATAAAAATAACAATTATTACACTAACTGCTGGCTTCATTTGAGGTTGCAACAAAGTATTATTACTACTATACATATATTTTAATGTCATCTCAACTACTTTGAGACGCGGAAAATCATGTGTTAACTGCTGCATTGCCTTAAGATTTGGAATATATTTTTTGGTCCATGCTTTGATGAGGCAGATGCTTTCTAAGAAGGGCATGTCATCACCTTTTAGTCTTTCAGGTTGCAGCAGTGTCATCATTGCTGTACAGTTGCATAATACATAAAACATATGTGGAAAAGATTAATTTTTTTTGGCAGTTTCTGTGCTATGAATCCCAATTTCACCATTCTTTTTCATGACGTACATAATTTAGGTTTGCTCATTTTAACGTTTGTTGACTAAACATGAGCAGGACCAACACAAAGCCTTTAGGTGTGGTCTCTTGAGGATTTCTGCTTGTCTCATGGCTTCTTGTTGTGGACTCATCTTCATATTTCCCCTCTTTAATGTAGTAGTTTCTTAGATTGACTGTGTAGGAGCTTCTGAGAGAAAGAAGAGCCAGGAACACTGTAACAAAATACTGTGGTTAAACTAAAAATCTGGTCAGTATTGCCCTGATCATTTAGCCTTGTGGTTAGGCTACATGATTTATTTGGCGGGGGTCTGTTCCCCCCCCCCAAGTAGATAGGGGTCTGTCATGTCAACTTGTGTTTCAGGTTTCACTTGCTCTTTTTATTGCTCCTGTTAGGAGAGTGTGGGTGTGTCACGATTTTAAAAGAATTGCTGGTTTTGGGCTGTGAAGTGAAACTTAAAAGTCAAGTAATCCTGTATATTTGAGGAACAACCATTTTATTGCCTACCATTCTTTCATGCAGAATTCCATTATTTCTTTCTGGATTTGATGTTTAGTAGATCTTTTCAGTTTTACTTTTGGAGGATTGAAATCTCCTGCACTAACATAGAACTTTTAGTGGTCAAATGGTGAAAATTATTAAAGCAGAGAGATAAGTTAAAGGGTTAATGAGGGTAGAAATACAGCTGCGGTCTTTTACAGAGTTTGAGAGGTAATTAATGCTCTTTTCATGTTCAGCTGAAGAGATGCAGAATTTTGTTGTTGCTTGAAGGAAGAGATCTTGTGCTTTCCTTTGCTTTTTCCAGTGATGTGATCTCAGTTGCTGTTACTGATCTGATTCTTTTTAGAGCCTTTAATGAGCTGTTTGAATTCACTAAATGATCAAAAATTACCTAGAGTTAGATTTTGCAGTTTTAATTCAGATAGTGGTGTAATTAGAGAGTTAAAATAGAGCAGTAGTGATGAGTCTGGCATAAAATAGGTGTTAGGGAGAAAGCGTAGTTGGGAGGACAGAACAGAAATCTCCTTTAGTGGTGAGCTGTTAGATGAATTTTCTTCATAATGTGGAATTGTACCATCACAAGGAACATGCATAGTTAGGTGCAGAATGCTACTTTAAAAACATAACAAATCCAAAGACGCTACCCTGTGAACTTTGTTCATAATGCATTTCATGCTAAACTTCACCACTTAGACTTTATTTGCTTCAATTTAGTGGTTTGTATCAAATGCAGCACTTTTTAAGTATGATGTTTTCTGACTCTGGATGAATTGCGTCAATAACATAACCTTCAAAGAGTTATTAAACTCTTGGTCTGATTATAATCAGAGAATAGTCTTGATTTGAATGAGCTGATATAGCTACTTAACCTAGAGTGCCATTTCTAGTATATTATAATACACTTCTGCTTGTCTTGTTCACTTAGTAACAGACTTAAAATTTGTATTTGTATCACAGTTTCTGTTACAGAATTTTGTTTGAATTGTTCTGCTCTGAGAATGAGATGCATATTGGGTACATTACAAAGATAACAATTAGTGTTTGATCCCAATGGTTGTGTAAAATACTACAGTAATTTTTAAGATGTCAATTTTAAGTGTAATGCACAGCTACCTTTTAATTCTCTTGAGATGCAAAGTGGATGTAACTATTTTCTCAATTTAAAACTGGATTTCTCTCTTATGCGGTTGTGTTATTTCATCTTGAAGTTTTCTGATTATGGTATCAATGTATATTCTGGAAGCTTACAAATTAGATGCCTTGATTTAATACACTGAGCTTCAGAAAACACTTTTTTTTCTGTTTATATCTGCAATAGGTGGAAACAGTATGAAGCATACGTGCAAGCTCTGGAGGGCAAGTACACAGATCTTAACTGTAAGTTAGCCAAGTTTCAAAATGGTACAAGTTATCTGAATGTTTGTATAAAGCAGAGTGGTCAAGTAATATCTGTGTTTTCTAAAATTTCTAGAAGTAAGAGGTAATAATCTATGATGTCAGTTACTTGTCAGAATAAAAGTCCCTGGCTTTTCTGCTGTAAGTTTTCAGCCCCTTCCAATTTTCTCATCAACTTTTCTGTTGCAAATTTATCGCAGCATCTAAAAAGTCTGGTTTTCTAGGATCCAGGCATCTGGGATGGGGACAAGCTTCGAAGCATAACCCCATAAATACACATATTTTCAGAACTTTACTATTAGGAAGGAAACTTTTATCTACTGAAATACTCCATGAAGGTCTGTGCCTTTAGTAGAGTTACAGAATTGTAAGATTGGCTGGAGGAATAGTTTTTAGAGGTAAATTTCTAAAGCGAGTCACCAAGTAATGTTTAATCTCATTAGGCAAATTTGATTGTTGTTCTTACATGGTCGCTAAAACTTGGTCTTTTGAAAGAATGGGAGAAACATCCTACTTTGAAATGAGAAAATGTGAATACATTCTGGGAGTGACTGAATAGCCAATCCAAAGTCACTTTTAAAAACTGAATTGGCAGCTAGAGATGGTATATTTGCTGTTTTCCACTCACCTTTTCAGTCTAAATACTTAAAGACATAGTACCACTAAGTCCAAAGGGTATTTTTCTGTCAGTCCAAATGGATGTTCTCTGTTTTTGCTGTTATGTCCCTCTTCTACTGTCATTCTGTAATGTGTGAGTTTTGGAGAGGCTAAGATATAGCAAATGGAAGCAGCTAATTTTGTTCACATCTCAAACTGCCTTAGATAAGTTGTTTCAGCATTCCCAGTTTCTTGACTTTTGGGGAACAGTACAGGCCATAGTAATCAGTATTACTGAATTATCTGCAAAGAATTATTTAGAAATAGTCATGAAGCATGTGTTCTTAGTTTCCATTTACAGCTGATAAATTAGATTTTTTTTCCAAATTACTCAAACTTTTCATTATTTTATGCATGACAGGTAGCAGTGAATGTATACAGTTGGGTTGCTGTTCTTGTTTGAATAGTTTGGAAATGTGCTGCCTTCTCTCATATTTCGTATATAAATTTTCATAAGTGTTAATGGATCCAGAAGAATTCCAGTTGTGACTGAACTGCCATTCCTGAAGTTCTTGGATATCTTACTGTTTGCTCGTGGAGTGTGGAGTTTGAGGATTGCCCACAAACAGCATGGTTTTAGACTGCATATTGCTTTTTGCCAGAGTATAGACTTCCCTCCTTCCCTGCCCTGGCCTCACCTTTTATTTTACATACCAAGGCAGTTTCAAATCCCCAAGTTTCAAACTGCAAGTTATAGTAATAGTTGGTTAAGCAAGCAGTTTAAAAGTTACTTCTTATAGAAACATCTTCAAAATTTGAGTAAGTCTTTAGGAAGGACCAAGAATATGGATTTAAAGCCTGCTGTTGTAAAGCTTTTCTAATATTTAGGAGTATTTTGATTTTTATTTATGCTTGTTATAGCCTTTTTCAGTCATGCTTATTTGTGACTTCTGCTTATGAATTTGGTTTTTAGACTCTCTTAGCTGTCTTTTAAAAAATTTTCATGAGAGGATACTATAAAACATGCTTTTTGTGTTGTTGCTTGTATCAGCTAATGATGTGACGGGGTTGAGAGAATCAGAAGAGAAGTTGAAACAGCAACAGCAAGAGTCTGCCCGAAGAGAAAATATTCTGGTGATGAGGCTGGCAACTAAAGAACAGGAGATGCAAGAGTGTACTGTAAGTATTTATAAAAGATAAGTGTGTTCAGACAGTTGGAAGAATATCAGCTTTTGAGCAGTATCCATGTGCTGTGTTTTTTGTGTATCTATGGCATCACACTTTCTATATTTAAAGAAATGGCAGGGCACTTAAGCTTTCATTGAATTAATAAAGATCACGTCTTTAAAGTTTAGGGTTTTTTAAATATTAGTTATTTCAGTTGATTTTTCAGCAGCAGTTGTGATTGGAAGGACTTTTATTTCAAACCAGGTTAGTTCTTACATGTTCCATGCTTTTATTTTCTAGCATTTATCAACTGTGCATATTTACCAAAATGTTACTTCTGACTGTCATTAGAATCAGGAACAAATTAAAGCATAAAGATTGAGTTTACTGGGTTTCATTTTGGAGGTTTTAAACTGATATTTACCTTGGATTTGGATAACAAGGTATTTGTAAGCCTTTGTATCTGTCTGGCTAGGTAGGTGAAAGACTTTTCAGACGAAGTTCTTTTGAAATTTGGCACATCTGCTACACGTTTCTAATGTTTGCTGATCTTTGTTTTTCTCTCCCTTGCTTCTGGGTATCTTCTGTGACTTCTTCAGTATTTAGTTTTGGTTTCTTGAAAATATCATCTTTTGATCTGGGGTTTGCATTGCCTTCTTAACATTTTCATCTGCTTGAACGGGGCAGCTCCTGAAAGAAGATTGTAAAAAGCTTCTTATTGCTAGTTCTTGTAATGTACTCTTCAGAACTCCTCTTACGAAAAATAGAAGCTCTGTGCAAAACTAAAAACTAGTATTGTAGTTCTCCTCTGTTTTTTCAAGCCTTCCTTTTTTCCCCTGAAGGTTTTCAGAGCTGTCACGTATAGTAGTGTGATGCTTAACTCTGTACACATTATTTTCACTGCTCTTTAGACCAGAAGATCACTTTAGTTCATAGTAAGTAGTGTTAAAAACAGGGGAAAAAAAAAAGGGGGGTTAAAGGTTACTTTGCAGTGGCAAAAAATTAATCCTAGAATCACTGAGGTTGGAAGAGACTTGTAGTTTGTCTAGTCCAGCCTGCCTGCTCAGAACAGGATCAGTTGGACCAGGTTAGTAAGGACTGTGCATAACTGGGTTTTTGAGCATCTCCTAAAACTCTTTTGATCACACTCACGGGGTGAACTGTGACACTATTGAATGACCGACTCAGCAAAATGGGTTTTCTTACGTTTAAATAGAATCTGCTGTGTATCAGTTTGTGCCCATTGCTTTTGGTGGTCACTGCTGTCTCTGCCTTCTTTACTTCCCCATCAGGTATTTGTGGACATTGATAAGATCTCTCTGAGCCTTCTCTTCTCCAGGTTGAGCAGCCCTAACACCCTCAGCCTCTGCTTATATGTTACGTGCTCCAACCTCTTTAATCATCCTCAAGGCCCTTCATTGACCTTACCCTAATATGTCTGTGTCTCTTCTTGTATCGGGGAGCCCAGATCGGTACCCCATACTCCACATCTCACCAGTGCTGAGTAGAGAGGAAGGATCAGCTCCTTCGACCTGTTGGCAGCACTCCTCCTAATGCAGCCCAGGATGCTAATGAAGATCTGTTTTGGTACTATACTGCAACACTTAACTAGTAGTAAGACTATTATATTGAACCTGCTTCTCTTGTTAGTCTTACTGATAAATTCTGCTATACAGAACACCAGTAATAAAGGGGGTTTTGAACCCCTGAGCATATAGCTGAAACAATAAATACTTTAAAAAGTTTTCCAGCAAAACCAGATTTGTGTGTACTATATTTACCTTTCTTTATTCCTGTTTTTAAAATAATGAGTTAAAACTTTCAAGTATTTAAATCTGTGAATTTTGACAAGATGATGAACACTATAGGGTTTTTGACTGCACTTAGATGGTTAGATGTTTATAGCTGCATAATCTTTCGAGAACATCTGTTTAGAAGAACTTCTGAAGAGCTTTTATTTTCAGTGTGCTTTAACAAAGAACAAGGGGGTGGGGGGCAACCTACGAAAAAGAAGCAAAAGACAGACACATGCCCACACACTCACGTGGTTTACACTTTTCCAGCTATTGGCTCATGAATAACATCAAGGATGTAATCTCCATAGTATATGGAGGTAGGAAAATGCATCCTTGAAGAGGAGTCATAAAAGCTGTAATGGAGACATTGGCACCTGTAGGTGTTTTCAAGTTTAAATGCACATAGTTTCAAGATGGTGGAAGGAGTGTTTGACTTTGTATTACTAGAGAGTATTTTTCCAGGAAAGTGACAGTAGAAAAATAAATAATGTTGGATGAGATGCAAAGCTAAGCTATGTTGCTAAATCATTTAATAAACAAAAACTATCCACAATATGACATTATTTGACATGTCTAATTTTTAATCCATAAAATAACTTTATTTTTGACAGTTATACTACTTCAGGGAAAAGCCTTAGCCCCCTTCCAGGCTTTACTGGACAGTTATTGTAGGTCAGTAAGCAGATAGACATTTGGAAATACTTGCTACTCAAAAATATTTTCCATGGAACAGATAACAATGAGTGGAACTTACTGTGGGTGCAATTGGACTGTAGCACCTAGATAGTCATTACTCTTGTAGTTTAGGTTACAGCTCTGTGCTTTTATTCTTCTGTACTTTCTTCCCTCCTACTCCTTCCTTATAAGGATATAATGTAGTTGTACTTACTTATATTGCTTACAGTTTCTGTTAGACACCTGTGTTCTGTTTTGTTAACTTCTCCACATTGGAGAGTTTGTACTTTGTGGCTATCTTTGGATGACTTCAGCTGAAAGGATGCAACTGTTTTCAAGAATGTGTGAGAACAAGAGGGATTGAAAATGTTATTGTCTGTCTTAACAAAAAGAGATAAAAAATCCACCCAAACAAAACTCCACACAGCCTGATGTCCTCTAAATAGACTACTTTCAGTGTTCTCCTGCCTTGGGTTAGAACAGAGAAAATTGATAACAAGGGTTTTTTTCTGTTTGTGCAAATTATGCCTGCTTGTCCATCTGATGGGCTTTTGAGAAATACCAGCTAGTGTGTGCTTTCATGTTTAGGAATATGAGCAGTCAGTAGCCATTTCAGGTTTGGAGTTGGCATCCCCTGCAGTCTGGTGTTGGACATGACTATTCCTGTATATTCAGCTGTAGCCTGAAGTTGGTCCTGACTGCAGGCAAACTCTCCTGTTCCCTAACCCTTACCACCTGGAATATCAGTGGGAGGTGAACTGTACCAAAAAGTGGTTAGAGGGAGGAAGAATGAGAGGTTTGGACTGGCGAAGCAGGAAGATAATGGAATTAGGAAATAGCAGAAGAGGGAAGTTATTTGGGCTTGATTTGGGAACAGGTCATGTTGGGAGGAGGTTGCTAGGTCTCCAGGGCTGAAAAGTTTGATAGGTGAGAAGTCTGGAGTTACAACTGGACAAAGCATTTGCAGATGCATAGAGAAAATGTGAGTTGGAAAAGCTGGAGTAAAAAGTGGTCTTTAAGTCTGGGGAGGGAATGAGCAAGGGTTGTTCAGCTTAAATAAGTTCTTTCTACACGACTGTTCTAGGAGTGATAGTTGAGGTGGAACCCATGCAAGTGCCGTCTGCTGGGTACAGGAGTGTGAGCTGGGGAGACCCCAATGAGACTGTCAAATAACTAACATTGGACAGCATCAGCTGGATCCTCTAGTGTTTTAGTGTGCTGCTGGCATGAGAGCAGTGGCAGCAATTCTGTGTGCTGTCTATCCAAGGAATCTGTTATAGTTCTTAGGCTGGCAGTGGAAGAAGGAGGGACTTGGGCCTAGGTAAGACAGGAAACATGTCCTTCTTCCCCCCTCAGTGATTCCTGTCTAAAACCAGGGTGAGAATGATGTTGCTGTATCATAATTATATTTCTGAAATACATTGCCAGTGAAGTTGTCTCTGTGTGTAGCTGTTTCACCATCTACTGGCTCTAGCTATGCAAAGAATTGACAGGTTATTGAAATACTTCAGTAGTGGAAGAATCAGAAAATTGAGAGGATAGGAAAGATACATCAATAACAATAAATAAAATATATCTGTATTTAGTGAGGCAAAGGACCTGTGAGGATAAAATGCCATCCAGGAAATGTTAGAATAACCTTAATTTGGACTACCTGTTTCTATGCAGTGTTTGTAGGTGGGTTCTTGAGTGCTTTATTTCTTGGAGATATTTATATGCAGTGCTTTATTCCCCTTATATTTCTTTTTAGACACATAAAAGTTGGTCTATTTAAAGTATGACTTCAGTTTTTGTAAGTAGCTAAATGTTTTTATTTTCATAATATCAAATTAATACGTCAGTGGAAAAACTTCAGTTCTTTCAGTACTTTTGAAATCACTTGAAGTAAAATCAAAGAATTGTTGCTACTTAACAATATATAAATTAAAACATTTTATCCTCAATCTAGAAGTGACTGAGGTTGCTACTGCACATTGATGTAAATAGGATTTTTTTGTACTTCACTGTTGCTGTGTAAAGACCCCATAAACAGAATAACTGTATATACAGGGAAATGATTAAATTGACAGTGCTTTTGGCTGTGCTGTGTGTCCCAAGTAAAGCAAAGTGTGGAGGAACACTCTTGCCTTTTACTGTTTGTCAGTGAAATTCTGCTGCTGTCAAGTCTGGTTGCAAGACCTGCATGAAGCAGGAGGCAAACCACGCCACTTTCAGTTAAGGTTATTTAATATCACACAACTTTGTTCACCTCTTGCTGATGAAAAAATATGTGTGATTCAGGGAGCATAATAAATTGACTTTCAGAATTAACACTCTGTGTAGGCTGCTGTGATATTGGTGGTTAACTGGGTTCTAAACATGTACTGTTTAGTACGATTTAAGAGAAGAGTTGTGATGGGAATAAAATTTAAGAAACTTTCAAAACAAGTTAATACTATTTTAATACACACAAGTTTTGACTAATAATGCTATATTTAAAAGAAAACATCTCAGTTACTGCTTCTGAAATTTTGAGTATTTTAAGTTTTCTGGGTTCTAAGTATATAAAATTGTGGATCTTTTGGGTTATGGTTGTTGAAAAAGAATAAAACCTAATCAAAATCTGCTTCAACTGTTGTTAAATTTCTAAGTTACTTTGTTTAAAATTACATAATCCTGCATCGTAACCGACTGCTGCATTTGTAAAAAAAATTAGAAGTTGGTAAAATCCTTTTTATTATTTACTTAATAAATTTCTTGTCAGTTTTAGCTGTAATGTTCCTTAATAATTTTACTGAACTGAAATGGAAATTAGTTCTCTCTTATAAGCAGATAATTCTTTCTGTGTGCTTTTTGTCCCCCCAAAATGTTCAAGCACATAGAAAAGAAGGGGAGCATTCTAATGCTTCAGCTATTATTTTAACAAATGTAAATAGACATACAGAAAATAATCTGGGCTGTAGAGGGGAATCTGCCTTGGAAGGTTAAGCTCGGCAGGTGGTGGGGTGGGGTACTGGGTGATTACATCCATTGATAGGGTGCAAGGTGCACAAAAGTAATTTTTACCCTGCAGTTTTCAGGTTACAGTGCTGAGAGGAGGCAAGCTACCTTGATATTATCTTTGGAGTAACTATTTTTATTTGCATCTAACTTACTTTCAATTTTTATTTAATATTATATGAATAACAGTCTTTTTTTCTTGTTTTATGCAGAATCAGATTCAGTACCTCAAGCAAGTCCAGCAGCCTAGCGTTGCCCAACTGCGATCAACAATGGTGGACCCAGCCATCAACTTGTTTTTCCTAAAAATGAAAGGTGAACTGGAACAGACTAAAGACAAACTGGAACAAGCCCAAAATGAACTGAGTGCCTGGAAATTTACGCCTGATAGGTAAACAAAACAAATACTCCCCAGTCAAGACTTCCCTGACAGTCCCACTACGAGAATGCTATGGTGGGACAGCCAAGTACTCGTTTCCACACCAAGACTCAGACGTTTTGAGGCAAAGGCCACATTCTTATACTGTCCAGCTTGTAATGCTTAATGTAAAACTTACCAGATGAACCTTGTGTTTCAGCTTTTTTCTCCCCCTTTGCTTCAGAGGCCTGACAGCGTCGGACTATTCTGAAGAAATGGCCATCTTCGAAAAAAATCTTTTCTAGAACATGTAGACATTTGAAAAATTGTTCTATTTGAAGAAAATAGAGGGAGAAACAGAAGTCTTAAGTCTGTGGCACACTGTGTCTACAGACAGTTTGGAGGAGAGAGAACCTAGAGATCATAAATCATGAATTGAACATGTAAAATTCCCGTAAAATGTAGAAGTGGAATATGCTTCGCTCTTAACCTTGAGCCTAGTGACTTAGAGACACTGTAAGTCAGTTTTGCCAATAAGACTGTGGACTTCCTGCTTGTTCACTGAACTGCTGGGTCAAAACTCGATGAGGTGAATTTTGCGTTAAAGAGTTTACTTGCTAACCAATTTTGAATAGCCACGAGAGTGCTATTTGATATCACAACAGTGATAGTGTACACATTTGACTGTTTAGCCTTTGGGCTCTCTAGCACCTGATGCAGCTTTAAGTCACTGTTGCTAAATAATGAACTGTTTCTGAATGGTTGGTAATACTGTGGATGCCTCAAACTTAGGACTGTACGAAAATGTACGTTCTATCCAATTGCAGGTTTTAAATTGTTGGAAGTAACATATATTTGATCACAACTAGCATGTATAAAAAAATCTGGTTGTGATAAGTATTTCACTGCATGTTTTCATGCAGAAAGGAGAATTTTTTTGATCTTCCATACTAAGAACTGATCTCAAATGCTCAATACAGAAGGCACATGATGGCAACTGTCTTCAGTGTTGGTGGGGTGTTTTTATTCCGTTGTACATCTGGGGTTTTTTTTGTATTGCGCTTCTATATAAAATGTGCCTTGAAATAGTTGTAATTTATAGTTCAAGGAACACTACTGGTTATACTGTTGTATTGTGAAACTTCTGGGATGAACGAGAATTGAACAGGTTGTTGTTTCTGCATTGTCTCGTTCTCTGAAAACAAAGTCAGTATTTTAACAAACCAAAAAAAACTTAAATGCATGCATTTTCCATGGTGGAATCAGTGAAGGAGTCTTCGCTACTCTATTGATGCCTCTGTTCTGTTGTCCCAAGTTACTTGTAAGTAGCAGTCTGGGACAGTTGGGAGTGCATGTCTGAGGTGTGTAAAGCAAAATGTAGATTTGGTGTAGCATTTGTGTGTTAGGTTTTTTTCCTTAGAAAATAGAGTTCTATTTAGTAATTTGAGGTTTTGATTTTTTAAAAAACAGTTGGGCAATATTTTATGACTCAGTCTGATCCTAGAAAATTCAGTTTTAAAGTTAAAAAAAAAAAAGACATCCAGCTGTCACAGAAGGTGATGTATTCTAACTGTTTTGATGATTTTTATTAAGATGCTATTACATAATTTTGACTCGGAAGTATCTTTAACTGTTTGTGCTTCATTGACTAATATGAGATCAAAGCGAAAAATACTTATGCAGGTTTATCTTTTTTGCATGAGTAAAGACTTAACAGCAAAAAAAAAATCTACACAAAAATTTTACCTTTTTAAAAGTGATACATCTGGAATGATTTTGCTATAGCAGTATCTAAGATTTTAATGATCTAGCATCAAAATGGAGGTAAGACTTACATTAATGAATTGTTGATGTGTTACCAAGCCATTTGTAAAACTCGCTATGATGTGTTGAAAGAGGCATGCCATGCAGATTGCTTGTTTAACTTGGAGTTCAGAAAATTATTTAATACATTTAGATACAGATTGGGTGTTTTCTTAAGTCCTCAGCCTCTAAATGTATGTTTATAACTGAGGAGAGACAAGTAATTTGCCACTTTCTTTCAAAGCCAAGTATCAAAAGAAAATGTTATTTCTGTAGCTGCAACATACCCGAATTTGCATCATATAATTCTAAGTCAGTGGTGTGAATGTTCGTAATTCATCCATGGAGTAGCTGGAATAGAGAAAATTAGTTATTTCTTCGTAAATAATTTAGGCTGTCTTCGTTAACTGGGTTAAGATTTTACTGGGGTTTTTTTTCTGGAAAGGTAAAGAAATGATGACTCATGTAAAATACTTTGAGGGTTTTTTTTATTCTCTTTGCATCTTGCCCCCCTCCTTAATTGCTTTAATTGTCCACCCTTAAATACAACTTCTCTTAATTCATGTCATCTGATCTAGTTTTTGGTCCTATTCAGATCCTAGACTGAAGCTCTTGGTGTGAGTAACATGTTATAACTGCAGCCCTAAGTGCAGTTAGTTCTGGACCTTAACTGTAGATAAGGCTGTGCAGCATAATCATTGCTGGTGTCTAGAGGGGAAAATAAAAGGGCATGTAATCAAAGGAATGGCTATGCTAAGCCATTTCAACCATCATTAAACAGTATACACTTGGAATAAAAATTAGTAGAAAAGTCATTTGCAGTAAACCTAGTATAACAAACTCTAGTCTTCTGATATTTAACCGCTTACATTCTTACAGGATTTGTTGCATGTTATGTTCAAGAGGATTTGTGAAAACAATGCTGAACTTAGTTTGACAGCTAATAGGATTTATTTTAATATCCACTGGATTTTGTGTTCTTGAATGTGTTGTCGTTTTTGTAAATTGCAAGGGGAGGTTACTTGGTGCCCTACTAGTTCAGAACATCTGGAAAAATTTTGATGGGGAGAAATAGCATTATAGGTAACTATGCAAATTTCTATACAGGTAATAAATATTTTACATTTTGGCAGGAGTTAACTTGAAGAAATTAATGGGATTCTAAAATTGTCCCAATTCCAAGGAAACCGGTATTTGCTAATTTTACAGTTGGCATTGGTTTGTGAAGAGAAAAGCATTAAATGATTTAAGCACTGTAAACTTTTTCTACTTGTAGTGATGATGAATACAGTAACAGGAATTTGCAAATGGCTAAAAATCATGTCTGCCTAATAACTTTTGGGATCTGTCGCATTGGTTATCTCCAAAGTGGTCCTGCTTTACACAGAATGAACATCTCTAAGGAAACTTGCATCTTAAGTGTGCGACTTGGACTGTATTAGGTCAGCACAATTTAAACTTCAAGGACCTGGCATTGGACATCACATCAAGAAAGAAAACAGGCTGCTGCCTTTAGCAGAGTTTCAGGCCTCCAGGACTTTACACAGCCAGATTCCTTCTGGAGCAGCCCATCTGAAAGATTTGGGAAAGTCAGTCGGAAAATGTTAAATGGGGCATAGTTGGCAGAGCTTAAAAGTTGTCTAAGGCTTGAATGCTCAAAAGGTAGTTGATAAGGAAATTGCTTTCAGTTCTTTTGGTTGGGTATTTTGCTTGCAGGGGAGATCTGTGGCTGTGATTGTAGCAGAAGTTTCCTGTTCTACTTTTTTAATCCTATTTTTTTTTTTTCAATACTTGTCACTTGTTTAAAAGCAAACAAACAACTAAATGACCTTCTTGGTCTTGAAAAGCAATGCAAGTCTTGCCATTGAATTCACAATAAACCTGTTCAAGTTCGGGTTCTATAGAAAAGAGGACAGCTTAATTATGATGCTGAGCCTATTAAAAGGAGAACTGTTTGAGGATGCTATCCTGACTTGGCAGACCAAGAGTCCTAAAGGACTTCAGTTTTTTTCTTTTATGGAGTCAGCTGTATTGCCTATATATTAATTTGCATACTACTTCCTATAATGCTTTAAAATGTGATTTTTATAGTGAAGATTAAAGATGTGTAATGTTACCAATTTACTAAAGATAATCTTGTGAGTTGAAAATAATTTTTCCTGCTTGTTTCTTACTTCTTTCAGAAACTGAACATCCTAATGATCATTAGTTATGTGAAATCTGTCAGTCTAAAGGAAGCAGATAAGTAATATACTGCTTCCTTAATGTCCTGCCAATGTTTATCTACATTTTCACTCCTCCTCACCATACAAGATGTACTTAAGAAATACTGACTATAGAAGTCATGAAACAGACTATGCATGTGACTGTCAAGCATATAAGTTGAATTGAAAAATAGACATCTCACTTTTTAAACAAGAGTACTTGGACAGCATTTGACAGAATGCTTAAGCTTCTTAAAGAAAAATGGATGTCACTATGAAAAATTAACATGGGATTTATTATTTCCCCCAGCAACTTTTTCTTCATCCAAATTTAATTATTTAATTTTACTAGTACAATAAATGAGGAACATTTTTGCTTATGTAGTTTTTATGCAGTACTTGATCTTTTGAATTGCAAGACACATCTTTAATCAAATATTTAGCTCTGTTGAGAATTGGCCCATGCAAGATTGTGCATACTGATAATCCAGATGTTGGTATCAAAGAACAATATGCTTATTGATATTTTCAGTAATAAAACTTGCCTTCCACTTTATGGGACAGCGGCAGAAGATCTACTGGCGTTGGAACAGCATGCGGTAACTATAGGGAGACTTTCTGCTATGACAATTATGTTGAGGCATAATGTTCCTTGAATTGTGACATGCAGAAATTGCATCTCCTTTTTGTCCATAACTGTGATTGAGGAAGATTACTGAAGGTTTTGTATTCATTTTGTGATAGATGGCTCTTTCCTTTGCAGCCAAACAGGGAAAAAGTTAATGGCGAAGTGTCGAATGCTTATCCAGGAGAATCAAGAGCTTGGAAGGCAGCTGTCCCAAGGACGTATTGCACAGCTTGAGGCAGAGTTGGCTTTACAGAAGAAATATAGTGAGGAGCTTAAAAGCAGTCAGGATGGTAAGGGATTTTTTTAAAGAAAATGGAAGTTGCCTTGCACTTCTGCTAGTTTAATTTCCTGATTATACACATAATGTAAAACCATCTTTGCCAGAATGAAAGGGCAATATCAAGTAAAGTAGGACAAATGTAAGTCTTCACTGGTAGTCTTAATTAAAAGCAAAGAAACAAAATGCTTAACTTTTGGGGAACTGGTGGGATTTGCAGTCCAGTAATGCAGCCTTTGAAATTGAGATTTTTGTACTTTAGGCCTTGCTATTTAATAGAGAGTGTTTAGACTGCACTCATTATTGGTGAATTGGCAGAATGAAAGCTGTTAATAGTACACAAAGCCTAAGCATGCAGTGAGAACAGAAAGGTTCTTGTTAACTCTGACTCATTTTGAATTTATTTTTAAAAAATCAACTTTCTAACAGTGCCTAAGAATATGAAAAATAGATTTTTTCCCTTAGATAACTTAGATGAATGAAAATAGCTCATTGTGTTCACAGTCCAGTTTTTACAACGCTGTAAATCTTAATTGAAATTACCTATCAACTCTGACCTCTTGTATAAATTAAATGGAGGGGAAAATGCAAGTTAAAAAAGTCATCAGTCTTTAGTTCTGTGTAGGATCGGTGGTTCTTAACAGAATGTTAAAGTAGGTTTTGTGAAGTTTTAAGATACAACCTATTTAGACGTCACATAAACCTGAATATCTTTGTTTGTTTGTTTTACATCTGAAGTCTGTAAGATAGCATAGACTTGATTTGACATCAGATGTCAGTCTGAGATATCCTGTATTTTTAAGGATATTTCTTCCCCCAATCATATTTTCATATTTTTGACAAAGCAGTATAAGATAAGTAGAATCAATAAGGTAAATGATTCTATAATGTCATTTTGTTTGAATAGTTACCCTTTTGCATCGTAACTGCTATTTTGATAATGTACTTAAACAGAATTTATCAAGTACATAATTGAAGCAAGTGTAGCCGTTCTTTAAAGACTTCTTCTCTTGAATGCAGTAATCTCTAGAACTGAGAAGTGTTCTTCAGCCCCTATTGCTTCTTCCCCATATGAGTCAAGATGACAATAATCTTGCAATAACAGTTTTCCTAATAATTGTTTTCCAAGCAGCAAGATCACCTTAATCTTAGAAATTTTTACAGTATTAAACAGTTTGAATTTTATTTGCTCTGTCAAATTGATGGTGCAGTTGAATGGAAACTAAGGGAGTCAGTGTTTCTTGTATTGTTTTGAGGTCAGATTCATTTTGCCCCTGAATGGAATTCTAGTTGTAAAAACCGTTTTCTGGTACATAAATATTAAAACATCCAGTGGAATTAATTAACAGCCTTGTTGATAAGAAAGTCTTTTTGTGCCCTGTCTTGAAGGATTTAAAGGATTAAACAGAGTAAGAGCTGAAACTTCCTTTATCATAACTTTTTTTTTTTTACTGAGTAAGCTTTTGCAATTATTTGCAAATAATATGCAGTTATTCAATGGTTCATGTTCCTTCTTTTACAGTATTTCCACTAAGGTTTTATACTTGAGTAAGAGTAGACACACTAGGATCTATTTGTGAAATATTAATTGTTGGAATTGAGCTTTTTTTCCATGTATCTTCTTGCCCAGAAATTAACTTTTTCTCGCATATTTTGAATAGCAGTATAGAAAATAAGTGGATAGGACAAGTAAGCATTTTCTCCTTCAGAGGCAGAGTATCAAAACCAATGCATACATGATGGCTGTAAAATAGTTTGTTGAAAAATTTCAGCATAAAATGTTAACTTAGAGGATTTTAATTTCTTGTCTATATATGGGCTATTAAGTGTTTGCAACAAATGTGTTTTCTTTACATAGAATTGAATGACTTCATCATCCAACTTGATGAGGAGGTAGAGGGTATGCAGAGTACCATTCTAGTTCTTCAGCAGCAGTTGAAGGAGACTCGCCAGCAATTGTCACAGTACCAGCAGCAGCAGCAGTCCCAGGTCTCCAACCCAGGTACCAGCAGGACTCCATCTTCTGAGCCTACAGACCAGGGCGAGGCTGTGGGCAAAGACTGCAGCCGCCTGGCAAACGGACCAAGCAATGGTAGCTCCTCCCATCAGCGGACGTCTGGGCCTGGATTTTATAGGGAGGGTAGCGGCACGGAAGATGACTTCCCGGCTTCTCCAGGGAATGGTAATAAGCTGTCCAACCACTCTGAAGATAGAACTGGTAGAGGAAGTGGTAGCTACATAAACCAGCTCAGTACTGGGTATGAAAGTGTAGACTCTCCCACTGGCAGTGAAAACTCTCTCACTCACCACTCAAATGACACAGACTCCAATCATGATCCTCAAGAGGAGAAAACAGTGAGCATGAAAGGTAACAGAACTGTGGGTTCTCGTCATGTCCAGAATGGTTTGGACTCCAGTGTAAATGTGCAGGGTTCAGTTTTGTAACATTTTTCTGCAAAATTTTTATACAGTGTCATTGAAATTGGGAGAGGATACTGTCCAGAAGCCGTTTAAATTAGTGCATACTTGTCACAATTTTGCCTTTTTGTGGGTTTCTTTTTGCTTCAATACCTCTGCCACTTTGGAAATTTTAACAGTTAATTACGTTGAATGTTGCTAAAAGGACGTTTGTGTAGCTCAAGTTATTTTTATATGAGTTAATGTGAAGTTGAAATGGAAATTATTTCCATAAAGTATAACATAAATGATGTCTGTACAAATCTGTGTATATCTAGAACCTGTGCTGTGTAAGGGCATTCTTACTCATACTGTTATACTTACACCACCTTCAAGATTTGTCATAATAGCTGTGGGTTTATGACTGCCAAGTTTGCCCAGTACAGTAGTTTTATCACTAAAAAGAAGGACTTACTGAAGGAGTCCTGTAGTAGTTTCAGTGTTAATTACAGTTTTTCCCACCATACATCTGTGCATTTTCTCCTTAGGTGACCGAATGTTTATTAATTGTGTGCATAGTTACTCAGTTTTTAAGAACTGTTGTATCCTGTTGATGCATATTGCTCTGTGACTCCAATATTATCTTACCTGTACTGACCAAACCTAAATAAAAACTTTTAATAATGTAATTTTCTCATTGTTTGGCATTGGCTTACATGTCTTATTTGTATGCAGTGTATTTCTAGTACTTGCTGCCTTTTTTTTTTTTTTTAATTTTGTTTGTGTCAATCTGGCCTGATACAGTGTATGCAAATGCATGAAGTTACAGGTGTATGCTAATATTAATTTCAGGACAGCCTGATAGTGCTTGTCCTCATTGGCAGAAAAAGGGAGTGGGGGAAAGGAGAAAGCTAATAAAAGTAAACCTTATGAGTTGGAACCTGTGTTTATTAAGGATTAAAAAAACCCCAACAAAACCTACAAGCATCTAACAGGTAAATATACAGATTATAGTTCAATAAATTAACATGTTAGTTATTCAGCCTTTTAAACCAGATATAACTTCTCTTGTTTTTAAATGCCTGTCTAAGGAACTCTTGATTTCTTAGCATGCAGAGATTGTAAGAATTACCTTTAATTAAGCATATCCTTATTGTTCAGTAGCAATGAACTATGAATTTGTCAGAACCTGGATTTCTAGTGGTTATTTTCTATCTACTAGTTTACTGATGGAAGCACGTAAGCAAGGAGCTGAAAAAGCACTGTCTTTTAAGCATTGTTCAAAGGTAAGACAGAAGTACTTAGCTGTATGTTTTAGGATAGACTTAGGTCCAGTTTCAGCATTTTTCTACTTAGGAATCTTTTTAGTTGCCAGATAACTAATGAAATTATCACATATGTAGCCACTAAAATAATAGGAAGTAGCTTATTGCTTTGCCATTCAATGTGGAAACAGACTTGTTTGAAAGCAGTATTTCTCCAGACTTCTAGAGCATACTTCAATTAAATTTACAGTTAAAATAAATTCTTATATTATAAAAGGGCTTCTGTGTTAGCATTTTTAAGTGGCATATGACAATTATTATCTGCCATAATATTGTCCCAGACAAGTGGATGTAATTAGAATGCTACTAGCTACTGTTTTCTGTGTTAGAGATGTGCTAGTCCATGTACCGCTGCTATTTCAATTTCACAGCATTCATGTCGGTGTTTTAAAACCACATAGTAGTTGTCACTGGAAGTGCAAATCCATTGGTGATATCTGGTTGCTTTTTGAATGTTTCTTCAGCCCTTGTTGCCTGAAAAACAGCAGTTAATACTTGAATGCATGAAAGGGAAATAACAGGTATGTTACACAAAATAGTACTGGCATCTGGCACCCAAAGTAATTCTAGTTCACAGAAGTCTCTGGTGGTGATTTGTATTTGATCTTGGTATCGTATTCGTCTCTTATCCGTAGCATGTGTGTATGTACATCGTGGATCCTGTACATGTAGAATATAATATTTGTAGGAGGCTTTAAAGGCTCATAATAGATCATAATAATGGCTTTATCTGATCAGATAGATAGTAAAAAGCCCTGTGAGGAAATCTGTGGTCATTAAAAAAAATGCATAGCTTTTGGGTGAAAATAGCTTGCTAGTTAAATCTGTCAGTTTCTATAGGACTCTTTGTGTTTTAAAACTTCACATAAAGATGATCCTGGAGTGTGTGGTACATAATAGCAAAAAAAAAAAAAAGCTAAAGAGTTAAAAAACCCCAAAGTATACCCTCAGATCAGAAGCTTAACTTGCAGAAAAGTATTAAGGCAAGGTAAGCCATTCCCTTTGTTATCCCCTGCTTAGAGGGTATCTTCTGAATAAGCAGGCTTGAGGAGTGCTTTATTTGTTTGATTTTTCCCCTGCCATCCCCCCCAAACGAAAGCAACCCAGCAACTGCACCAGATAATAACAAAATACATCATGTTGATTCGCTTTCACAGAACACTTTCTACAAGCCCATGGTTAACTACAGTATAATACTATAGATGGAAATGCTAAAGTCTGTAATATTCATGTTCTTGTCTGGCTGTCAGTGCTTATATTAGGACATTTAATAATCCTGAATGTAGTTGGTTAATTTTAACAAAAGATTACATTTTATTGAGCACGAATAAATACAGTATATTCCTCTTTAAAATTAGGTAGTGCCTATATCTTGCTGCATGTATTTTTAGCGTTTGGGGGGAAAGTTGTTGATTTTGGAGAATTCACCTTTTGTCTTAGCTACTGATAGATATTTTCACTTCTCAGATTTCTGCAAGAGTATCAGTCGCTGATCAGAGAAACTAATGTTTTCTAGAGTGCCTTAAGGGTTGGGGGGGGGATGGATGTACTGCTGCACTGTGCCTCGCAGTGGGCTGAAATTCCCTGTGTGGGTCTCTCCAGGTGGATTTCCTGGCAATTGGCAAGATGAAGTTCTTTATTTTCAACAATATTGTTCAGGCCTAACCCCCACTGAAATTTTGTAACTCGAGTTTTTTATAGTCTGGTAAATGTGAGTGCTGTAAGATCTTAGAATATACACCTTTATTTAAAAAGACAAAATGTTAAGTTTGAAGATTTTGTGGGAGGAGAGATGACTTCCATACAACTTAAATTTTACCTAATGTTTGTCTTGTCTGCAGAGTGCCTCCTAACTGAGGGATGAGCTCTCCTCACTGGAGAACCAGTTTTTAATGGGTCTTTGAACTCACTTGCACTAACCATACAAATTATTTTAGCTGATGAGGTTAAGGAGGCTGAGTGCAGGATTTTCAAGAGCACCAAAGGCCCCTGAATTGCTGCCACGAGGAAAGCAGATGTTGGGAAGCAAGATGCACTCAAAAATAGGGGTAAAAGAAATAAACCAACAAAAGTAAGTCGTAGACAAAATAGATGAAAAGGTATTTGTTAGTCCTGCTAGTCCTGGCAGTAAACTGACAGAAAAATACCTTAGCCAGGTTTTCAAAAGCTTATTGCAGCTGTGCTGTGCTGGCTCCTCCCGGGTGCCCAGCAGCCCTTCCACCGGCACAGGCACCTGGCGCGCTTCCTTCTGCTTCGGCGGGGCTCCTGGGCAGCCTCGCCTCGCCTGGAGCCACGGAGGGACCGAGTTTTAAGAGAACGACTCTAAACAATGGTTAACGACGACGCGCTACGCCCGTTGTTTAAAAAAACCCCGCTGTTTTCCTCCCTTTGAAGAAACCGTGTGACTGCGGGGCCGGGTCACCTGCGGCGCGGCGAAGCTCAGCCCCCTCAGCCGCGGGGGCGGGCGGGGACGCGGCTGCGCCGTCCGTGTCGCGCCGGGCTCCACGCGCCGCCATGTTGTGCCGCTTCGCCTCCGCGGGCAGGTTAGAGCCGCGCCGGGCGCGGGGGCAGCCGGGGGCGGTCAGAGCCCCGCGGCGGGAGGCGGCGGCCGCTTCGCCCTCCGCCGCTGGGCCGCGGGGGGAGAGGGAGAAGCAGGGGAGGAGGCGGTGGGAAGGTCTTCTTCTTGCCCCCCGGCGTTTCCCCCCGCCATTTCGCGCGGAGGGAGGTCGCGCTGCTGCCGGTTGCCCCTCCCGGATGGCGCCGGCCCAGGCGGGGGCTGCTGGCGGTCGTCCTTGCCGCCCCCCCCCACGTTCTGTCCTCGCCCTTCATCCAGGGTCAGTGGTGGTCGGACAGAGTGCTGCAGACCCTTTCGTCTTTGCTGTCTGGGGTCGGCCCCCACAGCCCCTCCTCAGGGCCCCGGGGGTTTTGCTCGTGTTGTATCGCGGGGTTATGTCAAGGTCACCAGCGATACGGCGAAGGGCCTCAGGAGCTGACCGTCATGCTGGGTCGGCCGTTCTTCTGTCGTCGTGGCCCTTGTCATGTCGCATGACAAGTGCGAGGTGTTAAAATGGGGAAGGGTAATAACAACCTGCGTAGTTTTCTGCGCCGGGCATCGCGTCTGGCCCGGCGTCACGTTCCGTGTGCTTTCCCGGTACCCACTGTGGGGACAGGGAAGCACGTGTGGTCAGTGTTAATGGTGGAGAAGTTCAAGTCCTGGAAACCCAGTGACTGTACGAGGTTTTTAGCCTTTTTATGTCCCAGTGGAGGGACATTGTGGACAGTGAGGGAAGGGCACCTTAGCGGCATCTTTGCTTCTATTTTTAGTCAATAAAGATTAGGTGAAGCTTTGAATGTCACCATGTAATTACTGTCTTTCCGTTCCCATCCCTGCTTTTCACTCGCCTGCATGTTTGTGACTCTTTGCAACGGCCTGGGGGCTTGGTTTGAGAAGCAGTAGCTTTACACTGCAAAGCCTGTATATGTGGCCTTTCTGTGACTTTATCTTCGCAGTTAAGCTACAGAATATGCTTCCTTTGAGCTCTTGAGTAATGGAAATTTGACTTCATTAGGTAAGATATCACCCTAGTACTTAGAGCAGCTTATTATAACAGTGATGGTTTCAGTCTATTTCATTGGTAAAGCCCCAGGGTTATTGATTAACACTGTTTCCTTCTGTGTTCTTTTTTTTTTTTTTCTCTTCTAGAAGCAGCGCTAAGTTGGTAGCACCATTGGGATGCTTGGTTTCTAGGCAAAAGCACACTCTTCCTGACTTGCCATATGACTATGCTGCTCTGGAACCTCATATTAATGCAGAGATCATGCAGCTGCACCACAGCAAACATCATGCTACCTACGTGAACAACCTGAACGTTGTAGAGGAGAAATACAAAGAGGCACTGGCAAAAGGTTTGTATATCTGCAGTCAACAGGTGAGAATGGAAGGTTATCGGCAAAGATGATACAGGAGAGGAAAAAAAGGGGAAATAGTTTCTCTTAAAAGTTTTGAATTATGTAATTGTAACATTGTTAGGTAAAATCTCTCATTGTAAGCTTCAGTGGTGCTGATAATTGGAAATGAAATGTAACTAAAAAGCATGGATTCTGTTCTCTGTAGTACTGTAAAACTAGAAGAAAATTAATTGTTATTTGTGGGTTAGTCCATATTTACATTAGTAACTAGAACCAAACAACGTCTGAGACAATAGGAACTTGCAGTCATTTTACTGAATCAGTACTTTGTAGTAAAAGGTTAGTAGCAAAGTTATATAAAGTGGAATTTGTGCGCCTTAGTGGTTTTCACATCAGATGGTCCTCTTAGTCTTGGTGAATAATCTCAGTTGCCTGCAGAGGTGAGATGAACATGCAGTTAACATATCTAACACACAGTGAAGAGACTTGAATTTGGGTATCAGTTACATCACTGGGCCAGATTAATGGGTCATGTAGGCTACAAGCCCATGTGATACACTAAAACATGCAGCAGGCCATTTTTTGTTGGAATCTCAGATCTTGAGATGCGCTAACTTCTGTGAAAGCTTTGGAGTTGTAGCAGAGCTACACTGAAACACAAGATGTTTTTTTTTTTCCAAAACTACTTTCAGTTGGACCGATGAAAGTGCCTGAAATTACATGTATATCTTTTTAAGACGGTGGAATATTTTCTGGTTTGGTTTTTTTCTTTTCTTCTTGTGTTGATCTGCCTGAAGGGTGTCAGTTTACCTCAAAGAAGTGATTACTGTATAGGCTCACTTCTGGCTATCTGCCAGGTGGCTTCATAGTGTAATTGTAACTGCCCGGGCTCAGGTGAGAGTTGCCAATACCTGTGTAAGTTGAACCCCGCATCCCTTGATAAATAATTGCCAGTATGCCTGAATAGAGAGTGGAGATTTTCAAGTGCCTAAGCATAAAAATAATGTATGCAGTCTAAATTAAGGAAGTAGTGCAATTCAGTTAAGAATCAGGAGGTCAAGATTGACTGCTGTCTTGCCCTGCCAGTAGTAGATCCAGGAAAGGTGTATTCCGGAGATGTGATTAGTGCAGACACAATTGGGGAGGGTATCTGAGCTATAAGAAGAGAGTGTGTCTGCTGCTGAGGTTACTGATGCTGTTTAATGACCAAGGCATCAGCCACTAGCGGAGGCAGAATTTCTGCTTATCAGAAACATCTGCAGTGCTGTGGATCCTTTGAGGTATTTTTTAAAAATCCTGGATTTTGGTATCATCTCATCGCTTGCTGTTGAAGTGTTCTACCTAAAGTTAGAGATGAATTTTCCTTAAAGGATTTTATGCAGATTATTTTGCAAATGGATTATTAATTGCTGTTGGTCATGCACATCAAAGCAGACAAATACTTGAGAGTGTGTGGTTTGTTTTGGTTTGTGGGGTTTTTTTATTTTGCCGCTAATTGGTATCCTGTGTGTAGTATTTTGACCATCATTAGAAAAATTTCTAAGACCAGGCTTTGGGAAAGGACAAAGTCTGAACTGCCACCTCATTCTGTCAATATTATCAATTTTTTGAAATGGAGATGGTTAAAAGTCTTGCTGTGCTCTTGATCAGTGTCATAGCACATCTGATTACTATATTAATATCTCTTCTGGACAACAGAACCTTGTCAGTGGCTCTTGTTCATCAACAGAAAGTGAAGTATTCTCTTCAGATTATCTTTAACATGTTCTTCACCTATCTGTATCTGCATAGAAAACTCAAATAAAAGCTGTCCTCTTGGCTTGTGTTGTCAACTTACTTGAAAATGAGTATGCACTTCTGTGAGAGGGTGCAGCACGGGACTTTGTTTCAGCATAAACTGGTTCTGATTACTGGTCCATCAAAATGTGTGAGATATGCTAGCTGAAGGATATTCGCCTGAAACTTTATGAAAACTTTTGAGTATCACAGTTTTCCCTGCTCTTCTCTGACCTGTGCCTGCACCACTGCAAGGAAACAAATGCCTTTGACTGAGAAGCTGAGTTAACTAGTCTGCTAAGCACCTCTGAGCTGCCTGTCTGGGTTTACTGAATTGTCCATGGACTCTCTATACCAATAAATTCCAATATACTTCCACTGTAACTTAAGGACAAGTTACTTTTTTTTCCTTTTTTTTTTTCCCCAGTGCAGTGTTCAGCAACTCAAATATTGTTTTAAGGGCAGTGGGCAAATGCCAGCTATGGTTCCCTGGTGGTCTTGTGGAGTGAGTTCTTCTAAGGAATGGTAGTGTAGTATGGGCTGCCTGATAGTTGCAGTATTGGCAGATCACTTATCATTACAGCGTAAGAAAGGGTAAAAGATAAATCGTTATTATGGTTTATCTGTGACTGCCTAAGGTAGGGATAACAGTCACAAACCAGATGCTTTCCATAGATGTCTTTTAGGCTAGTAGAAGGATTTTGGAGATCAATGGAGGCCTTGTGGCAACGTACAGCCTACTGTGGTGATGATAATGGTTTTATTTATCTGTGTATTTTTATATTCTGCATCCTTAGGTGATGTTACAACTCAGGTGTCCCTTCAGCCTGCACTGAAGTTCAATGGTGGGGGTCATATCAATCACACCATCTTCTGGACAAACCTTTCTCCAAATGGAGGAGGGGAGCCTAAAGGTTAGTGCTTGTTACAGTGGTTTATTGCATTGGTTTTAATTAACAAGTAGAATTGATGATCTCTTTTTTCTTTCAAAGAGTCTAAGGGATCTTTATTTTTCAGAGTTAATTCACCTTTCTGTGTGACAGTTAAATACTTCTGAGGAATTTGTGTGTTTTTATGGATGTAAGCCAAGAGTATAAACAACTAGACTTGTGCGAAGTATTTTTAATTTCTAAAGCTGATTATGTATACACTGCAAAATACTTGTCTATTGCTCTATATTGTCCTTTCCATCTTTATAAGAGAAATACTTGTACAAAGCTATGCTGATTAAAGTGCCATAGGTACTTGGGTTCACAGAAAGGGAAGAAATATGCTGCAGACCCACCCAGCCTAGTGAGTGGAGTTGTGCTCCAGTTGGAGTAGAGACAGGTTAGCAGATAAAGCCTAAAGGAAGAAATCCCCTTGGGGAGGACAGAGTTCTGATTACCTACTAGTGACAGGCAATTAAAGGTGAAGGCTCTATAGTACAGATCTCAAAAAAGCTGTGACATAAACTTGAGGGGGGTTTGAATTAGGTTATATGCCTCTCATCTTTCTATGTTTTTTTTTAAAGGAGAATTGATGGAAGCCATCAAGCGTGACTTTGGTTCCTTTGCAAACTTCAAGGAGAAGCTGACAGCCCTATCAGTTGGTGTTCAAGGATCAGGCTGGGGGTGGCTTGGCTATAACAAAGAGCAGGGACGCCTACAAATAGCAGCTTGTGCAAATCAAGACCCTTTGCAAGGAACAACAGGTCAGGTTTCTGTCCTTCCCCTCTGCTTCTGTCTTTGTAGAGTTCATAGGGAAGTGCATGAGATCTGAAAAGGGGTTTGTGGACAATGCTGAGAAGAAATTGCTGGATAAATAAATCTGGCAGACAAAATATCTGTACCAGCAGAAATGAAAACTTGCAGTTTAATTTAAAACAGCACTTGTAAAGCAGGACTTAAAAACTGTGAAGAGCAGTAGGCTTAAAAGTCTCTCTAGGCCAAGACAAAATAGATGGGCCATATTGTGAAAGTGTTTTTTGCTTAGACAATAATTTTAATTTAGGCTTCTTTGGATTATTTTTGAGTAACTGGAGTAACTTGCCTGTATCAAACAAGATTAAGCCTCTTGCCTTCAGATTTTTTTTTCTCTGACAGAGGAGCTATTCACAAAATTGTCAGTGTAGGCCAAACAACAGGAGAGGGGAAGGTGCACATACTGAGTTGTTACTGCATAGGCTGGGTTTAAAATAGAACCTTATGATTTGCTTCTTCAATATTGGCAAAGAGTAATGATTGTCAATTAAATAATCCTAGGATGTGTATAAATCTTACAGCTAGGCAAGCATTACAATACTAGCACTGATCGCTTTTGAAGATATTTTTACCTGCTTAGAGAGACATGGAAGTAGTAATGACAGGCTGGACACCCTTCCCTGAGAGAAGAGATCATGACCAGTGAGAATCCTGCCTGCAGTGAACTGCTTGTCCATATCCTTTTGAAGATATCTTTAAAACATGTTCTGTAGAATTCAGAGAGAATGGCCAGGAATTCCGTGTGTTGTCAGTAGTCTGTGTTATCAGTAGGGGGAAAAAAATAGAGATTTTATTACAGGGACATAGAGCATAATGGGGGTAAATTTTATCCTCCTCCCATGAAAACTTCCATTAAAAATTCAGTGAGAAGGATATTTTAGCACAGAAGTGAGGAGGTAATTAGACATTTAAGGAATAACTTGTAATTAAAATGTTGAAAGCAAACTGTCATGGCAAGAGACCTTCATAGTGTAATTTTTCATGACAGTGCTTGCATAACTTTGCAAAAGGTGTAAAGCTTTGAAAAATTACTTCATCTGGTTTCAATTATGTTTTCACGGCAGTTCTAGAGTATTTATAGATGTGTTTACCTGAATCAGCTGTTCCATTTTATGTGTGTGTGAGCGCACAATTCTGTAAAACGTTGCAGTAAGCACCCATGTGCTGCAGAGCTCTTTGTCTTCCTGCAGATTAAGACTCAGAAATTTGGCACACCTTGGGGATGCAACATAAAACTTGACATGTAAAGCGTGTTTTCATAGATATACATAATTTATCCTATTTTTTCACAGGTCTCATTCCTTTGCTAGGAATCGATGTATGGGAACATGCTTATTATCTTCAGTATAAAAATGTTCGACCTGATTATTTGAAAGCCATCTGGAATGTGATCAACTGGGAGAATGTATCTTCAAGATATGCAACTTGCAAAAAGTAGAGTGGAATTCTTGCACAGACTACTAAAATGTCACCACTTCTACTCTGATACCACCCTTGTAGTAGTACCTGTGGCTTACAAATGAATTGCTCTACTCAGAAAACACTTCACTCATCCAACAAAAGCGTTTCATAATCGAGCAAAGTGTCCGCTTGTTTAATTCAGTGAGGTATTTACTTAGAGTTTGAAGCTTTAAACTGTTGTGCAACAAAGGGAGACACTTTAATCTTTTCCATTGCGTATAAAACATAGGTCACCTTGCTGAAGCTTAATGAGGTAATGGATTTCCTTGTTGCAATAAAATACCTAAGTGGAAATATGTGCTAATGTTGCTATAAACAAATAAAAGAAGAATCTTCTATAACTGTCTGGAAGTGACTTTTTCTTTTAGTAATAGCTGGTCTACTTACTTGATGTAAAAATAATGGGAAGAGAAAAAACACCTTTTGTAAATGGTTGTATTACAGGATGTGGAGCTTTTTTACAGGTTGAACAGGTAGAAGAAAGGGGAAATAGGTGTTGCTGCGCCTGCCTGAATTGACTGTCTTCAGTCATCCCTCCCCTTCATCTCTTATGTGAGCTCTTCATGTATTGCACTGATGCACGAGCTTTTGAAGTGTTACCTTGGGCAAGGGATCACAGTACTGGGTCAGGCAAAATTGTTCACATAGGACCTGAATGACAGCATGGGATACTCACTTCAAACTAATTGTTCAAGTATATCATAGAACATCCTTTAACTGAGACGAATTACATGCGTATATCAAGTACGAGTTGTCTCCACACAGCTGTGCTCCTGAAGAAGTAATAACCAATTAAACTTAATGCTTGAAGCAGGAATGAAGTAGCACATGGTGTTGGAGCATGCCCAGGTGGTCTTGAAAAATGTAAGAAATGGTTGGCACATTGTATTTACCATGGTCTTCTTGAAGGTGAAGAGAACAGCAGGTGTCTTTTTCTGTTCTTTGTTCAAGTCTGTACAAAACGGTAAAATACCACACAGTAGAGATTAAAAACCAAACTATTGGAGTGCTCCTCCTCATAATGAGTGAATACTGGGGCAAGGCTTCGTTGAGTGCCATGAAGTGTGTGCCAGGTATCTTCTTGGTACTGCATGCTCCAGAAGAACAGAGAGGTAAATATGCTTTATAGGCTGGTGCTCTGGAAAGAAGTGCTTAAGATATGGGGGAAGCCTGAAGTAGCTCCAGGCAGTGAGGCTTTAAACCACAGAGAGCTCCTTGAGCGCAACCAGTACTTGCTGAGGCTTTAAATGCAGTGGTGTGAGACCCAACACGTGCTGATAACGCTAGTTTGTGCTGTGCATTAGGTTAAGAAGCAGTTCTGCTCATCTCTTCCTTCCAGTCAGCTAGTGAGCCTGTTCTGCTGCCTGATGTCCTGCCCAAGTCTGAATGCAGAAAGCCCAAAGGTGTGTACAAACTGGTGTGGCTGCTGGATTGGTTTTTGAAACAGAAGAGTTGCAGAATTGCCTCCTGGCAGTCCCTTGGGCCTGGATTTTGTCGGTGCTCGCTTACCCATGTTGCTGCTGAAGATTCCATGTTTGTAGACACAGTTAGTGTGTAAGCCGCAGGATGTTAAAGTAAGAACTTGGAATAATTTTCAGGAGGGCAGCAAAGGCACTGCCTAACCCAAATCCTGGAAAGTGATTGTGTATTGTGAGTTGGAAGAACAGGGTGCATCAGGATGATCCCATAAATCAATAATTGCAGATGGCAGAGCTGCTGCACACAGAGACTTTGGTTTGCAGATTACAGGCTGACATTCTTTTCAGAAATAGGTGCAGTCAGTTCTGAAAGGGCAGTATACTGCTGCAAAATGCAAGTGCACATTTGTGATATTTTTTTGCCAAGGTGCAAAAAGGCATTTGAAGGCTAACGTGAATCACAAAGCATGTGTATCTCATTCTGTACTAGATCATATTAAAGTAATTCAAGGTCAGCCAAACCAAGCTCTTGCAGCCTTTCTGGTGCCCCTCCACAGCAGGCTATGGGGACGATGCCATCCCAGCCCCAGCAAGCCTGGGGAGGATGGCACCTTCATCCTGCTGTGAAACAGGAGGGGCCTCTGGGTGTCTTTACTGAGCATGCAGAAATGGAAATATATGGAAGATGCTTTTTCCCTCCAGCTTCTACTTTCCACTTCACCATTTTTTATTTCACCTTTATCTGCAGCATGTATTAAAAACCCCCAAAGTAGTAAACTCCAAACTGTCTCCAGAAAATACTGACAGTAACTCTGCTTGTGAGCTGGTGCACTCTTCCGGGTCTCTGACAGTGACTCAGCTTGTGAGCTGGTGCACTCTTCTAGGTCTCTTTACTGAAGACTTAACTTGTCTTAGTTTTTCATTCAAGAATTTAGTTCTGGTGTGGCAAAATAGGTTTAAAGTGCTGCTGTGCCATTCTACTAATATTTTACATGTCTGTGGCATTGACCTTGCAGAAGTTAATCATTACATTGGTATAAAGCAAAACAATTGTGTTTGCAGTCATGTCTAATACTGAGCAGATAGAATACTCGTAACTTAGTAGTCTTAACCTGCCTTTTCCTTCTGCTTAATGATTAAAAGTAATGCTCTCAGATTTCATCAATTCAGCTGCTATTACCCCATTGACTCAAAAAGATAAGCTCTGTGGGTGTCGGTGTTAGGAGAGTCTGTGTGACTGCAGAGCTGAAGCAGCTCCTGTCTTAAGAGACCCAAAGCTGTGCATTCCCCACTAGGTGGGAGTGTGTGTCTGCCTTACTCAGTTGTCTTAGGGCTTCTGAGTTGAATTTCCAAGAGTCAGGTTAGGAAGGCTGGCTCGGTGTTCTCATTGCACAGGAGGGAAAGTGTTTGGGCTTCCACTTGATAAATAATCAAGGTGACCCTTGTCAGTAAACAGTATGTGGGGAGGAGACGATGCTGCTGTGGAGAAAACAGTTTATGGTAAAACATATAGTCAAATACAGACTTTAGAGCCAGGCAGGCAAAGGCTAGAGGGAGGTACTCTTAATGAAAAAGATGCCTTATCAGTCTCTAACTTGTGTCTACGTGTCCCATGGTACATGACATCCTGAATGGTCTTTCAAGTGCAGAGACCACAGGTTTAGCCAGAGGGGAAGAAGTCTGTTCCATTGCTGTAATTAAGCCAAGTCTACAGAGAGCACACAGGTTTGCAGTTACAACTGTGCTGCTTTATAGGCTGTTGCTGCAGTAGCTTTTCACTGGATCTTCTCGCCTAAAGATATGGACAGACAAATTAGCACAGAGACAAGTCAGCAAACCTGCTGCCTGGACCTGCCAGAGCTGATGGTGGACCCAGGTAGCCTTGTGACACCACTGCAGCAGCTTTGAGACACGTCCCACAGCAGTGTTTTAGAGCATGTCTGGGTTAATGGCAAATCCCCAGAATGCCAAGAACTCCCTTGCAGTACAGCACTTGAGAAGTCTTGACATTAGGCCTACGTGGCATGACCAGCAGTCCCCATAGTTGTGGGCTCCTGTTGCACATAAATTTGCAGAAGAAACGACAGTTTTCTGGAAGCATTAATTTCTGCAGAACTCTAGGGAAACATCCAAAGGGTGCTGGTTGCTTCACTAGCTGTTTGCAGATAGGCTTTGAGAATCTGTCTTCCTCTGGGGGAAGGTAAAAACTTTGAAAAGTCCAGGTCTGTCAACAATTCCTTAGTCCATTCTTTTTTTTTACCACCTTCCTTCGGGGAAGAAACAGAATCTATACTTCCCTGGCTTCCGCCTACCTCTGCTGAGGTCCCTTATTGAGCTCCACTTCCTTTGGAGTGAGCTCTGCAGTTCTGTTCTTTGCAGCTGTGTTCCTTCTCACCAGCTGTGTTCCTTCTCACCACTTCTCATGGTGCCTGTGTCCTAAAGGTTTGTCCTTTATGCTACTGACAATAGAGCTGGAGCTCTAAAAAGTCAGATCTAGAAGCAAGTACCATGGTAATTCACCTATTTTTGTTCATAAGCTTTGTAACAGCAATAGCAGAAGATCACTGGACAGGAATTTCAGTTGTACAGTGTTTTTATAAGAGAAGGTTAAAAGTTGTTACATCACTGCTGCAAGAAATGTCACTGACATATGAGAGATCTGCAAGCCAGAAGGTAAGGAGAAAGAATATCTGTTAATTTAAGTGTCATGATTTTAAGGTAATCTCATAGTTCTCAGAAGGACTAATTTGTACTATTTCAATATTTGGACTTGACAGGAAATGGCGATGTTGCAACCCTTGTTACGCTTCTAGAAATTCAGACCTGAGGTAGCTAAAAGCAAGGCCTTCCAGTTTTCAGGAATTTTGGAATTTGGCTGTGATCAAAACTGGACAGAATTGAAAACTTGTCAGTATTTCCAGGAATCCAGAAGCTCCCCAGACCCTACAGCTGCTGAGGAAGTCTGGTGTTCTTGTCTGTCCGGACAGCTGTTGTGGACTTCAAGCCTCACGCTACCCCCAAAAGTAATTCAGAACTGTTTCAAACAAACCATTTTTGACTCACAAAGGTAGTGTTTAGATAAGTTCTCTGTCTCTCTATGTATGTGTCTTCTGACTAAATGCTTCACTGGGCTGTTTCCAGCCACTCTTACCCCTCCAGCAGAGTTGTGTTAAGAGGCTGTAGTGGTGAGGGGAAATGCAGGCTTTCAAAGAATACATCATTAAGCTGCCATTGATTTCTCCCTCCCTTAAAAGATGCATATGAA
This sequence comes from Empidonax traillii, assembly GCF_003031625.1. Lineage (NCBI taxonomy): Eukaryota > Metazoa > Chordata > Aves > Passeriformes > Tyrannidae > Empidonax > Empidonax traillii. The sequence goes on from NW_020955428.1 coordinate 188,653, forward strand.
CCTGGTCAGCCTGCCAGGAGAAGAGCTTAACTCTTGGGTTCTTTGAGTATTTGAGTTCATTTCCCAAGAGACTGAGAGGAACTTGTATCAGAGTGACTTAACCCTTTTCTTTCATCTGGACTCCCCCACTTCTCCTTGGGTTTAATTGCAATAAACTATACTGGTATTTACAGGAAAGAAATACTCAATAATTTCTGCTTATTTCTTTTTTCTTATGAAAGAAAAAGGATCACAAAACTAAAACTCTCACCTTTTGGTGTTTTTTTGGGGATAAAGGGATATTTATGAAAGCTTAAGTGTAGGGCGTGGTGCTTGTTTGCATAACTAAATAAAATGGGAACAAACAATTGGAATTAGTCTGTCTGAGGGTCAAAAGCTCCAGTGGGAATTTTTCACTTGCCTTCATGAGATCCAGGTCACTTAAAAGCAGTTCAGAGCCAGAATTGCTGCTTTTCTCTTTTTTGTAGCTGGGAATTAAGAATTGTTCCTGGATTTTGTTATGTATAAAATGTAAGTCATAGCAGTTAAGTGGTGGTTGTTGTCCATCTGCTGATACTCATTGCTATGCTAAATGCATTCTCTCCAACAGTGCAACACACATGGTAAGTGTGAGGGGCAAACCTATGTCTTGTATAGGAGAAGGCTCAGGATATTAAATGGAACTAAATGCTTTTGTTGCAGATGTGGCCTGTCTGGCATAAACACTGTGGAACAGATAGAGGTGTGGACTGGTGATGAGGTTTCACCCTTGAAACTGGTCCTTGAAAGTAACACCTGCATCTACTGATTCTGAGCTGACCTGCCCAGCAAGCTCCAATGTCAACTTCATTTAGAAAGTAGCACGTTTCTGTGGCCTCAGAGAAGTATCCAAGCAGCTAGCTCATGTTGGGATATAGCACGATCCCATCAAAGTCCTCTTTCCTTTGCCTGAGCGCTTTGCATCAGCAGCCAGTATGTCACAACAGTGCAATGATCTTCCTGCTGTATTTTTTATTCCAAATCCCAAAGAGTTCACTGTAGGGCAGTTTTGCATGGATAGAAAAGAGCAAAGCTGTCCATGGCCGACTGAGAAGCTATCCCCATGTACTGCACCTGGGAGCATGCTTCGGGTCGGCTGCAAAGGGATTCTGTGGACTGCAACACTGACTGGGCTGGTCCTGGCATCAAGACAGCAATATGGAGAAGTCCTAGTCTGGCTCTGACTCACTGGGAGTTTCTTGCAGAGTCTGAGCTGGACCTGACATCTGAAAACCCTAGCCATGCTGTTCGATTATGGATCCTTACAGATTGCAGTTTTGAAGGGGCTAATATGTGTCTAAATATTCAAATATGATTGTGAACTTATCTCTGCGTGTGTCATTCTGTTAACCTTCTCCAAATGTTTGGAGAAAAAAAGGCAGAAAAACCATCTGGTTACACTCACTCTTGCAAACAAGCATCTGGCTGCCAGACTTTAGAATCTGTGTAATCTCTGCTCGTGTGGTTTCCATGCTTTGATTCCCTGTTACAACTGAGCAGCGGAGAGGAACTCTCCCGTCGTGGCAGAGTGTGAGCTGAAAACGTGTTGGAAGGACAGACGGTGTCCCCCATTAGACCTTGTTTACATGGAAGCGTTGCCAGGTTAATCCAAGTGGCAGTATATGTGTATGGTTCTTATATTGCTTCATCACTAAAGCCTTGGCCTTAAAAAGCTATTGCTTGCACTGGAACTGCACTTGCAGTTACCCAGATGTATTGTAGAGGTGAAATGTCAGTCCTGCTCTAGAAAAGTCATAAAAAATGAATGCTTTCTATTAGCCTCTGAACTGAAATTCAGGGAAAATATGTTTTGCTTTCCTTACACACTATACACTCCGCCACCCTCCCCACCCCTGCAAGAAAATGAGAACTTGAGTATTCCCTCACTCGTTTATTTCTGGATGAATGAAAAAGAGTGGGATGAAAGCACAGGTCATGTGAAGAGGGAGGACACAGGTGCTGCAGTGTTGCCTCTGTTGTCTAGGGGGTGGTTTGGACACTCCTCCAAACTGCGAGAGAGCGGCACTGAATTCTTCCTTTACTGAGATGGACCTGAATGTGTATCTCCCACCAGCATGCCCAGTCTGTCACGCCAGGAACATTTTGAGTTCCTGCAACCAAAATGAGAAATGCTCCTTAGCTGGGGTAGTCAGGCAGAGGTGACCTCCTCCAGACCACTGCCCAAGACGTTCTCCCAACAAGGAGACTCGGAATATTTAAAAAAATACTATAGGCAGTAGCCTGACCGCTCAAGGGGAGCTGTCTGCCCTCAGCATGATCTCATTCCACTAAACGAGCCCCACATCCTCTTTCCAGTTCCAAGCGTTTGGTGTCTTTGGATGAATTGGCAAGACATTTTGAATCAGTCAACACCCCATATTCAGTAAATAAGTTATTTGCTTCTCCCAGTCTTGCCCAAAGCATTTTTCAGCTCCACAAAACTATTTTCTATTGGCTTGAAAGGGGAACAGGAATGAAATAAATCTGTTGACTGAGTCAGAGAACATGTAACAGCAGCTAAACAAGAACTCTGATTTACTGATTTTCGTCACAATCAAATTTAGACTCTATCTTCTACAGATATTTAGGCTGTGGAATGTTTTTTTTTCCAAAGGAATTCACAATGAATTTGTTCATCTTAAGTCAGAATGACGGTCTTGGTGTCAGTTGGCAGTGACATTTGGGTTATATTAATGAGAGCAAAATTAAATATAGTACAAAATTAAATTTAGCACTGAGTAGGAATCAACAACATGAAAAAGAAGAAAGAACTACCCATAAGACTGCAGATCAAAGGGAGAGAATTACTGGAAATTATTGGAGTTTTTTGTAGCTTTGGGTTTTTTTCAAGGAAAGAAAAAGAAGACCATAGGCTGAAAATAGGGATAATCACATTCTTTTTTAAGACAACACAATCTCACCTTCTGCTGGAGAAATAGGCAGGTTTTATCTTTCACCTTGACCACAAAAATAAATGCAGTGGAAGAGACAGAGAGAGGAGAGAGTCTCTGATTTTGTGTTTCATACTAATGTGTATGCTGTTCTGGACAATGGTGAGAAATTTGTAACATTTTTCTGGAAAAAAAAAAAAAAAAAGGAAAACATGTCCAAACTAGGAATCAGAAAAAGGATATAAGTGAAAAACAACAAAGCCAAAAAGCTGTGCTTGTAGAAAGCCAGTTACTTGGTTTTCTGTTACAGTATATTTTTGGTGAAGATTAAAAGCTGCCCACAGGAGTTAGCAGTATCACCACCATCCACTCAAAACAACCTGTCACCTCCATTGCCATCATCTGTCAGCCAAGGATTATCAAACATGCCCCAGCCTTGTTAACAGTAAACTTTAAGAAAAATGTGTCAGACAGACTCTGCCTAGACCAGAAAATACCCTACTGCCACATTAACTGTTACTCTCAAATTGAACTAACATTAAACTAGGCAGCGTTAATGTATGTATGGACCCTCTGCTGTCCTAAAGGTAGCTGCTCCTTGTCGTCAAAGGAAATGCTCCCAGAAGACCCTATAACTGCTTTTGGTGTTTGTTTTCTGATGTCCCGACAGTCCAGGTTCAAACATCCACCTTTTCTGTATGACGGCACAGATCATCATGGCTCATGCAGGATGAATCCACCAGGCAGCTGTTTATTAGGCCATGATCTACATAGGCAGGGATGAGCACTTCCATCCGGAGATGGTATTTTTCCATAGGAACGTAATAATCCATTTTATGTCACTTTCTTTGCCATGTGGCAAAAGAGAGAAGAGAACAGACAATGGTAGCCCCTGGCTGCTTCTTGTGATCTCTAAAACTGTGCAGATATCATGCAAATTAAAAAAAAAAAATCGGTTTATGAACAAAAAGTCTTTTTCATTTTTTCCCCTAGGAAGTGACTGCTTTTATTCGTGTTATGCTATCAATTCAAATACAAGAAAAAGCAGGAAGTGATATGCTGAAATAACCTGTTTTCATTTCATCCTTCTTGAAGTCCAGACTACCATTGCTCTGGTAGGAACTTAGGCAGACTGTACTGTTTTCTTATAACCTTTTGGTGAACTATTTTCTGCTCTTTGTCATATGTCTTTAACTGGGATTGTGCTTTTTAATGAGAACAAATAAAACTAAAATTCAACTTCTCCACTAACCAAAGGTATGATCTGGCATTCTGGGGTGCTTAGGTATCTCACAATACTATGCTTCATCTATCATTTAAAGTGGCCAAAAATGCAAACAAAATTGTCTGTGAGTTTCTTGTGCTCTTCCTAGTAAGGTGAAGCATTCCACCATAATGCAGAATGGAAGCGGTGCTTGATACAGCTGGCAGTGGAAAATGGCATTATATGGAAAACAATGAGAAAATTTCCCTGAAATATATATTCTGCATTTAAAAGGATTGATTTGTATCCTTCCTTTAAAAAATAGGTTTTTTGCTGAGAGCCAGGTGAATTTTTTCTTCAAATTTGGCATGCAACCTTTCTTCTCTGAACTTAGTTTTGAGTTTGATCCCAATGATCCCATTTACTTTGAATGATTAATAAACTTAATTTGGATTGGAAGTAAACCATTAAAAACATTGCAATAAAAAACCTAAAATGGCCCAGATTCAGGTGAAAATTTCCTGTTGCTAGTGAAACATTAGTTCGGGAAACAGGTGAATTTGGAATGTCAGTATGTAGAGGACTAAATTCTGAACAAATGCATTTAGCTCTGATTTATGTTAAATTGTTCACATGTGGTATTTATAGTCAAGAGTATCATGGAGTAAAAAGCCTGCTGCGTTCCAGTGATGTCTCTGTCAGGCAAGTCTCAACACTTCTCTAAAGCTGCATGTATAAATTCCATGAGGTCATGACTGCTGGTCTTGTCCTGTGTCCTCAGTACCTAAAATTGTAACTCTTCACAAGTCCTCCAGGAAATTTCAGTTTCAACCTCCTTAAGAGACAGGATATCAATACACTTCCAGAGGAACATAAGCAAGAGAGACCAGAAAAAGTGCTGCTGCTTTCTGAAAAGGATGTACATGCAGATAGGAGAAGGAGACGCTGGGGAGCAGTGCTGTGGAAAGGGACCTGGGGATCCTGGTCAATGGCAAGTTGAATATGAGTTAGCAGTGCCCTGGCAGCCAGGAAGGTGAACCGTGTCCTGGAGGGCATCAGGCAAAGCATCACCAGCCGGTCAAAGAGGAGATTGTCCTTTTCTGCTCTGCACTGGAGTGGCCTCACCTTGGATATTGTGTGCAGGTTTGGGCGCTGCAATATAAAAAAGAACATGGGCAATGAAGATGGTGAAGGGCTTTGAGGGGAAGCCGTATGAGGAGCAGCTGAGGGCACTTGGTCCGTTCAGCCTAGAGAAGAGGAGACTGAGGGGAGACCTCAATGCAGTCTATAATTTCCTCATGAGGGAAAGAGGAGGGGCAGACACTGATCTCTTCACTGTGGTAACCAGGGACAGAACCTGAGGGAATGGCCTGAAGTTGTGTCAGGGGAGGTTTAGGTTGAATATTAGAAAAAGGTTCATCCAGAAGGTTGTTGGGCACTGGAAGAGGTTTCCCAGGGCAGTGGTCACAGCACCAAGTATGACAGAGTTCTAGAAGCATTTGGATGGTACCCTGAGGCACATGGCATGACTCTTGGGAGTAGTCATGTGCAGGGCGTAGGGTTGGACTCAGTGATCCTTGTAAGTCTCCTCTAACTCCAAATACATCAGATCTGTATGTATTTGGAGAAAGCTTGGATATCTTGAGAAGTGTTTTGTACTTTTTCACTGGGAGCTGAAAGAATCCTTGGGAGCCCCATCAGCATCACCATAGTCTGTGAATGTCTGATTAATAATGCTGGATTAGAACAGCTATGACCAAATTGGCTGCTTGCTCTTCTCTCAGTACCATTTAACAGATTAAGCTTATTAAATTTAATGTGGCATAACATTCCCTCCAAGCAATTACTGCTGGGGCTGTGGTGGTGTCTAGAAGGTCATTGCCTGACCCTTGGCCTGGGATAAAATTAGTATTGAAAGAACACTCTGTATAAGTAGGGCCCAGGAACCTCTGGCTGTGTGTGGGACAGATGAGGCTATCTGCTTGCTCCCCTAAGGCACAGCCATAAATATTATTGTGGTAATGAGAGTTTGCAGAAAAATCTGAGACAGTTCTTCCTCTGAGGGATGCTGACTTAGAAATAGTTTGAATAGAGATATGTGTTCTCTAACAAAGAGGTCTGGGATATCCCATATTCTTCTGAGATCCCCTAGCGAATATACTGACCGTATCTGAGGTATTTTTGCACAAGAATGCACATCCAGTGTCTGGAGCAGGGTATAGAAATGTATTCCAAAAAGGTGAATGGGTGATGCTGGTAAAATACTGCTATATTAACATACAAGTAAGTGTTCTTTTTCTGAAGGTACCTGTAATTACAGTTGTAGAAGAAATAACCATCTATTTATTTGGAGGTAATCAATCATGTCATGGCTTATGCAGGAATTTATACAAAATGGATGAACATAATGTCTCTTTGTGTTTTAAAACCAATAAATTTAATCTCTTTTTCTTCCCTTTCTCATTTTCCCCATAATTTACTTTACTCTTTTTGTCTTTCTCTTTGATGAGATATTGAGTTCTTTCTCTCTCCAGAAGCTGAAAGCTCCAATCAAATCCTTGCCTCCCTCTTACTAATGTGTGCAACCCTGCAGAGTAGTAGGGTGAGTCAGTAGTGAGTCTATGGCTAGTCTGAGCCTCTGCACCTAAGTGCATAGAATAATCAGGTTTTCCAAGGCCAACCAATTCTATATGATACAAGACAGCCTCTAAAAGAAATTATGATCTCTTGTTTTAGAGACAGCAGTAACTAATCTATCTCCCTCTGGATCACACCGATGTAATATAATTAACTTTTTCTGCTAGAGTAAGGAGTTTGGATAGGAAACTTTCATGGGAAAACTAAGGAGCTGTAATACTAATGTAGCCAGTAGACCTGGGTTGCCAAAAAAATAGGTTATACGTGGCAAGAAATAGGTTTTTCTGTGGAGTAAAAACAAGATGTTCACAAGCCTATTTTGTGTTCTCATGCTTTGCTTTATTTAACTGAGCTGCCAAAAGGCCTCTCCTACCTGGTCTGTCACATGAACATGGACTCCAACCAAAGATGTGATTTTTCTTGTAGCTGATCTATGGACCCGCTTCATTTTTCAGCATCCCTTTATATAAGTGGTTGTCAGCCTGGTAGTTACAGCTCTCCTTGTCCTGCCTTCCCCAGTACCATATGCAGAGGGTAAAAGTGCCTGTGAGTGATGCTGGCCGACACGAAAGGCAGGATCCATCCTGAGTGCATTCTTCTGCAGACCTCAGAATTTCAATGCAGCAGGTGACCTCCTGCTTTTGTTCCTGGGAACAAATCATCGCTCTTAAGTGAGGCCATACAATTTATCTTGTGGCCTTTCAGGCTACTTTCTCCCTGAGTTTCTGTTCTGCTGGTGATCAGCTATTTCTAGTACCACAGCCTATGCTCTGATCCCTTACAACAGCTGCCTTACTTCGGAGTCATGGCTGTCTCTCTCCACTGACTATGAGAAGAGCCAAGGTCTGGCAGAGCAGGAGGACTTCACTGCAGTAGCAGTTAGATCCTTCTGAGGTGCCCATTCATTCATAGCCCTGGTCTGCTATTGCTGCTTCAGAGCCCTGACTTGATGGAAGGCAGGGGAGCACAGAGGCATCCTTCCCAGAGAGGAGGCAGCAGCTGTATTTAAATTCCCTGTCCACAGGGACATCTTTTCCAGCACTTTAGTGATTTTACTACTGTTATAAGGATCCAATTCCAGCCGTGCATGTACTTTGAGAGTCTCAGATACACAGGATACATGTGTGTATGTATGCTTAGACACACAGGAATGGGGGTCCCTGATTCCAGCAGCACCGTGATGTCAACACAGTGCTGGACTGGAGTGTGCTTGGAAGTAAACCATTTATCCAACTGTGTTTTGTTGACTCAGAGCCATAGTCCAGCCAAACACTTCAACAGGTATTTGATTATAAGCAGAGGAACACTCAAAGCTTAAAGGGCAAACGACCATGAATTACCTAGCTGGGCAATGCTATAAAAGAGCAGCAGCTGGCCAGCCATGCCCTTCAAGAACAACACAGCGCTCTTGGTTCAAAATTATCTTTTTGGCCAGCATTTCTCACATATGACACTGCTTCTTTTTGATAGCCAGACCTGACTAAAAGAAAAACTCAGAAATATCCAAAGAAATGAAACGAGGGGGGGAATCTAACCAGTGTAAACATAAATTTCTACTATTTCTGAATCCACCATGGAGTGGCTGTCAGTAACAAACCTTGTGTGAAAGCTGAAATTTCATTTCGGATTCATTAGAAGTCTTTATACTGCTGGAAAAAAAAAGAAAAGAGAAAATCACACTTCCTTATGAATTGCCAAGTGATCGCACAATAGCTGCATTTATTTTATTAGCCTTCTGACCTTTCCCTTCTCTGGTGAGGTTTCTTTTTCCTATTAGCTCTATTAGAGCATCTACTGAGATGGCAACAAAACAAACACTGTTATTGTTGGCTAACTTGCTCTTTTAGCAGGGAACAGGGATGCACAAGCCATAAGCAGACACTTGCATTGCATTTCCAGCCCCTGGCAGGCTTGGGAGCAACACCATGCCTGGGACAACAGGTCCCGATAGGAAGCCGTCTCTCACACCACCATGCTGAGGACACTGCATCTATTTTCATTAGGTGTCATGTCTGACATGAAACCTGGGAGTGACTTATTTGTCTTCAATGCTTTGTACCATTTGTGTATTTTTGCACAGATATTTGGGGTTTTCCCATCCTCTTTTTTATACCTACCCCACAACACTCTTTCGTGGTGGTGATCAATGCTAGACCATGTGGGGATGGCTGGATGCTTCCTGTCCCCATGGTTTCTGGAGCAGGCTGGTTTGCTACAAAGCCCTGCAGCTGCTGAAGAGACAGGTGTGATTACTGTGGCAGCGCTGGCCCTAAGTCCTGTGTGGACTTTTTGTCCTTAATTTACCAATCAGTGTAACTGGCAGCTCAGCATCAGCAGAACTGAATGTTTCAAAAATTTATACCGAGAAGTAAGGGTCGACTGTCATGCTGGCATGGAGCAGGATTATGGAATTTTTAGACTTATATGGAAGTCTGAGAAAACTTCAGAAATGATCCTGGAACATGCCCAGCAGACTGCATAGTAACAGAGGAGCTGGCTGAGGAATTTATAGCTGCGGGAAGAGAATAATCATTTTTTTTTCTAAAGAAATTTTGATCCAAAGAAGGGAAAAAACAATTCAGAAGGCTAGTGGAGAATTTGTCAATTATCTTTTCCTTCACGGTTAACTTATTTGTAACCTATATAAATAAATCATGTAATAACACAAACACTGCTGAAAATTACCAGCAGCATTTAAGCAGGAGAACTTGGAGATAGGATCTCACCCGCTTTTCAGAATGCCAAGACTGCAGCGCTGTGTTATTCTAATATTAGTCACTTCTAGCAGATATATAAACCGCAACCCATCTCCAGTTTCAGAAGGGCCAAACAAAGCCAGTTAGGAACAGTTAAATTACTAGTTCTTGAACATAAGTGACATGATGATAAATGTGACCTGGTTGCTGTTAACTCCAGCAAAGTGCAGCCAATTTTTCTTTAGTTTAGCCTTAGGGAAAAAGCGTATTAAATCTTTGCATGTTGGCATTTGTAGTCTCCTCTTTTTACAACAGTGGCACACTACTCTAGAATTTAAGGGGCATGGCTGAATCTTATACATTTATTCCATATAACTACTTTGTTCTCCTAATTAATGTCTTTATATTCTTTTACCACTCAGAAGACTTAGTGACTTGCTCTAATTCATGGTACTAGAGAGTGTTAAAATGCACACTACCAAGAAAAAGCCCCCACCTTTCTCTCTTTCTGTGGCTGGCTAGGTACTGGGAAAAAGTTTACAGTAGCTGTATTTCTTGTTGCACACAAGTCGTCTTCGAAGTATTGTGTCAGCCCAGTGAAGATGGAAACATCCCTGATAACCCCTAACATGGGCTGGCCTTGTCTTTAGAAAGAGATGAAGAAATTGCTGACTCTCCCAGCAGAGTTGTATATCTAGAAGTGAACAAGTTACTGACTGTGCTGTTAGAGGAGATGTGATAAAATGGAAACACTTCAGACAGTGAGGGGTATAGAGAGGAATAGGACCAGGGCCCATCCACTTACGAGATAGGCCCTTATAGCATGCTTTGAGATCATGCACCACCTCAGGGTAAAGTTATACCAAGACCTTTGCTGGCAGTCATAACAAGATGATTTGGCACCTCAGGTTTCCAGTGGAAACAGTCAAGAATTGGGATGGTGGTATTGCAATTGAAATAAAAAGAGCTGCAGTATGATGAAGGTTTTCTTGCAAGAATGAGCAGTGATGTTCACTTCTCTGTGATTTCACATTGATCCCACCTCAGCTGCCATTTACATACCCTGTGATTTTCCAGAATGCTGCTCAAAACAAGCAGAATAGCAGAGACTATGATGTTCTTCTGTTCTTCTCATGGCATAACGGGGCTCCAAGCCAGAACTGAGGTGAAGACAGTACAAAAATACAGATATGAATCATAAACTATTTTCTAGCTTAACATCTTACTATTTTTTCACCTTTTTTTGTGCACAGTTGTTCTTGCAAAATCCCATTTAAAAGGCAGAAAGGATTAACAATACCTGCTTCCAGAGCCTCAGTTAGACCAAAGCAGTACCTCTGGGTACTGCCACACTTAACTTACCCAATTTGAGCCACAGAGTATGTCAAGAATATATGTACCATTGTGCACTAGGAAGATGTATGCTTCATAAACTGAAGTTTTAATTGGCTCAGCTAGAAAAAATTATAAATGAGTGTTGCAAAACATTGTATGGTTTTAAACTGGCAGTTAGTATTTTACAATTTTTTTTTTATCAGGACCAGTCAGAAGAATAGTAGAGTCAAAAAAAATTCCAACCCAATACATTCATGGCATCATGTTTAATTGCAGTGAACCAAATAGTGCAAATTACCCTAATGATCACTTTCAATTTAATAGCTGGGCTACCTCTGTATTTTTCAAATAATTGAGGTTGCAAAGTTTTTTACTTCTTAAATAAGTTGCTTTTTGGTGTCAGTTAATGTTATGCCTTATTGAGTCAACATGGTGGTTTCCTGCCAGTTTTATTTCATGTTTAACAGACAAGTCATCTCTATAGGGTACTGTTAGAAATTATGTTATAACATTTCATGTCTATTTGCTAACCACAAACAGTCTCTTTGGTAAAACAAAATGCATTCAACTCTCTTTATTTTTGCTAATTTCACTTTTCTGTGAAAAGTCCCTTCTGATGTGGAGAACACAGCTGCACAGGACAAAGCCAAGAGGATCCCAGAGAGAAAACAACGGTGCTGGCAGGAGCTGCCGGATGGGGACTGAGCTGCTCCTGGAAACCCAGCCTGTGGGGAGTGGACCCCCAGGCTCTGCTCCCTGTGCTTGGGGCAGGGATGTGGCTCAGCCTTTGTTGGCTTCTGCCCCCACTGCTCTAGAGCTGTGGACCTTGGTGGGGCCAAGGCGGCTGTCCCACCTGCAGGTGACAGAGGCATGGTTGGAGGTGCATCGCCAATAGGCAAAAGCACCAGCCCTCAGCACCACCAGGCTTGTCTGAGAGCTCCCCAGCAGCCTGCCCACAGTGGCTGTGCTCATGGTCTGGAGCATCAAGCACTGAAGAATGAGTTACACAAAGCGGTGCCAACAAAAACTATGCTGCTGCTCCGTGTTTTTTTGATGATGTGGATTGGCACAGTCCTGCTCTTTGTGATGAGCCCAGGAGGCTTTCAATGCTTTCCTTTCTTGAGCACAAGGATGGAGTGAATGGATTGACCTGGGAAAGCTGGTTGCCTTGACCTTAAGGTATATATTGCTTGTAGTGTTAGGAGCCTGATCAGCATCAGGCCGGGATTATGAAGGGAATTGTCTTCAGTTTGTCTCTTTGTTTGGGATACAAGTCTTTACCAACTTCTGCATTGTCCTTTAATGGAAGCCATCTGCTTTAAATACTGTCTTTTTGAAGGTTCGAGATTCCATCACACCAATATATTTTTCACATTATTCTGTTTTAAACATTGAGTATGGCCTTATGGTCAGAAGGCTTTCTCATCTCTGCAAGCACATGCATGTAAAATAAACCCCTCAAGGTTCAAGCTCTGAATGATGTGCAAGGTTGAATCATTTTATTGGAAGCGGGGACAGACAAGTGGAAAGAACAATTCTGAACACATTCTGTCACTGCAAGGCGTGAAGTATGTGTTGGGTATAATTCCTATTTATACTTGTATTCTCAGACAGTCCAAAATCCAAGCTAAGTTTGCTCTTCCTAGTGCAGTGGAACAAAGTGCTCATCCCATATGGGGTCTGGATGCCTTGAAGGCATTCTATTACTCCAAGCAATCTTTCCAGGGAAAAGATGTCTCTCCACCTCCTTGAAGGCTCAAATCTGAGCCATGAGTGCCAAGTGTCAATGCTGCAGTATTTCACCCTCCCAACAAACAGAAAGGGGGTTGGTTGCTGGCATTCTGATGGCATGCAGACCCTAGCATTTTATCACTTTTATATATTCTCTCAAAAATTTCTGTATAGAGCTGCAGAAGTTTCATGCTGCTGAACAAAGCATCCCCAAGGAACTGCAAGTAAGGCCTACTCTGCATGCAAAATACCAGGGATTAATTAACACTGTGTATTTTAGCTGGTGTGTATATATAGCACAGTATAGGTGTAGGCTATTGGTGATAAATAGTGGCTTATTCTGATTATTTTAATATGCTGAAAAAACCCCCCAAAAACAGACTAACAACAAAGCTCAGCCAAAATACAATATTACAGCACTGGGTGCCTGTGTATAAGCTCTCATTGGCTCAATCAGACCCATTAAAACACTCATCAGCTACTGCACCAGTGCAAACTACTGTATAGGTAAGGTCTGATATGCTCTTTCTCGGAGGGAAGACCTTAGAGGAGGTGTGGGAATGATCTACCCATAATTGACCAGATTTGCTAGAAAATGCATCTACATGAACATGAGACCAATCAAGTTGGCCAGAACAGAGGTTCACCCAGCCCAGCAAGTTGAGCCCTACCATCACTCACACTGGAAGCCAGGGAGTGTAAGACTGGGGCAAATACGAAGGGATGCTTCCTCATGCTCCAGCAACTTGTGTCTGAGGTAGAAGGGAGTGCCTTTGTTTGTAATAGTTCTTGATGTATTTCTGGCTCATGAGCCTGTTAAGTTATCCCTTGAACCCAAGTAGACTTTCATACCTGCAGTATCCCATGCCAAATGTATTTTTGGTGGAAAGATATTGATAGTGGATTTCTCGTGTCATGAACAGCATTAAAGGACTTATCTGCCTTTCCACAACTGTCAGCAATGAGATCCAGAGAGTTGCTCAGTCTTCTTGCAAAGATTTTCTATAACCAAATGTTCCAAGTGATCTGTAAGGAAATATTTAGTAATAGTAATAATATATACCAGGCTTCTGACAGACAGTGTCTGCAGCTCTGTCTGCCTTCTGAGGTCCAGGTACACCAAAAGGGCTATATTTCCTGTTGTAGTGATTCACACTGCATTTCTGTGCTGTGATTTTCCCATCTGGCATCCTTTATTCATAGCAGCAGCTCTTCTTCTCTTCCAAGATCCTGTTTGCTTTTACTTTGTTCTTTTCCCTTTGAGGTCTCTCACCAGTTCAGGGAAGACAAGTGGATACGGAGACCGTGTTGCACAGGGTGAGAGGGAGCAAGCGTCTGTTGACATCTGCTTTTCTGATTTCATTGAAGCTCTTGTGCTTTTCCTTAGCTGCCTTCGTGCAGCAAAAGCCCCGATTAACAACAGAGCCTAAGGCTTGTCAGCTGTACGCAGGTGTTATGCCAGTGCCAATGCCAATGCCTGGGCTGTGCAACCTCACTCTTTTTATTCAGGTTGCAAAATTTTCAGGCACCAGAAGGAAAAACCCATGAGTTATTTCGTAAAGAAGCTTTAATGTGCTGCAGACACCTACAGCTCATAAATTTAAACCAATTAACTGCACAAGACAAGTCGAGTCACTGCTTACCACTGGCCTGCCTCCTCCCTCTCTCCTGGTACAGTCAAGGTATGAGGAAGCAGCTTCTCTGGCAGAAAAAATGCCATGCATCAAACCCCCAAACTCCAACTCCCCAGAAGTGAAAGAAAAAAAGAACACACTAAGGAAATAAATAGAAATACAAGAGGACAAGTCTTGTGACCCTTTAGCATTTTTGTTTGCAATATAAATCATTCTGTTATAATCACAAATTTTGAGACATAATTGACTCATTGCCAGTGATTACAGGCAAAGTGCCCTGAGCAGTGAGGCCTACAATCCAGCCCTGTGTGGTTTTGGGGGAGGCCTTGTGGAAGGGGAAGGGAGTCTTTGCCATCACCAGAGTATTTTCCATGAGCAGTTCTGTAGCTGGAAACAGATGCTCCATGCTGCTGTCCAGCCAGCAAAGTAATGTGAAAAACATTACAAAGATACCATTCAAAGAGTTCTTCACTTTGCTCGTTGTCCAGCAATGGCTTGACCTCCTCCTCGCTCCCCACCAAAAGCCCCATGTAGGCATCATGAGGGTCTCTCTGCCCCATTCCTCTGAGAAGGAGAGAATGGCCCCCCCAAAGCTCTCTCCTTTGTGGTCAAAGACGGGTAGCACTGCTGTTTCTTAGTCTCAGGTCCTGACTGACCATCAGAACTACAGAGGAGCTTTTGGATATCCTCAGCAATTTTTCTTGAGCAAATGTGAATTCTGTGGCTGCAGGAACGAAAGGTTAAACTCATTTCCTGCCTGGCTATCCACCTGGACACCACCCTCTGCTGCCCCGGGGTGTGCTTTCCCCATGCTGCTCTTGTTGTGTTCAGTTCATGTAGTTAGCCATGTTTTAAAGAACCTGAGAGTGTGGGAGTCCTGTCATCATTTTGATTCACCACCTTTCCCCACAAGGAAAAGACTGGTCATGCCGGGCAGCATGGGCTAACATTGTGCCAGCCATGTTTAGTTAAGGTCCAATAGCTGTGTGCTGGGAGAAACTCACTCAGCGGCACAGTTACCCTTCAAAGGGACAATGTCCCACCAAGATCTTGCTATGGCTGGGGTGTTGGAGCTCTGCATTTACAAATTCCGTTTCAAGTTTGTGAAAAACATAGATTAGTAAGGCTGATTTTTTCACTACTGCTTGATGCTTCTCCCTTGTGTGTGTTCCTGCACATTCTGCTCATAACTATGTTGATTCCCCAGGGTAGCAGGTGCTGGACACACGGCAACTTGAAAGCGAAATTAGATGGACAGATTATTTACTGCTTACTGCCATGCAGGTAAACCTGAATGTATCTTGTAACCTTGAATGTGACCTTAGGAGAATGTTTCTCCCTCTGCCCTTCTACAGCTGAAGTAGCCAAGATGAGGTAATGCTGCTATGGAGATGCCAAATGAGAGGTAAGACCACAAAATGGGTTGTGACTCCACTGGGCTAAGGTTGTGTTTCCTTTTTCATACAAATTTTTGACTTAAAAAAAGAAAATCTTCCTCTTACTCCTAGCCTGGCATACTTTCCGCAGCAGGTGGTTAATTGTGCTTCAAATGCTGCATCCCAAAACTAGTGTAGCTGACTTTCCAGCCCACCAAGGGGTTGGCTTGCTTTTCAGTTCTGGTGTCCAGATAGCTGCCTGCTACCTGTGTTGTGATGACATTCTTCTTGTTCCATATGTTTCCTTTAAATGAAGTATTTTGAGCACCTAGGGTTTTCATGAAGCAGAAATCCAGTGGGATTTTTTGGTATATGGGGAGGCATTCCCCATGCTGATAGGCTTTTGAGCTTCAAACTGTGAAATTACTGTGTTCTTCCTCCCATGGCATTTCCTGCTCTTTCAGTAGCATGTTTAAGGAAGCCTTTTGGGGCTAGAAAACATTTTGGAGAGAGGAAGGGAGAGGAGACAGGAGAAGAGGAGAAGAAGAGGAGAGGGGAGGGGAGACCAATGGACTGGGGAATGTTTTTGGACTTAAAAAAGATTTTTTAAAACAGCAAAGCCACGACAATTTTCTTGAAGGGAGCTCTTAGAACATTATGATTTATTTCACAGCCACTGTAAGAAAGCGAAGACAAAAGCTGAGTATTAAAAACCAAAAGAGAGTATGTGTCGGGGTCACAATTCATGTCTCTCAAAGCAGAGGCTCTCTGCTGAATCCCAGCAGCACCCTAGGAGTGCATCAGAAGTCTTCTCTAAGGAGGGCTGGCATGATCACTCATGGGAAATCCACTTCTCTTGTGGTGAGGATATCATGAAATCTCTGGATCCAAGTAGGAGAAGATGAACATCTCTGAATGTCACCTAGTCCAGCCCTGCTCTTTACTGACGCTGGACTAAGTTAGTCCTGGGGAAACCCACAAAGAGAGGAAGCACACCCTGTACCTGGGACTTGCTCCAGAACTGCAGTGCCTCCTGGGGTAAAGATTTTTCCTAATATTTAATGAGATCTCCCAAGTCACAGTCTGTGGTTGTTGCCCTCTTTTGTATTATCTGGCAGCCATGGGACCAGTCTGGCTCATAGCTCCATAGTCTCTGTTTTCTTACGACTTTCTGCCAGGGTAGCTGATGGCTTTTGTGGCTCATGTGGCATCCAGCACCATTTGGGTGTTCAGGCCAAGACTATCATTTGGAGAGGGAATGCTGGGGTGCTGGTGGGCCACACAGCCACATGGATTTGCTTCTTGTTTCCACTGCTGGATTGCATTTGAAATCAAGTCACTGAGGGGGACAAAGAAAGAAGAATGTAAGCACAGGGAAGGAGAAACAGCTGTGTTCTTTCCACCTCCTTGAGCTGTTATACACTCACCTGAGCTGGCAGTGAGTAGAGAGGGGCAGGTTGATCTGTGGAAGTACCAGCCTCTTTTATGGAGTAGAGTAGATGACCTGCTTGTATGTGCTGTCTCAGTTACAGACAGTAAAGCTAGATGAGATGATGCCCATGTTTTGCCAAGCTCTTTCTAACCACGTGGATTAGAAAGACAGTGTTTTTATAATAAATGAAAGTTTAGGATTTCATCTAATCCAGATGCTTTTGGGAGTGGGGACTTCATAAAAAAGTTCAGTATCAGGAATCATGATACGATTGCAAAAGTTGGCAGTGCCGAATTTCAATTTGCCAGTGTTTTTAGAAGCCAAGTTGTGCAGTGAACAGTGGCAGGAACTGCAACATTTTCTCCATTTAAGAAATGGTTGTAAATTCTGTAATGTCCATTACAGACATTCTTTGGGAACCTTTTCTGATAGATTATTTTACACAAGCAGTTAATTGCTCTTTCTGGATGAGTTCTGGCTTATTGATGACAAATTCAGAGCAGAAAACAGCTAACAGTGCCCACAAAAGAAAAACAAATGAAGCCATATTATATGCAATTTACAATAAGTTGTAATATTTAGCTCTGTTTAACATATGTTAGTGATGAGGGAAGTGAATGCTAGATTTAATTTGATCCAGAAAAATGATGAATATTAGTCCCTCTGGAATTATTCCTGGTGAATCTCCAAGAATATTCACAAGTATTTTAATAAATTAAAAGCAAATGAAAAAAAAAAAAAAAAAGAAACAAAGAAAGAAAAAAACCCCGACCAATTTCTTCTTTTCATTTCAAAGAATATAGTTTCACATCCTGACAGTAACACAGGTAGTGCTCTAGAGTGCTGCATTCAAACAAACAAAAATAATGTCCAATGACAGTAGTAACTTTCTCTGGGTCTCTAAGATGCCAGCATTTGTCTCTAACATTCTGCAATGCTTTCCTTAACCAGGGCCAGCTGGATTGCTGGGGTAGGGCTCTCAGGCGCAGAAAGACAACACCTGCCACAAATCAGACCCTGCTGAGTGATGCCAAAGGGTCTGTGTACTCACAGCTGCCAGAGCAGAACTCTGCCCAAAGCAACGTGGTGCTCTCCTTGGTGCTTCTCCCACAAGACAAACACTGAGGCCTTTCTGAAATGTTTCCCTGCAGAGCAAGAAATCTGTCTGTGGAGCTGGTGGACCACAGCCATTACCTGGATGCCAAAGCAGCAGGCTAAACCTCAGAAGAGAGAAAACTTGGCAGTGGGCTGGAGGTAGGCACAGCCCTGGTGGAGATGCTCTGGCATGGCAAGTCCAGCTCTCTGGACTGTGGGCACTGGGGCATGTACCCCTTTGGGGAGCCAAAGAGGCTCTTTCCTGCATGTGGTCAGCTGCTTGTCCTGCTGTCTAGGGCTTTCTTTCATCCTCATGGCACCACTGTCCAGGTATTTCTTCCAGTTTGCAATATAATGGTATTACAGTCCAGTTTGTCACCCTTTTGGTGATGTCGATGACATCCTTCTTCTCTTCAAGCAGTTCCTCCTCCCTGCTTATCACTCAGGACATGGTAAAACAGGACTGTTTTACTCTTTGTCTGCTTCATATTTTCAAGTTAACTAAGTCAATCGCCTGTAGTATATAAACTTGCTTGAAGAAATCAAAGCCTGTTTTTCTGATCTTCCTGTATGTGTATGCAAACCAGATCATTTAGCACTTTTTAAAGTATGTGTTTTGACAGATGCAGGGGAAGGCTTATTCCTTGTTCTCTGCTTCAGGTGGTAGCAAGACAGATTTCCATGCTTCTCAAACCTTTGGAAAAAGAAGTTGTGTTTCTTTATACTGCTAATTTGGAGCCAAAACACAAACAGTTTGCCTAACAGTTGTGACTGTCCTGGTGGTTTTCTGTGTGAGACATGAGAAAATCCCAACTCAAAGCTGAGCTGTGGAGGAGGCAGGTAAAAAAACCAGGCCTGTTCTTACCAGGAACTGGTTGTAACATAACAGTTACATGTGCATGAAGAAACAACTTTTGGGCCCTCACAATAAATTTTCATGTTTTTTTTTTCTCTTCAGTATGGGGAATTGAAATACCCAGGAACATACAAAGAATCAGCCACTCTGTGATGTCCAAAGGACATGGCATGCTGTGTATTTTGGCTTTGACTGATTGAGAAAAATGAGGCTGAAAAGAGGTAAAGTAAATGGAGACAGCATGTAGTGGGCTGCCAGAGGTAGCAGAAAAAGAGTGTGGTATACATGCAACAGAGGAGAAACAAGGTGACAAAGGGCAAAAGCAACCCGTGAAGATTCCAGAGTGGTTGTGTCTGATGTATGCTGCAGATGGGCTTTGGGACAGTGGAACAAATGGTTTGTTAGAATGCAAGAACCAAAAAGCTTTCTGCCTGGAGCTGGGCTGGTTCCGGGAGAGCCAGGATGGAGGTCTGCTTGCTGATGCTGCACAAATGCCAAGCAGAAGAGAACCTCCAAGAGCCAAGAGACATTTGCTATAGGAGAGGCATTTCTCTGCTATATAGCAAACAAACCAATGGATCAAAACATGACCCAGAGTATTGCATGATGTGAAGCAAAGAAATGAATGTCCCTGCTCAAGTGCCTTGCTATGAAATGGGAGGTCACTGAGGGGCCAGTCACTTCTGACGGGATCAAGGAAGAGATTTTAAAAGGGAGCAGATGGTGACATATTTTAAAGATATTATAAAAGGAGAATCCTCAGGGCAGATGTTTTCTCAAAGACGCTGGAACAAAGCACTGCAATGACAAGAAAATATTCAGAAAATGTGTGGCTGTTAGAGGATGGCAGCAGCCAGATAGTTCAGATTAACTCACCAGTGACTGCAAACACAAAGTGCAGCAGCAGGTGGATCAGGCCTCAGTGGAGCTGCAGCCCTGGAACGAACTGTGTGTTCTCCATCCTCTTTACCACAGTGGAAATATCTCGTGATGGGACTTCACAGAACCATAGAATGGTTTGCGTGGGAAGGGACCTGAGAGATTATCTAGTTCCAACATCCCTACCTTCCGCTAGTCCAGGTTGCTCAAAGCTCCATCCCCAAGACTTCAAGGGTTAGGGAACCCCCAAATTCTCTGGGTAACCCATTCCAGTGCCTCACCACCCTCAAAGTAAAGAATTTCTTCCCAATATTT
Organism: Empidonax traillii; assembly: GCF_003031625.1. Classification (NCBI taxonomy): domain Eukaryota; kingdom Metazoa; phylum Chordata; class Aves; order Passeriformes; family Tyrannidae; genus Empidonax; species Empidonax traillii. Next base: position 208,752 of record NW_020955428.1, read on the forward strand.
CATGTAACCTGCCCGCTTTTGTTTAAAGCCATTCCTCTTTGTCATTACACGCCCTTGTAAAAAATCTCTCTCCAGCTCTCTTGTAGCCCCCCATTTTGCTACTGAAAGGCTGCTCTAAGGACATCCCAAAGCCCCCTCTTCTCTAGACTGAACAATCCCAACTCTCCCAGCCTGTGTGCATAGGACAAGCGATCCAGGCCTTTCATCATCTTCATGGCCCTCCCCTGGACTCACTCCAACAGGTCAATGTTTTTCCTGTGCTGGGGACCCTAGACTTGGACACAGCACTCCAGGTGAGGGTCTCATAAGAGCAGAGTAGATGTGGAGAATCACCTCCCTGGACCAGCTGGTCACTCATATTTTAATGCAGCCAGACCTCACACTCTTCACCTTAGGCATTAAACTTGAGAAAATGCTCTGCTTTGAATGCTTAGGATAAACTCAAACCTGGTTCTGAGAGAAATTGGTTCTGATTGCATGAGAATATGATAAGAAACTTGCAGCTTCAGCTGGTTCATGAAAGCAGATGCACCTTGGTAGGTTTGACATGTGCCACCCAGTAGGAAGAATGGGAAGACATAAACTTGCCGTAGGGATCGTGTATAATAAAGTTTTTTGATGGAGCATCTAAGAATTGGATAGTGTTTGAGCTCATACAGTCACCAGGATAATGGACAGAAGGCCTGTGAAAGAGGGAAAGAGGGAAGGTCTAGACTCACTGGAGGAGTGGGAAGGAGCATAAGCTCAAAGTTGTCTTTTTTTTTAATCTGAAGGGATATGAAGACCTCTAAAGATGATAGGCAAGCAAAGAAGTTTTTCAGAGTACACTAGAGATTTTAGAAAAAAAAACAAATAGTAAAAGTCTGTAGATGTGTAGAGGTGGTGCTCTACAAGCAAAGCTGTGTGGTGGGACAGGCTCTGACCCCCTCATAGAAAAGGTGATGGTGCTGGCTTCCAAGTACATCTGGAGGGCTGCAGCCTCCTGGGATCACCAGGTTGTCAGCATTAGCATTCAGAGTTTTGCCAAGCCCAGCACCGCCCTGTGGTTTGGGCAACAGGAGCTGAAGCAGAGCAGGTTCCTGAAGAGTGCTAGACATGTTTAGTTTGGCTCCTCTCAGAAAGGTCTGTTTTATAAGTTTTCCTCTTGGTACAGTAAAATTTTATCTTTCATTTTTGCTGTATAGGAATTATCTGTACATTTTAGAGAGAATGCTTGCCAAAAAAAACGATTCCTGTTGCTTCAAAACATAAAAGTCTTGAAAAAGCATAAGAGGTTTCTTAGCTCTAGTGCTGAAAACGTGGCATTTCTGCACAGATGACGTCCTGTCCAGAAACCCAGCAGCTTGGGGGTGTGAACACTTCAGCAATCAACTGGACTTCTAGGGATCTCTCTTTGCAATTTCATGAAAAGGACCTGCTTTGCCTGAAACATTCCCTATCAACAGCATACTATTCATCATTAACAACTGGCTAATAACTTCTTTTATTGGGTTGGCTGAAGGTTAAGTCAGGCAATAGACTTATGAATGTGTTTCTAGGAAAAGACTTTACTATAGAAGTTTAAAAGTGCTCACATTCTAATCACTGCTAGAGGGTAAAAAATGATCTTTAGATGAAATAAAACATTTGAAAATGAATGCACGTCATTGACACAACAAACTTGTTTGTAACTTGCTGCCAAATTGTTGGAATGAGACGTATTTTTTGACTTAGAGCATCTGCTGACCAATATTTTACATCTGTCCTCAGTGGGTGAAATAGGAATTCAGAAACATCAGCATGAATACCAAGAAATCATGATATGTATGCTTTGAAGTCCTGTTATTAACCTGTTCCACCTGCCTCCCTGTTGTCTTTTCAACCGCTGCCCATCCTGCAATTTATTTTTATTTAACATGTGGCTTTGTTGTATGTCTGCTACACCTGAAGGTTCTCTATATCCCTCTTCATTTATCCCTCAGATCTTTTCTAGTAAAATCTCACAGTGTGTCCATGTTTCAAGATTTATACTGTAGTGATTCCATGGTGTGGGATTGGTGATCATCAATTCCACTGATAATGTTTTCTGAGGAGAATTTTCCTCCCACCTCTTTTTAAGAAAGTCACGGTTAAAGGTTTGGACTGTAGCTGTCAAGCAGGTTAAAAATTTCACTTACATACCGGGCTGTACCATCTTGAATTACCTGAAGCAAAATGTGGGTTTGTTATTTTTCATTGTTACCAAAAACAAACTCTTCCCTGATGCATGTAGAAACATGAAATGAAAGGAATTCTCCTGGTTGATTAGCTGCAATGCACAGATAATTTAATAAGAAAAATTAAAGTCATTGCTCTAAAACCAGGGCATTTTGGAGCACAGTTAGAAGCCTCTGCCTGTCATTTTAATTGAGAGAGCTGCCGTCATCTCCTATCCATGGAGCCTGATGGCAACTTGCAGGAAAAGGCGAAAGCTCTGTTGGTGTGATCTGAAGGAATGGGGGGCATGGGGAAGGGAAGCAACCTGAACTTGAAGCAGCAACTCCCAAGGTGTTTCTCCATTTTTGCCTTTGTTGGGTTTGCTCATGCTGAAAGTAAACCAAAGAGCTGCAAGGTTTTGGCTGGGTCCATGCTCTTGGCCACTGCAGAGAGCCCTTTGCTTCTGTTAGTGGGCTCTTCTGGGTGTGTCCTGGCCTTGCTGGGGTCTCAAGGAGCTTTTCTGTGGGAGGAGGCAAGGGCACAACACTTCCTAAAGATAGTTCTGTTTATCCCATTAAGGAAAAAATCACTTCTGGACAAATGTGTTTTCATGGTGATGCTGTGGTAATGATTAAGGAAGTTAATGGAATTGGCATATTTATACTTCATGTGGGAGCTATGAATATTTCAGCGTTCTTCCACTGAAGAGGAAAACCCAACCCATCATCTCAGCCTGCAGGTTGGAAAAATAATGTTCAGCTTTTTCATAGATAACGTGATCTGAGCCAAGGTCTTAGCATGCTCATCCTTAAACAGTAGGATTGCTCACTGATGGGTTTGCCATGTATAGAGAACTTTTCTATATACACACGTATATAATTATGTACATATTTTTGTTTACACATATATCTCTATATACATATATGATTTCTATATAACCAAGTGTATCTGCCATAGTTATAGCTCTACACCTGACTAGTAAGTCCTAAAGATAACTCATGCCATCCCGCTCACTGTCATTTCCCACCCCAAAAACTGGTCTTGGTAAGGACTAGAATAAGGAGGATAGCCGTGAACAAGACCTTTGGCTTCAGGTCTAGCTCTGTTGCCTGAGCCTGTAACTTGCCTCTGCAGCTGTGGGACAAATCTTTGGGGAAAGTGCAGCTGGCAAAGTAAACACTGCCTTGCTGCAGGGCCAGGGGAAGAGGAAAGGAGACTGTTGGAATTGCTGTTTGGGTAAACCAAAATGACTGTGCCAAGAGGACTGGAGCACTGATGCACCACAAGCCAAGCAATGCTGACCCGTGTGGGCAGCCACAGCATAGTGCTGGGGTGATTACTGCCAGAACAGCCCAGATAATGCTCTGTAATGACATGGCCATGGTTTCTGGTGTAAGACAAAGTTTTCCAGTGGCTCACGTCCATGGGGGTCTCAAGTTTGTGATGTTCCCCTTGAGGGCTGGAGCTCAGCACTGGTCATTTGCTGTGCTTGCCTGTTAACCAGTAGATCACAAGGCTAGAGGCTGTGGGTAGGTGCCTGTCTGTCAGGACATCCCTCGGATAACACAGTGCTGCATAGCAAGGGGTGGCAGGGGAAATTCCTTGCTGACCCCTGCAGGAAACCAGCTCCTTTTCTGGGACAGCATTAACCTCCTAATTACAGAGACCCCTATAATCATTGGGGATTGCCTCATTTGCCAAACCATTTGCCCCTCTAGCCACAGGCATTCAATTCACTGACCATTGCTCTTTGGTATCAATTACACATCCTCTAGCAAACCCTCAAGCACTCGGACCCTGACTCAAACTTTTTACAGAGAGTTCCTATAGAGAGAGAAGACTGGTTACTGCCATGGAAATTGATTTTGCCCTGTATGAGCTGCCTGCACTTAAACACAAGCTACAGGGCTGCGTTGCTCCTGAGCAGCCTGGGGGAGATTGTACTACTGGCTGAAGTAGTTGTAGTGGTGCTTTCAGATGTGCAGCACAAGAGAGGGACAGGTGTTTTACCCTTGGGAGGAAGTTACACTCCCTTCTCCCCACACCAGGGCACCTGTGCCAGGGCAGAGCCAACCACAAACTAATGGGAATGCAGAATAGGGTTGCCAGGAGGACACTACTGGCATGATTTCTCCTGCTCATGGCAGTGGAGGCTATTCTGCTTGCAGACTGAGGTAACTGGGTAGATCATGCCCTGCATCTTGTCCATTCCACTCAAGAGTTGAAAATTAAGGAGGCAAAAGAAAAGCTGGATCTTCACAGACAAAATGTTTTAGGGCATTGTCAGGAGGTGTTACAGCTAAAGACATAACCACTGCTGCAGATGAAACGAATCCGTCTGTCGTGACACAATCCAAGGAAACTGAGAAGTGATGTTGATAGTAGCCCTGTGCCACACAGTGTGTTCAGTAATCTCAAGGCACCACTAGGAGGCTGGAGGGATGCTGGCCATTAGAAAAGCTTTTTTCAGAGGAAGCAGCCTAAAATAAGCCAAGAAGCAAGTGTGTATTCTGAACTGGACATAACCCACTAGTCCCGGCCTCTTTCCAAATGCCTGTAAGAAAAGACAGGATTCGCTTGTGTCTGGAGACCCACAAACCAAGAGGTGGAAAATTCTTCTCAGTAATTCCAGTAATTACAAAGACTGCACAGTTGCCCAGGAAGTCAGTAACCTTAGTGTGATCTAAACCAATGCTCTGAACAGCATCCCAAATCTGCCAGGCAGCAAGTCCAGGCCAGCAGGACAGGATGCTGTTGGGAGTCCTTGCATCCCCATTCTGCAATACTCTTATGAGAACTTTGTCTTTTTTTCCTGAGGCTCAACAGTGTTTTGGGGAACCTACAGAGACTGATAGCTGAAACATGCCAGCCTCAAAATGGTCCTTGAAGGTGAAGCAGGAAGGGTTAATTGGGACACTTTTACTGTGGGCCCATGAGGGCCCCTACCCCCCTGTACACCCCCCTGTACACTTTTAATCTGCCTTAAACTATATTTTGTAAACTGCATTTTGCACAAGAAGATTCTGTCCTGTGCTGAGGGCATCAGACCTTAAAGGAACCACAGTAAACACTGGGCAAAGAACCCAGCGCCCATAAATCTCATCCAGAGGAGCCAAGGTGACATCTCAATAGGTGAAATAGGCCCAGATCCAAGACTTTCTTGAAGCCTCAGTGATCAGAACACAGAACAATAGAAAGAACGAAAGGTCACCGAGGTGAGGTGAGGATGAGGATTAAAAAGCAGCCCCCAGGATGAAGGCAAACAGGATCTCCCACCATAATATTCCTCAAAATAGAGACCACGCCTCAATCTCCACCCCTAACTCCACCTGTTATGAATATTGTAATCAAATGATGCAATAACATGAATATGTAAAATTATGTTGCAATCATGATCCAAATATTGTATAAATTCTCTATTTTCACTGAATCACTTTGGAGTTTTTACCTGGCCTGAACGGGTAAATCTCCCCAACGTCGCGATTAATAAATACCTGCTGCTCATGGACTAAAACTCTGTCTCTGAGCAGTTTTTGTTCACCTGTCCCTTTTTCTGGGCATCAAAGGCCAGTATGGCATAGACATGTCATTTATCTTGGCATCCCTGAACTTCCCAATACAGCAACCTGTGATCTAGCCAACCTTCCACCTGACTAGCCACTACTTCTAGCTAACATCTACTTCCACCTAACCCAGATTTGCTTGGAAACAGTCCAGAAGAAGTAATGGGATTTCCAGTTGCAGTGTCTAGGCCTGTCTTTTTTCTTTTAATTTCCTTTGGGTGCTACACTAGTGACTACAGTCCAACTTGCAACATCCAGGGTTTTGCCTTAGTGTTTTTTCTTTTTTGTTTGTTTGCTGGTTTGTTTTTTTTGTTTAATTTTTGTTTGCTTTGTTTTGGTTTGAGGTTTGTTTGGTTTTGGGGGTTTTGCTTTGTTTGTTGTTGTTGTTGTTGTTGTTTTTTGGGGGGGGGTGTTTTTGTTTTTGTTTTTTTAGTTTAGGGTTTTTTTATGCAGCTTGTTTATTTATTTTCTTTTATGAAAACTTGTCCCAGGCAGCAAGGCACAGTAAGTCATGAGGGGATTGGGACACATACACCTGCTGAGCAGCAAGCAATAGTACTGTGTATTTGTGTGAGATGTATCTCCCTCACGACTACACCAGGCAAACATCCTTTTAAGTAGAGATTGATGTCTTTCTCCTGTAAGGGAGAAACAACTCTATTGATGGGGTTAAATGCCATGGTACAGAAATGATGGAGGACAGCTACTGAGATGAAAGCAACTCAATAACTACTACTACTACTAAGATTCTCTTTTTTTTAGTCAGTAGGCTACTTTTGTTTTGGTCTCTGGCACATCTGAAAAGAGATAGTCTTGCAAATCATTTTCTCATCCCAGGTGCTCATGAAGTGGTAGACATCATACAAAGATTCATCATTGATTTAAGGTTGAGAAGCCTGTCTTGCCTGAGGCAAGCAGCATTTGGAACAGTTCTCACCATAGGTTTGGGGACCAGGACAGACTTTGTCCACTCTTTGTCCACAGGACAGACTTTGTCTCACCTTTGCAAAGACAGGAGAAGTCAAGAGGGTTGTGCTCATCTCCTGACTCTCCTCTTGCACTTGAGCTGTTGATTGTGGGGGGAATGTCTGTCCTTTTTGTTCTTCATGAGGCTATGTGAACACTTTTAAACAGCCAGATGAAGGGAAAAAATTGTTTGAATTTGGGCTGAAGTAGTGTAAAAAAGGAAGTCTGGTTTCTCACCCAGTGAAGCAGAATCAAACTAAGTCTACATAATTTGGCAGGAAATATTTCTTCTGACTCCAGATTAAATGTGTTATTTCAAGGACTTGCAAGAAAAGAAAGGAAATGAACAGCTACAAACAAAACGCCTGAGAGGAAAGCAATGGACCCCTATTTTTTTTCCAGCTCTTAGGTGAGTATCACCATCCCTGGAGCCATCCACCTGCAACTGCTGAGGAAGTGACCAGGTGGTAGATATTTTGCACCTGGAAAGTGCTGTTACACTCTCTTCCACCACTGCTCACTTTGTATAAATGTCTTTATATTAAATCCCATCAACCTCCATCGCATTGCAAAATATCACAAAAGAAGAATTTGGCCTCAGATGTCTCAGACTGATGATCTTACAGTATGTTTAAGTATTACTCATAGCTGTTGGTGAGTGGAAAGATTTTTCAAATAAATCATTACTTTGGGTATCAGATTTTCCTGGTATTCAAGAAAAGGGAACAATATCATCATTTTAAAGAAGCTCTATTAACTTTTGAAACCTACTGGGAGTGGAGCAATAGTAATGGAAAACTAAGAAGTTGGATTCTTTATTCGAAATAAAGAATCTGACGTGTACACAGAAGCAGAAATGCCCACCTGTGTCTCTTTTTCATGAGTGTCTTTATGGAAGTGAAGCACTGTTACAGGAATTACATTTCCTGTACTACATTTAAATTCTCTGATTAAAGTGAATGAGCCAAAAGATGGGTGCAAGATGTTTCACTGAGCAGAGCTTGCCAGGAAGGAAGGAAGGAAAGAAGAAAGGAAGGCAAGCAATTCTTTTTCAGAGCAGCTATGTAAATTAGTAACAGTACTGTGCTCCTCTGAGAGTGTTGTGTGCTGCCATTGCCTGACTGTGATGTGCAGCTTATATAAAGTACACTGGTCAAACTCTGGCTTTCTTGCAGTCACTCAGGTCAGGGCCAATTCCCAAGTGCCAGAGGTGGGAGTTGTGTGTGGATCTGAGCTACCTTTGGGATTGGTGTTTAGGTTACAGTGCACTTTTTCTGAATATGGAGTACTAGCCAGAAAGATAGATGTGAATATGTTGTAACTCTTGCATGAACAGCCATTACCACAGAGAAGTCCTGCAAAGGCATCAGCCCTGGACCTCGAAAAGCAAGAAGATCATGCATAGTGTTGAGGAGGGAACTAAGGAGAAGCTCGGCACTCGACCCAGCACCACCATTCTTATTATTAATTCTGATGTCTCATTCAAAATTACATTCACAGACTTTAATCAATCAAACTCAGGAACTTGTACAGTAAACCTTTGTCATACAGTAAATATTTGTCATGCATAGATGTGGTTTCCTTATGCTCCATATGTGCTTATTCTTTTTTTTTCTCTTTTGCTGCACTCATGGACTTGAAATGAGGTGGAGAATAATTTTATTATGTGTTTGAGTAACACCATACCAAGCTGAGCATTGGTCCATTCCTAGAATTTCTAGTAACTTCCTTGATATAAATAAATACAAATAGTCTATACTTTTGAAAAAAGCCACAAGTCAGTAAGTTTGATGTTCCTGTAAACATTCTAAGTAAGAAACAAAAGAGCTCCAGCCTCACAGGCTGTGAGATTTAGCCAGATGCACTGTTTAGGAAATATCATCACTAACAGCCCAAACAGTTACAGATTCTGTGATGCAGATTTTCAATACCATATAATTACTAAGAACATGGCTTTGGATAGCCACTGACATTAGGTGGGATAAGGTGTGAGTTGTAGGGGAAGAGGGTGCTGTAACAAAACACGGGTAAAGGTCTGAGCAGAGTCAGCAGCTGCCTCTGCGCTGACTCACCCAGCACAGGCTCCTGCATCCAACACATGCTAATGCTCATCTCTTACGTCAGCACTGCGTTTAATCCAGCATAACCTGGTAGTGCTTGCAGGGCACAAGGGGCAGGCATCTCCTACTCCATATCCACACAAGACAGCACCTTTTCATTGTGCTCCCTGATCTCTGAAGAGACTCATTGCCTGTCCATGGTGGCACAATGCTGTAGCTTTTCCTCCACAAAATAGTCTCCTTCAAAATTACTTTACACATACTGATAAGGACCGTGTGCTGGCAGGGTACACCAGGCATGGGGATGCTGGTAGATCACAGGATCCTTGGGTTTAGTCTTAGGTGTTTTTCCTGTAGCAAGCAGATGGAGTTTTCCTTGTCATGCAACGTAAGTATCTCCCATTCCATCCTTGCTGCAGGGAGAAAGAAAGGGTGATACACATTTCTTATTGAAGACTGAGTTGTCCATGTTACGATACTTTTCAAAGAGAAGCCTGATTTTAGTGTTCAGGAGGCAGAACTGCCATGACATCATGTGGGCAATTGGAGATGACCTTTTTTCTTCATTGTACTGAAAAATGTTCTGCACAGCTCTTCAGAAAGAAGATCCTAAATGCCTCTCCTGCCAAGTCTGAACAAACACTATAGATTTTCCTGCTGATTTTAAACATAACAGGAATAAAATTTATCTGTCCTTGTGGGAAGGGAAGACCACTAAGCAGCACTGAAGTGAAGTAAGGAAGAGAAATGTGATTTTGCTAATACCCTACACACATACTGATGTTGGTCTATACCAGTGTACAGTTCTCTTAGCTCAAAAGCAAGAACACTTATGTATGTGAGACTCCAGCTCAGGATGGATGTGGGTAACCCAGCAAGAACCAAACAATACACCTGTTTTTCCCAATGTTTGTCTCACTGGTGCTTCTTTCACTCTGCTGATTTTGCAGGATGGAAAGCTGGTTATGTACTGTGCCCGGCAACAGTGACAGGTAAGGATGAAGCTACTCAATGAGTCAGAAAACACTTATAGGAGTTAGTTCTGGCAGCCAGTCCTGCCACAGAGTCACATTTCTTTCATGCAACTACCATTTATGTTGTTTGGTAACTGTGCAAACTGTAATTTTGGCAACCTCCTTAGAGTAATAATTCTCTAAGTATGGGCAGTTCTTTAACAATTTCTTAAATATACAAGTGTGCCTTGAGGCTCTGGTACTTCATATGGCACCTTTCTCTGTGACTGACTTCACACATATCTTGAATGAGGGCAATAAACCTAAATTTCTTCTTTAGTCTGAGTGCAGGTGTGGATGTGATGGACTGAACCCAGTCCCACAGGACCAGCAGCAGCGATCAGGCTTCAGTGTGGAAATGGCAGTAGGACACTTGTTCCTCCTGCCCCACAGTTAACAAACATCAACCTCACATCAGTCCCATAGCTACAAGTGCCCAAAGCTTTAGCAAAGTCTTTACTTAGACTTTTAACAAAGTCTAAGTAAACTTGCAAAAGTCACAAATACAAGGTACTGCAGGAGTGGAGGTGGGATTGGAGCGCTAATATTCAGTTTCCACAGTGGTTTTTCTATACAAAGATGTTTAGGGATTGCTGGAGACTATAGGTCAAGACCCTGCCTCAGATAAACATCTGTCTCTCCCTGGGATGGTGCCTTTGGTGATTTGGATGCCTTATGCTGCAGGTTCTGTTAGGAGTCGTCTCAGCTCACAAACATTTTTTGCACTGACATCAGAAACTATTTGTTTCTTTTAACTTGCCAGTCGAACTAAAGTAATATATTGCTACTGAGGTATTGCAACATGTTCTTGAGTGTTCCTTTTTAACATAGTGGCCAACTGGTCTTTGACCTTGGGTAGATATGGATTTTTGCTATGTCCTATGAGATTTAAATACTTTGATAAAATATACTTACTTGTGGACATATCTTTTTCATCCTACATGGCTCCTGAACAATTTTATTTCAGTCTGGTCTAGGGTGCTGCATTTACATGAAACCAGCCCTAAAATTCAAGGTAGCGCATCTGCCCCCATGATGCTTCCTTGGATACAATGGACACTTGCTTGTCTGATGATTTCAGCAGAGCTAGAGGCTCAAGTCTTTAGTGATAGTATTTGTATGAAGGGAAGGAAATGTTCCATGGCACTAGTTTCTCAAAACTTGCAAGTGCCGTCTCTTCAGGGCAAAGTTACTTCTCTTACAGAGTATATAATGGAGTTGGACTGAAAGTACATCCTTAGCCCCATGGTAAGCCTTACAAGATCTATAGATGTGCATAAACATAGTTTGATATCCCTTGTGGCAGATCCATAGGCTATTTAGTAAGAAAGAACAAGTGGGCTCCTATTCCTTCTCTAGCAAACTTTGATCCACCATGTAACAGAGTTGGCTAGGAGTATGGAAACCAGGAGATTTATGGATGGTGAAAAGGATGACATCATGTGTCTGGTCCACTCTCCATGTCACTGCTGCCTGTAAAGAATATGTTTCAGGCAGAACTGCTCTTCTGCCCATTTCAGTGCCCTTCTCTGCATACAAGGAGGGGATATATCATGACCAAATCCAGGCCCTGGGCCACCTTATTCCCTCTGTACATAGCTCTTCCCTCCATGCTGGCGGGGTCAGACACAGGACAGACTGAGATGACCACTCCTCCAGGTGTAAGCTGACAGTGTTTGGGAAAGGGGTCACATTTTATGTGTTTGCTGAGATAGCTGTTGCATAGCACTTTAAAAGTTCAGGTAAACCTTCCTGCAGCTGGGCTTTGCCTCCCAGCTTTGCTGACGTGGTAAGCGACTTAAGGGTATTTGTAGGCACAGCGGGTACCACTAATCTGGTAGGAGGATCTTTCCAGGATTGTGTGTTTGCTTTTGGCTAGTTGAGGGGTCCAAGGTGACCAAGGTGTGGAGGAGCAGGAGGAGGGAGGAAAAAGGCTCTTCTGCTGCTCTTTGGACTTCACAGAAATATTTCTATTTTAGCTTTGCACATAGAATTGCCTTAGGAAGGCCCCAGTCCCCAAGGGTGGCATCAGCTTAGTGGCACACATTGCATGGGAAATGAGACACTGTCTTGCACTGTCCTTGTGCATTGACCAGTTTCTTGCTGCCAGATCTCACCAACACTTGGAGTAATGACCAACAGGCAGATAGTAGGCTTTTACAAGCAACTGCAGAGATTGAGGAGCACAAACAAGTCACTGCAGAATCCCAGTGCTCAACTGCAACCATACTGGTATGTAGGAGGGAGGAGGACAAGATACAATTTTGATCTAAATAACTCTGCCAGGCTTATGGCATGGGGCGCTTGCTGTTTGTGCGCACAGGTAAGTCCTGCGACTGTTGGTTTTGTCACAAAATGTCAAAATTGTCAGTATGGTCAGAAACTCCATGTCCACTCTCCTGACACAGAGGGTATTTCTGGTGTAAGGAGGAGTGTCACACCTTGGGGAGCCTTGAAACCAGGGGTGGCTGGTGGTCACCAGGGCTTGGGATTTTCATATTCCAGAAAAAAAAATTGGCATTTATCTACCATGAACCCTCCTTATCAAAGTAATGGCTAGTTTGTGTAGGCTTTGCAGAGTTCATCAGCCCTTGGGAAATCGGGTTACCTCACTCTTCTACCATCTATTCTAACACTTCTCTTCTTCCAGTATTTTTCCTACTGTGATGCCTGCTTTAAAGTATTTGTGGTAGCAAAGAAAAAAAAAATCTCTCATGGGGAGCACATTTAGAGATTTGAATGTCACATATATCAAACTTGAGCACTGACACCCATGGAATGCAGCGTTCTCCAGGAGAAAAATGTGGCCTGAGCTGTGGAAAATGAGTTTTCTTCCAGCTCTCATAAGTTCTGCAGCAACCTCTGGAAATTTGCAGACTGCTCAGTGGATGACCAGCTATCTGCAGAAAGTCCCAAGAAGGCTTGCAGTAGAAATTCCAGGCATTTCTGAAAGAACTGAATAAAAAGCATCTGTCTGTGCTAGTGCTTAATCTCTTTTGATCTGAGTTCAGATATGAGGTTTTATAGCAGCTCATGTCAATCAGGGTATGAAACTATCATAAAACATGTCAGTAGATAATACAAAATTTATTACATCAAAGTCAATAGCATATAATGACTTAATTCCATGGGACTACATCAGGAGCTACCCAAAAATTTTTGAGCACTTATTAAGGAGACAGATCTCAGGGTGGTTCCCTTCTTTGCAATGTATTTATGTCTGCTTTAATGTTTTTGAGGTAAAAGTGATGAACTTTGTCCTCTTACAGAACATTTGTAATAGCAGCAGGACTAGATGAGAAACATCCAGTCAGCTATCATTGTACTGGTGCAAAATATCAAAAATATCAACACCACAGTGGAAAAGGACATGCAGGGCTTTGTCTGTCAATGTTTTTGATCAGTCTGAATTTGAGCTGCTTCAGGAGACAAAAGTGCCAGCCTTTCAGCAGGTGTAAGTCAGCACTTCTCTATCAGCACCACAGAGTTGCTGGTATCTTAATGGAGGGATGTCAAGTGAATTGTACCATATCTCTAGTAGCACCTGGTCAGGTGTTCTTTCTAGAGATGTTTCATATTATGGAAATTACTTGGTAAACCTCAGTCTTAGTAAATGTATCCTTTCTTGGCCCCCTCTCTGTAACTGTGATTCTGCTGCCTGTACAGAGCTCCTCTACAGGTCTGGCCTTGCTCCCATTCCCACATCCATGGCTGGCACCACTTCTTCTTCATCCCAGGAAACAGACTGATCATACTGGAGTTCAAGCTGGTATGAGAGAGGAAGATCAGGACCCAACACCTCCACCCCAACAGTGTTGCAGCCACCTCTGCAGAGAAAGGTTTGTCCAGGCTGGTACCAAGCCTCATATTCCCAAAGAAATAAAGCTTAAGGAGTGGAAAATCACCAGGTCCAAATAGCATCACCTACCATGATGAGGATACTATGCTGTAGTTTATCTGTGAAAGAAAACAGCAACTAATGGTTGTCTAAAGGCCTAGTGGTTTCATCCCACTTAAAACATTTTTCACCCAGCAGAAGCTGCTGTGTATCTGTTACCCTCCTATGGACAGACACAGAGCAGAACAGGCAGGGATGTTCATTGCCTGATTTTTTTGTGTTCATCTGTAGGGTGGATTATGCTTAAACAAGGCTGATGCACATTGCAGAAGCATCCTGAAATAGTTTTCACAGCTGCAACTGTTTTTCCATACTGTTAGCCTGGTGAAACTCTTAAGAGTCAATGCTATCAATTGTTTTTCTGGGTAAACAGAAAATATTTCCTACAGGGAGAACAATTTTTTTCTTTTCTTTAAATTTAGCTTTATTTATTGGGTACTTGTAAAGATTTAATTTGTTTTTCTATTGTTGATAAGATTTCTTGTTAAGAAGGAAAAGATTGCTATACACACATTTGCTTATTTGACTGAATTCCAAGGGAAGACACAAGGAATTTACAAGCAACTAAGATGCAGTATAATTTCAACTAACTGCAAGCTGATCTTTGTAATAGTAAGGGCCTTTAAGCAAGCCAGTAAATTAAATAGATACCAAGATACAAAGCCTCATGGTTCCGGACTTTAGGAAAAGAAGCAACTTGTACAACACAAAGTTAACTTTCTTCTTGGTCCTGAAGTAACTTACCGTTTAGGAAAGGGCATACTTTTATCCATTTCTGAAAATTATATGAACTTCAAGTTTTCACATAATGCAACATGTAGGCTAAGAAGTACACTTTCTGGGGAAATTTCTTTGGGCATGACTCAGTTGACAGATGAATTCCTGGTTTTCATCTTCAGGAACCTCCTTTCTTGTTAGCAGCAGTGCTTTCTGACAGAATGTGTGTGATAAAAAATCACACTTGGCCAGATGTGATAGAAGCACAATAATGGCAGCAGATCCAGAGGCCTGTTGTAGAATTGCAGTATTGACCTGACTGCAGATGAACATTTGATCATTTGAACAGATGATAAAGGATGGGAGATGCTGACTGAGATAAATAGGTAGACTGATTGACTGGTTGACTTTTCTCTATATATACACATACCACATTGTTTGCATTCAGGATCTGCAAATTTATTTTGAAAGAGTTGCTTCAGGGTATTGAACCTATTCCTGCTGCATAAAATCCTGTTCTGGCTGGTATAGGGAATGTGCTGGGATGGGATGTTAGGCTTCTTTTGCACAGAGGAGCACTGCCAGCACAGCCACATTTGGGGATTTTGAGGAAGGTGCACACCATGTAGCAATAGTTTTAGGCAGGCAGTGCTGACCATCCAGCAGAGCGCCCATCTAGCAGCACAGTGCTCCATTAGAGGAGCAGGGTCCAGCTGTCCCAGCAACACAGCTCTTTTGCTGTGCCTCTCCAGAGGGACCATCCAGGATCACTCAGCCACAATGGCAAAGCTTTGAGAGCAAGAATTGGTTCCAGCACCTCTTGCCTGTCTTTACAGGTCGAAGTAGTGGGCAAAGGTGGGATTGTCCTCTACCTACTGTTGGATTTTTAAAAAGTATATATTTCACCTGAGTGATTTCTTTTTACTTTCTTAAGTTTTTCTGTTCTTCAGGCTTTCTAATCTCTCCTAAGGAAGGTCTAGCCACCTGAGCAGAGAAGGTGGTTTCTGTACAGTCACCTGTTCATCCCCATTCAGCTGACACAGGCTGTCACACTACAGTGCCCATAGCTACACTCACAGGGATGGTGTGACATGGAGCTCATGATGAGGTAGCTGGTGATGCATGTCCTTACAGGGGGTCACCCCGCTCCCTGTGCCCCAGAGTGGCTCCAGGGCGGCCCCAGTCCACAAGGGTTCTCCAAGGGCTCCCCCAGAGGATGTGTTGTGGCCTTTGTGACTGATAGCTGATCTCCTTGATTACTTGCAGGGAGGGCGCTGCTTTAGGCAGCCAATTACCAGGCCTGCATTTCAACTGTTTGCTGAGAAAATCCAAAATAGTAACAATAGTAACTGCTGCACTGGTGTGGTATCTTTGGACAGCTTTGGAGCAACACTAGAGGATGAAGTGTATTTTACCGGTTTTAGTGGTAGTGCTGTCTTTGCACTAGCAGCGCTCAACATCCTTACAGTGGCATACATTCCCAGGGAGGTCTGTTTGGAAAGGGCATTTCTTTATGCTGCTGAAATAATCCAGGACTCAATGACTAAATAAGTCTGCTGAGGAGAAGTACAGAGTAAAGGATACAAGTAATGATTCCAGCACATTGTAATTAGAAGATGTGCCACAGGAGGCAGTAACTTCTTGTTAGGTGGTCAGGCTTTGTTGCCTTTACCTCTGTGGGGTCTCCTATTTCCAGTTCCTATGTTTCCCATCATGCTCACCATTACTGGGTGAGAAGACCTGGGTGAACTAGAAAAACCATATCTCTGAAATGAAGGAGCATAATAAATTGAAAGGGCACCTTAAACAGGAATGCTGATAGCAGTATCCAGGGAAAGTCCACTCTGCTGGACACTCATCAGCACATCGCTGCTGGATGTTGAGAAAATCTCCAAGGCCACCAAGTGAGCCATGGCTAATGTGTTTGGAGACCCACTGAGAGAATAACCATACCCAGGAGCTGCTTCTGTTATCCATGAATACAGTTCCTGCTACTGTTGCTGGTGCTATAGGAACTTCAAGACTTTCCCTATGCGTAGTGTTTATTCTATATTTCTCTTCCTCTGCAACACCACGGGGAATAGATTATTCCTCTTTTGGTTTTGGCTTGCTCTGAACAAATGGAGTGTTTTTGCTTTGGAAAGAATGCTATATCTTATGTTTTCTTTGATTGTTAACATTAGAATTAAGTCTGCAAGCAGGCTGTTTTTCATTAACCCCAGCATTTACTTCCTTGTCTTTTATGTCTGCTGGTGACTCACCCGGAGCATGAAGGTGCGTTGCGGGGTTGTTTGTTAAGCATGTATTGAGGATTCCTAAGCACATCCAACCTTTTCCCTCCATTTGCAAATGATTAGATGAAATTTAGAGCACTTCCTTACAAAATAAAAGAAAATAAAAGAAAAGAAAATAAATGCCAGATGGGTTGTAAATTTAGTTTCTCTCCAAAAAAAGGACCATCAAAGAGGTATCATATTCAGGGCTGCCTATGTGTCAGGCCCACTTAGAGCTTGACCTTTTGCTGTATGTTGGCTACCCTTACTTTTTTCCTGTTAGTTTTCAGGTATTCCCAGCCGTTGCTTGATCTTCATTATACCATCTCTGAGATGCCTCTTTGCATCCTAGCTGACCAGCACATCATGTGCAGCTTTCTTCTCCCACCCATCCTGTTCCTGCCAAGCATTTCTTTCAAGCACTCTTCTGTTCTCTCCTTCAGCCAAAAAACAAAGTCACAAGTTTTGGGCTTGGTTTGGAAAACTCAAGCACAGCTGCCTTGGGTGGGGTTGGAAGCCAATGAACTTTACAGTGAAGTAAGAGTTGCAGTTCAGAGGTACCTCTTTTCTACTGCATCTAAATTGTTCAACTCAGGCAGATCTGCATTACAGTTCAAACAGTATGGGATCCCCTTCCCTCCCTTTCCCTCATCTCCAGTTCCCCCATCTACCCTCCCCTTCCCTCCTCTCCAAGTTAATCTATGACTGTTGAAAGCAATGAGTAGGACAAGTGGAACAAGCTCTGTTTTAAGTTTAAATATATGTCCCAAACATTGTTTCATCATTTCTTGGCTGCAGGACTCCTGTCACTTTAGGACTGTTTCTAGTGACTTGGGCTTTTGCACTGTCATTACCCTTTCATTTAAAAAAAAACATTTTCCATTCCAGGTGTGTTCCAACTGATAAAGTTTTAGAGAGCATTTTAGCCTTAGTTTTATGTTCTTCTCATGTAGAATAACTTCTCTGGTCAGCTGAACCCTCCCCAGTAAACTTAGCACAACTCCAATTAAATTTATTTTTCTCAGAACAGAGGTGAACAAAATTGTGCACAGCAGTAAAAATTAGGTGTCACAAGAATTTTGTGTAATCTCAATGATTCATGAGTTCTTGTATTCAAAATATCTGCTTCTTCTTGTGATTACATCTGCTGTTCTTATGGATGCCCTCTATTTTTGACTTGACATCACCCTTAATAATACATTTCAGTCTTTCTTCTCCATCATCCTACACAAACAAATTCCTGGCTACAGCAGGGATCTTTCTTATAATCTATTAAGTATATGACTTTGTACTTTTAATTTAATTTCTACTGCTTCAGACTTCAAGGTCATACAGTTTTTTCCCCAAACGACATTACAGTCCTTCTCTCTTGGCAATTTCTTTTTGTCTTGCATTAGCAGCAATTTCATTAACGCATGGCAAACTGCAGCAGGTCAATTCAGGTAATTTCTGAAAGTGTTGCCATGAGATCCAGTACTTTCCACTGGATGAACTCTGCTAATCCCTTCAACACAGTCTCTTCTCTGCTTTTGGTCTGCTGAGCTATCCTCACAAGAAATGCAGTAGGAAATGTTCTAGTCAAGGACAAAAAGAGTAGGTCTTCTGCATTTTCTTCTTCCAGAAAGCAGTTGTCCTGTACCCCAAAAGGCATGTTAACCCTACTAAATGCACTCTAGGTTTTATTGCCTTTTCTACTTGTCACAGTGGCTTTAGTTACTTTGGCTTCACCATTTTCCAGTTCCAGGTACTAGCCTCTCCAGGGTTATGGGGGGAGGAATGTATGTGCCATCCAAAATTCATGCATTATCTTCATCAAACTTACTTACACCCTGGTTTTGGGCAACTAGCATTTCCAGCTAGTGTTAGCTATTTCACCTTTGTTCCCATGTTCAAGATCACCATCTTTATTTAAAACCCAGGTTTTGGGCCTTGCCTAGATTATCTTTTGTGTCAGTTCTTCTCCATTTTTCCCATCAGCCTTGCTTTTCAGTCCTTCTACACTTTCTATAGATGATAGAAAATTTTTTTACTTCAACTACTTGCCCTTTGAATTCCTATACTTGTACTTATTCATCTTTCTCATGCCCTACAGATTCTGTTCTTGCTCCTAATATCTTTTTTTTTTGTGATACTATTTTTTGTACTAGCATTTTTTAAGTTAGATATACAGTCCTTCTGTGTAATTTTTTTAATTTGAAACACAGTTTGAGGGTAGGTTTTGTACCTGTGTCAAAAAACTTTCAAACCTATGCCTGGAATACTTTTCATTTTACTTCATTTTATAAAAGCAAATCTCCACCCTTTTTTTGCTGTTTGAGGTTTTAACTCTTCTTCACACCAGTTCTGGCTGGTTTCTTAGAAAAGCACTGACATGAAAATGCAATAAACATCAGTTAAGTGCAGTTTAATTGAACTGATCAGCTGACCCCTTATGACTAAAGTAAGGAGATAAATCTGATTTTATAGATGGTAATTAGAGTTGCCATACAGCATGCAGGTTTCATCAGTTAGTCCTTTGCTAGAGAGAGATTAACAGGGCAATATATTGGCAAACACTACTATTGGCCCTCAATTAAAATGATCTATCCTAAAGTCTGACCTTCTTCACAAAGTATTGCATGTGTCTATTCGATTTTCACACAGCTCCTCTCTTAGTGGGATATTTTTTCTCTTCCTAGGGAAAGCATATTAAAAATACATTCATTCTGGACTTCATGGCCTTGCCAGGTCTGGTGAGCACCTTCACTGGCCACTGTGAGTGGAGGTAGAGCCCTCTTGGACACATCTCTGGGATGGTATTGGAGCTGGCAGCCTTGGCATCCTGAGGAGATTGGCCTGCCTGAGGAGAGCCAGGTGGGCATGTGGGATGCAAGCAGGTTCTGAGCCAGGGTGCAAGGTGATGTTTTCTGCAGGCAGGGGGATCATGCAACTCCACCAGGAACATGGTCGTCAGTAGCGGTGGGGACACTTGGATCAGGCCTCCATCAGCAAATGGCTTTGCTGGTCTCAGCACTTTGGAGAGGCTGAGTGCCTCACTGTGAACACAGCACACTTTGGGATGGAGAGGGAACTCCACCTCCTCTCTGGGATGCAGCAGCAGCTTTACTGGTGTTTTTTCCTGTTGGGGTACCTTTTAGTTTACTACAAGTCACATAGGGGACAATGTACTTGAAACACAGGCTGAGTAAAACAAAATTAAAGCAGCTGATGTGGAAATGAAACTGCAAAATCTGAAGACCACAGAAGTGCTTCTATTGAAAGCACTACGATGCTTCTTCAGCTCCTGCTGCTGTAGTTTTTAAGGGCACAAAGTTGGGGAGCTGCACCTGAAGGATGGTGCAGATCCAAGCTGTGGCTTGGTGTAACTGAATGTATATAGAAACCAGTTCGTGATATGAAACATGAGCACAAGCTTTCCCCCTCCAGACAGAAAACGGCTGTAGAAGGAATGAGAGACTGGGTGAAACTCCAGCCTTGATGAAGTGGATGGAAATTTTGTCTCTGATCATGCACTATGGGAGTCTCCCCTACAGGCTTGTAAGGAATTTTTCAACTGTATTTTAATGTGTGCCAGGGAAAATTCAGCACTTGGCTAAGTTTGATATTACATCCGTTTGCATGTTTTCCACCAAAGCTATACCAGGTCATTTCTCCTTCAAAGACAGAGAAGCCTGAGAAAGCCTCTCTGTTGGAAAGCAACAGAAAAAGCCCTTTTTCTGCCCATTTATCTGTATCACATGCCACAAAGTTCATAACGCCTCGTGACCACTTGTGGTTTTTCTTCAAAGGCTCTGTGTCGGTACAGACAATCACAGCTGACGAGGACTGCCCTCGGCGTGCACTTTTGTTTTCTAACATAAACTCCTCGGAAAATATGATGTTACAGTATTGGCCAGTCCAATCAGTCAGTCTCTCACTCTTGGTTGGCCTCTCGTGTTGTAACATGATGAACCGGTTTGGTGGTTTTCTGCTTATTTTCCCTAAGCTCTCAGAAAGACCAGTCTATGAAATGCTGACTTTCTCCTGGAGCCTTTGTATCCCACTGGTATGTCCTCCCTGCCGGACCAATTCATCCCCCTTCCCAGGCAGTTCCCAGCATCCTCTGCAGAGCTGCATCCCTGGCTTATTGACAGTATGTTCTCCTGTAGACAGCACTGAATATCTGGCTTTCTTACAAACATAAATAATTTCTCAATAATCCTATCAGATTTTCACCCCTACCTACACCAGAAACACGGTAGCTTTTGCAGTGCCCACAAACATGCAGTTGCCATGCCAAGACTAACTGACTTTCCTAGCATGCATGGTGTTTTTGTCTGGAGGAGATTAATAGCTTCTGAGTGGGATGGAGATGTCTCCACTGACACAGGGTGTGGCAAAGGGATGATGAGGAGAAGTGCAGTCACTAATTCTGGTGATTGACTGAAAAGGGCATTCCCTGTCCAACTTCTGGTGAGCAAGTGCAGGGTTAGTTTATTAAATTACAAGGGTTTGTTATTTTTTTTTAATTAAAAGAAAGAAGAGATGTGTTCAGTTTGTAAACACAAATGCAAACACTTTTGGTAACTAAGCAGTTTGGCCAGTGTCCTGCTTGTAAAAGCTGAAGTTTGCTGTTAGACTTTGAAATAATAGAATAAAGCAGTACACTGAGTATTTGTCATTAAGTGATTTCATCTTCTACATTATTGCAGTCTACTCAGTGCTGAGACTGGTGTTTTTAAAAGTCAGATGTGACAAAGGAAAAAGTTAATCCTTTGGAGAGAGAATAACATGCTGATTAGCTTCATTATTTCAAGCTATATGAATATGCGTTTAGATCATGTTGGATTGAATATCTCAAGACTTCTATGAAGCTGAATATCTCAGCTTCTAAGAATGTAAAAAATGCTTTTTCTTCGAAAGAAAATAAACATTTTCTGTGATTTTATGACCAGCAGCTTTTAATATTAAAATTCAAAAATAAAAAACACTTTGAAATAGTTTGTGGCAGTTGATACTGTATGTTTACATGTGACATTCCTCTTAATTTTAAACACTGAAAATAGATGAGGTGGTTACTGAGTTTGTTTCTAGAAAATGTCAGCTTCACATTCCTATTAACACACTGGTAAAGCTTTGGCCAACTCTGTCTAAAACAAACCTGCTACCATGACATGTAAAGCTGAAAGGGCACAATCACAGTTTGAGGCTTGAAATTGCTTCACAGATATAGAGTGAGACCTGAAGAAGACATCCTGCAAGGTACAGTCAGAGGGAAAAATCCAGAAATGAGAGAACCAGTCCCCTGCCTCCCAGAGACTGATGTCCTGATCCAGCAGATGGACCTCAAGTAAGCCCAAGAGCACAACCACAATTAATTAGCCAAGGCACAAGATGGATCTGATAATGGCGTGGGTAAGTAGGTCTGTGTGGTTGTAGAGTCAGTCCCCTCACTTGTTACTGAAGGCACATATGGTAGAAGTGCCTGCAAAGCTGAATCCCAGTGACCACCACCTCAGAAGGGGATACTGGTTTCTAGAATGGTATGGGAGTTTGGGAAAGGGGAAAAGCTTTGCACTAGGGAAGAGCTGAGATGTTAAAGTGTAGCAGATTCATATCCACCTTCAAGACAACATGACGTGCATTATGGATTTGAACAAGAAGGGGTATGCTGAAGTGTCAGGTTGAAGAAAGGCTTCTGAATTTCTGATACCCTCTTGTAGCTTAATGTAGCCTTGCAGCCTACACTGACAAGGTAAGTAAGTAAAGTAATGGCCAGTCTTCGCAAACGAAGAACCGGGGAAGGTCTTTACACCTTCCAGCCTGCGCATTGGATTTTTTTAGGTGAGACACAGTGTGCGCGGAACTGAGCCCACCCTTTAATCCTGAGGTTCATCTGCCGGGGCCAAGCAAGCTTGGACGGTGGCAGCGAGGTCCTCAGGACGTAGACGGATTGCCTTACAGGGCTAATGAGCTCCATCTGCCCAGGGAGTGGCCCCGACCGGGAATCGAACCTGGGTCTCTGCGGTGACAGCGCAGCGCCTTTACCCTCTAGACCACCAGGGGCTCCCTATTGACAAGGTAACAACATGAGAAACCACAGAAATGTGAAACACCCTGCTTCCAGGGTCAGGAGGGTTGTGACACTTCTTTCCCCACTGCCAGTGAAAAAATTTTGGGAGTTCTTTATAACCTTGAGAGGGGAACCCTTGAGAGGTACCACCTGGAAACATCACCCCTCTGCGTCTTCATCCATCAACCACTATGGAACAAACTGCACTTTTATATAACAGAAGTAACTTCCCTCAGTGCAAGGTGATTAAAAAGCTGCAATATACAGGATTTAAGACTTGCTAAGCTAAGAAAACAACAATATAACTGCATGCATTGTTTTTTCTTGACACAGTACTTTGACATTGTACTTTTCCTTTTTGGCTACATATGTGTGGAGCTAGAAGGATGTTTCTGCATCTGATACAATTAAAAGATTTTCCCTTCTCCGTTTTATGTCTCTAAATTCTTTTAAATGCTATCACTTCTCTAAAACAAAATGAATCCCAATCCTTGCTAACACTTAGCTTGCTCTACTTACCAAAGACCTTTGTTTAGTCAAGTCTAATTTGCACGTTATTGCCACTCCCCTGTTTTTTGGTTTTTCGGGGGGGGGGGGGGGAAGATTCAAATAGCGCTTTAAACCAAGACCACCAAAATGCCTTAATGGATCAGACATAGTGTTTCTATTGTAACTGTCTTAATCTCTTGATAATGTGTCTTTTCATTAATGAAGAACCTGACTTTGTTGTTCCGGCTCAGCCTTTAATGCTGAAGAAGTTTTTACGGTTTGACATGTAAAGACTGGGCACCCAGGGGCAGGGATTCATGTGGTGCAAATTTCCATTGCTCTCTGAAAGCCATTTCTGAGGAAGCCAACTCTGATTTTTCCATATCAATTCACAGCAGGTTTGAACTTTTCCTATCTACTGCAGTTCGAGGCTGAATACTATTGCTTAATATCATAGAATCACAGAATCATTAAGGTTGGAAAAGACCTCTAAGATCATCAAGTCCAACCATTAACCTGGCAGCACTGCCAGGTCCATCACTAAACCATATTCCTAAGCATCACATCTACGTGTATTCTGAGCACTTTCAGAGATGGTGAATCCACCACCTCCCTGGGCAGCCTGTTCCAATGCCTAACCACCATTCCAGTGAAAAAAATTTTCCTATGAGTGAAGAACTTTTTCAGTGAGGAAATATTTCATTGCTACAGAATCCACAGCAAGAGTGTTTCCAGTGCTCACGTCAAGCCAAAACATAAATCGTGTTTTAAAAATTTCAGTTTATTTTTTCCTGAAAGTAGCAACGGGATAGTTGGCAACAGCTGGAGGCAGTGAGGAGCTGGTTTCTGCTCTCTGCTCTGCTCCTGCATTGCTGCAGCAGTGACATGGAGGCCAGGGTCCCACCTTGTGTCTCCTCTCCTGGCTCTTTGCTGTTTGCCACGTATACAGGAGTGCAATTTGAGCATTTTCTGATTTGTGATGCTGCTTCAGAGCATGTCCAGGCAGTACAGGAATCTACGCTCTGCTAGAAAGCAAGAAGTGCTTCTAAATCCCTTGGGAATGTTCGGAAAAACTTACCCTATGTCCAGCATATTAGTAAAATCTCCCTCCAAAAACCAGTGTAATCTGTTGCTCTGAACACAGAGAGCTGAGATTCAAAAGAAAAAAGCCCATGGAAGGGCTCCAGCATTTTCTGTTCTAGCAAGCCTTCTGTGTGCCAGCAAACATGTGCTTCAGCAGTGCTCACAGGGACAAAAGCACCAGTGCTGTGAACTCCCTCAACTTCCTTGTACAACTTCTGCCCCCATATTCATGCCTGCAACCTCCTTCCATGGGAGGAGTTGCAAGGAGGCAATGCAGTCAGAATTTGGTCAGTGGCATATATATCCTCAGAGGGTTATGAAGAGAATAAAGTGGGTTTTACTCATTTCCTCTGATTTGAAATTTAATGTATCAGCATATCTTTCATTTAGTATTCCTTAAATGGATAAAATCTGGGCTTTCATCATAAGGTTTTCATCTTAGCAATGAAAAAAATGGTATTAAGCAGAGTTCAAATAGTGTTTTATTTTGTGAGAGACCAACTTTATAACTAGTTGAATAATGACATTGGAAGAGAGCACAGATCTCTGCCTGCAGCATAGATTTGGCCCTACTCTCACAAGGAACATGGAGGCAGAAAGCACTCTAGCTGGTGCATTGTGAACTCCCTCATGCTCCCCAGGAGAGTGGAGTAAGCAGGACCTGGGTATCTCTACAGCCAAAAAAGCTGAGCATGAACTTGCAACAGATCAGTTTTCTGATAACTGATTTAATGACACTTTCCAACTTGTAGGACAGACTTTGATCCCACTGGGGTAACTCCCTCAAAAGGCTCTGCAGGTGACAATGGGTGACAAATGACTGCCCCAGTCCCACAGAAAGGGTAACATCTACTACCTCACGATTGAGCTTTTTACCATGTACTAATCAAAAGGCTCTCTCTCATAAGGTTTATCTTCAAGATGGGGACTGCCTCAGCTGTTATTTCCATTTTTTTACTTCCTCAGTTTTCTGTTGCTTTACACTTTTTGTCCTCTCTACTTTTTCTTTCTTTCTTCTATTTGACCACCATCATCTGTCTTTTCTTTCTTCTTTTTAATTTTCTTCCTGTTTTCCACTATCATAAAAGGTTTTCTCCACCTTTCCCTTTCACTTCCTTCTCTCCCACTTCTTTCTTTGTTCTCTATTCTCTTTCTTCTCTCTAGTTCTTTCTGTTCATCAATCACATTAGGACAGTGGGGAGCAGCTTGCAGAAAAAAGACCAGCTGGGTTATGTTCTGCTGAGAGCACATGCTGCTGATGACAGGACCCAGAATATGGAGCAGTGATGCCTTGAGACTGTTTTGAACACATGATCCAGACAGGGAGGGAGAGGAGGATTTTTCACTGGCCCTGCACAGTCCACATACGCCTGTGCAGGTGGGACAGGGTTAGACTGCCACGGGCATTGGCAGAGCCAGGAAAGGCAGCAGCAAGAGGACAAGCTCTGCATGCACAATGAAAGGAAATCCTGAGAGGAGTTACAGCTTTGCAATGAAAGGTAACAAGCTAAGGAGGACTATATGAGAGGAAAACAGAGCTCTCTGCTGTACGTCACTCACATCTTGAGAAGGCTTTAGTATATGGGAAGGAAGCAAATGCTGAGCATGGCCCTCACCTCACCGAGGTGATGCTGGGGGCCAAGTTAAAGGACAGCATTAAAGGAGTCACCTGCCAATGTCAGGCTGTTCTGAATTAGCAACATCAGCAGCTATGATGGCTGCGGCTGTTTCTGAGGGTCTGCAAGCCATCAGCACTGTGACATGGTCTGTGCATTGCTGGTGGTACTGGTATACATCTAGAAATCCCTATGCTGACTTTCTGCTTCCTCTCATAGATCTAAGATGTGGAAAAGCCTGTGATATCCCAGGGTGAAAACGAGGGGCAGACTGAGGTGTATCTGGTGTTTGATATTATGTTACTTGATGTGGGAAGGTGGCAAGGGGTCCCAGGACTTGGCTCTTGGCCTCCACTGAGCAGGAGGGAGCAGCACAGGGAAGCTGCTGGAGGAAGGCCACAGAAGATGCAGGAGTCCAGGGAGAGTTTTTGTGTGTGAGTAAGGGAGAGCGAGTGCATATCCAGAGGTCTGCAATACAACGGCATGCTTCGGCTAATCTCTTGTTGCTAAGGAGTCCTACACATGTTTAGTGTTGGCTCCAGTTACCCTTCCTCAGGTGGCCTCCCCCTTCTCACAGTGAAGTCCATCTGTTTGGCCTCGAACCTCGTGACTTTTGGCTCTGAAGGACATGGCCCATCACGAAAACCCAGAGTATGCCTTTCACAGCCTGGAGGAGGCTCTGCGCCCAGCACCCCAGCGTCGCTGAGTGCCGCCAGCTGTTTCCTGACAGGCGACTCATGCATGAGTCAGAGCGCTTCACCAGCTCTGTCCCGTAGGGCATGCTGCATGGGGAGCGGCTGGCCTGGCACACCGTGGGCAGGGAGACGTCTCTGGCTCCTGTAAAGTCATTGCTCTTCTGGAAAAAGCTGTTAGACTGTTATCTGCTATAACAGTGGCAGCAGGTGAGGCTGGGGACAGGTGTGCCTCAGGGTCTGCCTCATGCTGGCTTTCTCCTAGCGTATCTCTGGCTGGTTAAAAGGGAGGTAAAGCCACATCACATGCCGCTAAACTGGATTTGTATAAGCAAGATGAAAAGTTAGATATTGGCCTTCCAAGCTGAGGCTACCTTCTAGTTTCTGAGGGGGGTGCACTGAAATGCTGATCCACACAAGCATCCCTTGGCACCCTGGTGAGGAGGCACAGTGCAGAGCTGCTTATTCAGCCATGGGCAGCAACAAGCTGTAGAGATGTCTATCTTCTTTCTTCCACCTCGGTGGAGGGAGTTGGTACCTGGCATAGGTCTGATCTGAACCCAGCTGTTATCAGGAAGAAAGAGTCAGTTCGGAGTCCCTGGGAAGCTGTGGCCATGTGGACTGAGAGTGATCACCTTGGTGCCATTGCCTGCTCAGTTGGGTATCTCATCTGCACAACCTCCATGCTGCGTTGTTTGTGTACATTCCTTGTCCCTCAGGTGGCACTTAGGTGCCACCATGAGATGTGCAAGACCCGCTTGAAGGATGGTATGGGGCTGGATGAAGTCCTTCCTGTGGCTGAAGGGGGCCTAAGGCTACTCAAGCTGTTGGCTCCTTCAGCTTGGGAAAAAAATCATGGATATAAAGGGTATTCTATACCTATCCTGTCCAAGACTCCGGCATGATGGCTCACAACAATGGGACTGATGGCTTTGCAAGCAAGCTGCAGGCAGTGTGCATGCCAGTGTGCAGAGCCATAGGCAACTGGGAGCACTTCTGACCAGGTGCTGGTGGAGAGGCCAGCTGGGCACCAGGCAGGCAGTTGTGTTTTGCCAGAATGAGAAGCAACACCTCCCAGGGGAATGGCCCAGTGGTAGGGATAGACTCTTCTGAGCTTGCAGATCTATCACATCTGATGCTGTACCACAGCCCCAGGGCCATCTCTTGGTTTGCAGGTACAGAAGGAACAGCAGCACATGACAGTCCTCCTATTGCGGTGCTCATGGAGAGATGGTCATTGGGGGGGTGTCCCAGCTTGGATGTTCTTCAGCATCATGTCAGGCAAGCACTGACAGGCATCTGGGTGGCTTGAGGAGGACTTCATTCCTGTTCCTAGGGCTCCATTCCTGATTGGCATGTTCTTGCCAAAGGTGCTTAGCCGAGATGGTCTGCTATCCTGATGACTTGTCCACCTCAAAAGCCACATCAGCCAGACAGGGATGTGGGCCCTTTGTTGGGTCTTCAGAACTATGTGTGCTTGAAAGCACATGTGTAGTCATGACATGTTAAGTCTACTCTGAAACAACATAGTAAAGATTGCAATCCAAGCATTCAGTACTTAAGGAAATCTAGGTTTAAAGTTTCCTGTGCCACATCAACCAGCTTTGCGGCTTTGGAATCATCTCTCTCTTAGGATCTCTTCACTGACTCCAGCCTCCTATTTCTCTTAGTCCAATCTTTTATTTCTCCTGCTTTGCTGCCAGCTCCAGACCTTTTCTCTCTTCTACACCTCAATCTCTCTCTTCTAAACCTCAATCTCTCTTCTACACCTCATCTCAGCTCCCAGTGTTTTTTTTCTACCTGTCACATTATCTGCTCTCACCTGACCCCCCAACATGCTGACAGTATACACCTCTCCCCCTTCTTCCCCTCATCTCCCAAATCTGTCTCATGATTCAGGTAGTCAGTCTTACATTCCTCAGCTCTTTTTCACAATCTGTTTCATTCACGCTTTCCCTGATTTTGCATTAAAACCATGGAGTTTGTTCCTACGCTTTGCATACTATTCCCTCCCCATCCTGGAGGATCCTTAAAACTTCATCCTGCCACTGTGTTCTGGAGCTTCCCCACAGCCATTAGCACCCAGGAACAGCAGCTGCAGGAATAGGAGCTGCACCTTCTCATCACCCTTGAAACAGAGACACCCAGGGAGGACAGGACCCATAGGCAGCTATCTCTGAGTGGGGCTTCTCAGCCTCTCAGGTAGCCCTGCTTCCCTCCATTATTGCAGGATTAACCTCATTAGATGTCTAAAGTTTGGATGAGATCAACCACCTTCACGGCATGAAAATCTCGGACAAAAAGTTTAAAGACAGTTAAACTTATTAAACTGCAAGAGGGTCTTACACTGGAGGTTGTCAGGGAAACAAGGGAAACAGCTACTGGCTTAGTCAGCAGTACGTCACTGTAAAGACTTACAGGGGGCTATGTAAAAAGTGAAGGCATTCCTCATTTAATTTATTCCCTTCTGGGGATATGAACTCATAGGATACCACAGCAACTGGTCTGTGATTTTAATGATGTATAGTGGCTTTCCAGGCTGTTACCTCTTGTTGGCACACCAAGTTTCTGTGGACATGCCATAGGATGTGTAATGTTGCAGTCTTTTTGGCTTAATTCACAGACAGCAAATAGAAAGCACTGGGTTATCTTCATACCATGCCATAGCCTGCCCTCCTGTGTAGGGGAGTTTGGTTGGTCAGAAGCTGCACAGATGGCTTTGAAATATTGCAGTAAGAGTTTTATTTGGAGCAACTCCGAGCACCATTTCTGGCTTTTTGGATAACTGGAAATACTTGGCTTCATATGTCACCTAAGATGTAGAAAGAGCACTGGACATGTTGGCTTTTTAGTCAACACTCAGAAACCATGGTTATAAACTTACCCTGCCCAAGTAAGTAAAACTACTTTTTTACATGATTGTATGCCATCCCTTTATGCTACAGAAGGAAGACACAGGCTATGTGGCAACTCAGAAATACACTTTCAATTCAGTTTTCTGAAGTTCCTACTGTGTCGTTTCCTGAGAAGTTGTTATGACAAGTAAGCAAGTTCACTCCATCACGTGTAATACTGGCTGAAAATAAACAAAGAGCAAATGTAGCCTGACTTTGCCAGCCTGCTGCAAGATTAATTGGATGAGACATGCCAGCCCAAGAAATAAATTTTTGTTTGGACAGCTTCACTTTAGGTAGGGATGATTCTCCTTTGCTCAGTGGAATGACCATCCTTACTTTTTAAAATTGTTATAGAGATACATCAGAGCTAAAGAGAGATAATGATCTTCATACCCGGCTAGCAGCTTGGTGACAGGGGACAGGATGAATGTACTCAGAGAAGCTGCTATATAAAAATGGGCAGGTTTTGGCTTCTAGCAAAACTCACCTTTTCCTAAGGAGATGTTTAGAGAAAGCAGATGTTGTGTTTCCCCTGGTGTATTCTGCACTGTGATGCTACTTTTCAGAACTGAGTCGGGGCCATCAAAGCCAGTGTCTAGAAAGGATGAGAATTTACAGAATCTTGTGATCTTTCATGTTTCCTATGCCCTGAGGTAAAGCTTGCCACAGCAGACATGACAGCTGGTTAGATCCCCAAGAGTTTTGGGATTAAGGACAGAACAAAAGGCTGAAGGGAAACCTGGGGGTTGAATCTGAACCTGCAGCCTCCCTTGTCTCCCAAGGGGAAAAATACTTTTAGTTTGGTTTTGCTTCAGCATCTGCACAGCTGGCATTCTGGAAGACCACATATGAAGCAAATCAAACTAATCAAGCTAATCAAATTAATCAACATACCATTTTTTGTTGTTGCTGATTTATCAGCAGAGGAAAGCACTGATCATGTTTCATTTAGTTGTCTTTTGAAAGTTTCCCATAACGCAGGAAAGAATGTTTATACTGTGTACAGAGTATTGATTTGCAACAGCTTCAGAAGTTCACTTTCCATGTGTATATGTCTTTGGTCAACCTCAGAGATCTCTCACGTGGGTCCTCTCGATTTTCTGATCCATTCTTCTTTGTTACTTAAAGCTTTCTCCTTGAAAGCTTGGAGGAGGAAACAAGAAATGGAGAACACTCAGGGCATGATGATTCAAGGAAAAATAGTCCCCTGCCATTCACTTCCTGCTTCTTGAGACTGATATACATGCTCATACCTCCCGCCTTGTGCACCCTTCTGCCTCTGAGCACTGGCCCTCACACACCTCCCAGCCACTCTTCCTTCCCACAGGTCAGAGCTCTCCCCCACACCTCTTCCACCAACTTCCTGCTGAAGAGACTGAGAGTTCTCTCAAAATTACTATACTTTTTTTTGAATCTAGTTTCCTTATTTCTGATTATGCCATGCCCTTTGGGAGAAAAATCCCCATATACACGGAAAATATATGGCTTTTCTCCCACATGACAGCTACTCCTTATCTGCTCTGAGCACCACAGAGTCATCTGCACCTCCTGCCTTCTGCTGATCGCACCAACTCTCTCTCCCACAGCTCTGTCCAAAAGCAAGCGCCATGTCTGGGCACAAAGGACTGAGTGGAACGCTCAAGCATCATCTATTCCCTCCACATGATGGAATGGCTCAGGCTCTGCTGAGCTACCAGTACCATTCCTCCTATGTCATTACACAGACAGTGTAATGTTGCTCACTTAATAATTTGTTGACATGAATTTGATTTTGTGCTCAACTACAATACCAGCAGTGTGGAAAGAAAATGTTATTTAATCATTACCAAAACATTTTACCACAGAGTTTTATGCATTGTTTGAAATGTCTGGCTGTGGATGTTATTTTAACACTTTTTAATGTCCATAGTAAAAATGTATTAGATGTTCCTCAACCTTGTTTTCCAATGTCACTAGGACAAGCCAAAGGCAACCAGCCTCTGTAAAGTTTAAATAATTTTCCCTTTCATGTAAAATTTTTAATACACTTACAGTAAGAATAGATTTTTTTTTTTTTTTAATGAGTTCTTAGGCATAGCAGGGAGTGTTTTGTACCTCAGTATGTTCCAAAAATGATGAGAGTCACATGGCTCGAGCAGGTCCCATTTCATCCCTGCTCTTGCTGCAGTCCTGGAGTCTGGGACTTTTTATCAAATACATTTTTGAAAACTGGCAGGCCAGGGATGTGTTCCTGCAGGGGGATGCAGTTGTATGCATGCTCCTTGGCTCCTGCTCCCAGTCGAGAGGTCAAGCTCTGGCTCCGGGGAGAAGCTGTCCAGCTACATAAGCACACATCATTGTGTCCAAGGTCATATCCCACACCAAGAGGAGCCAAACCACAGCAAAATCTGGTATCCCAATCTGCTTCTGACCACACAGTCATCACCCTAGGAGCTAATTGCTTAGACTGGCAGAGTAAAATAGATGGATTGCCCCCCTGGCTCTTTCCCGCTGCACAGACACAGGCAGGTTTACAGAGCTCGTGTGCATGCCTGCTGTGTCTCAGTCTTGTACCTAAATCGTGGGGTTGCTTAGATTCACCTGCACAGTAAGCTACAGGGATTGCAGGAATCAGATAGTGTTGTTTATGCTGTGCTTTTCCTTACCTATGAGCCCTGGAAGAGCAGGAACTGACTATGCAGAGGGGCACTACCTACTTGGGAGGCATGATGGTTCCTTGGGACAGTCTGTACAGGCAGGCTAAGCCTGCCAGGCTGCACACAAGTACCACCAGAAAGAGGAAATTCAGTGCCTCCATGTCAAATACACCAAATTTTCTTCATGTAGTAAAACAAATCTACACCTGTGCAACATCTCCAGTCTCTAAATAAAAGATCTCCAGTGTATGTATGGCACTATTGATGCACACCCTAAGCACCTGTATCTTTTTTTTTTTTCTTTAACCCTGTTACTATGTCTGTGAAGCAAAAAGATGTTCCTTCCCCCATTTCACAGGGTCACAAGAAGACAGTGATCAGCTTGAGGCCATGGAGCGGAGTAGTGATAGAGTAGTGAGGAATCTTCCAACCAGTCTCAGGGTGGTGGACTGACAGTAGAATCCTGCAACAACACACTGACTTCCCTCTCATACCACAAACATCCCCTCCTAGAACTGAGTCACACCACCCAGCACCTTATACTGTATTTGTTTTAGCTAAACTACACAGGATGCTGTTTCATTTAGGGCTCAAGACACTCCCGTTCCCTTTGACACAAGGCATACTGTGATATCTGTGGTGGGGAACTGATGCACAGCCAGGATGCTGACCCTGCTCCCAGCTCCGTGGTATGGGAGGACAGGCAGCCAGTCAGCAGGGCTGCAGCGCCCACACGGATGGAGTGGAGTTACTAATTCCTTTGAAATGACAATTTGCTCTTTGTTTTGTATGTTTTCCAGATGTCACCTGCTGGCTTCAGGGGGAAGGGAAAAATTAATGTGAAGAAACTATTTTAGTAACTTTAGTCTGGAAAGCCAGATGCCTCTCTGAGAAGCTTGAACCACTTTTAAATTAAAACTTCAGCAGAAGAAGAGATGAGCCTTCACTATGGGCAGATGTAAAACAGCGAGCAGCTACCAAGGTATCTTGGGAGAAACTGGTTTGCCCTTGGGCAGAAGCCAAAACCAGTTGCTCCCCCGGTAGCCACTCTGCCCATCCACTACCTATAAGAGTGAAATCACTTTGGCAGACTCCAAATCCAGCCTTGCCCTCACTGTTAGCGGCTGCAGTGTATGAGAGGCCACTGAGCTCTTTTCATTCTGTCCCTGCTTTTGTCTCATGCAGAGATGGACCTGGATTCATATTGAGCAGGTGTGATATGGTGTAAACTTGTTACCATGTTTGGAATAATAGGACTCTGTCCTTTGCATATGAACCACTTCTGGGTTAAGCCCTCCAGAGAAAGCAGTGTCTGCTGGCTCGTCCCTTCAGGGAGGTGAGTTTTGAGATGGCAGTTGTGACATTTGGGTTCACTTTAATGAAGCTTCATAAAAACCTGCCTGCATAATTTTTTTCTTGCATTTGATCTGTCTCCCACAAGCCAAACCACTTTTGCCATTATCTAAGAGCTCTTTGTTGATGAAACAGATTGGGAAGAATAAAATGTATTTTAGTACACTCCCAGCATAATAAGCTTTTGGTTTTTAATGAGGAAATAACAGATAAAAGGCTAATTGAGTAGAGAGGGGGAAAGTAGGTCACTAACATTAAATAAAAATGTACCTTTAAAAAACCTGAAACCTTTAGAGAACATGGAAAAAACATGTCTGTGTAACATGAAGTAAAGTAATAATTTCCCCTATTAACACACACTAAAACAGAGTTAAATGACTGCACCACGTCTTGGTGAGCCTGTCTTTAGGAAGGTGAATCTCATGCTCCTTGATGAGAGGTTGCTAAGCACTCTTCTAGATTTATTAGTTATGTAAATAGAAGTGTAAAATAGCCCCTTTCTTGCCAGTGCCTAAACAAACTGAGCTTGGACCCTGGCAACTATAAATTAATCCCACTGCTTCCTAGAAGTCTGTCAGACTGATGGGATTTTTTTTTCTTTTGAGTGGGAAAATATGCTATTTGGAGACAAGAAAAAAATATCCTTGAGTTCTTGGCTGCCTTCTTGGCATGCATGGTGTGCAGTGGGTTTAGGTATTTGTGAGTAAATGTGAAAAGTATTGCAGCGGATATTTTCCTCCTGGGATCAAGGTACACACCAACACTCACTTCCATCCTGTCCCCAGGCACTACTGTATTACACAGTCTTACAGTGGTGCAGGAGTTTCAGAGACAAGTACTTGTAAATACAAACTGGAAAGCATGTGTTTTTCTGTTTCTCTGGTTACCTCTTTGAGAAGTACTTGATGAAGCCACTTAAAAAGAGAAAAACTCCCAGTCTCTTTTTCTCAGTGGAAATCAGTCCTTTTCTTGCAATCTCAGTGTTCAGTTCCTCCAAAGAAACAGCCATATGAAAAATACAGCTCTGGTTTACCTTTTGAATTTCAACAGACAAGGTTTTTTTTCTATTTTTGCTCTTTCTCTCCATCCTCCCCCCAAAATTTGTTTTTTTTACCAAAGAGAGAAAGAGAAAGGTGAAAAAATCAGCAAAATTAAAACCATTCTGAAAATTAAAAGTTTTAAATACAGAAACGTTTTTGGTTGATTGTTTTTTATTTTGGTAAGCCAGAAAGTATGTTTAATAGTGATTCATAGCACTTCAATAAACAAACAGTGATGACTGTCCTGCGTGGAAGGTCATCCAGTCCTACTTTTTTCTGAGACTGAAGAAAGAAAAGGAATTTAAAACTTCACTATTTGGGATGGTACGTTGCACTAATTTTCTGTTTGATCTCACAGCTGTCAAAGCACCAATCCTTGATAGCTGGCACTGTTGGTAAAGTGTTTGGCATAAGCAGTTTGTTGTGTGGTGATGTAATCATGATTTATTATGTGGTTTGTCAGGGCAAGGCTGGCACTTTGTTACTCAGAAAAAAAGGGAAGCAGGTAAAATCCCCTTCCCTTTTCAGCACAAAGGTGTCAGTAAAAAGGGCAGTGCCCAGCTGTTGTGTGAGGCAGCAGCCAGGAGCCTGAATCCCCATCACTGGTACCTGCACACCACTTAGCATGGGCAGCTATTCCCTACTCACCATAAGTCTCATAGTATAGGAAAGAGTGTGCATCTCATCATGAGAGGGGCTTGCAACAAGAAGCACATTCTTTCCCTCACTGTATCCCTCTCCTCGTTTAAGCTGTTTCATTATGCCACATTGCCATATTCCCATCACATCTCTGTAGATCTCTGCTTTTCCTTCCAGCCCCTGCAAGCACCGTGTCCATGGCACCACAGAAGTTGGCAGGGCAAGGTGTCATGCGGGAACCTGATCTTCTATCCAGAGGAAAATTCTGACAAAGTAAGGTTTGGTAACATGGAAGAGCCAAGTGCACTTCTGGACTCCAAATGCATTTCTCTGTGCGGGATTGACACCATCGCCGGTTCTCAGTTAGATCTGACCAAGAAAATTACACAATTACTCTCAGTTTGGGTTTAAAACTTATACATAATCAACCTAGGTCCGTAAACTGATCAGTAGCTACTAAACCTCCTAAACTTATTGCATATATGACTATTACAGATTCAGACTATGAACATACATATGTACAAATATAACAGAAAAAAAATCAGTCCTTGGCAGTTAAACTTTTATTTAAGTTCAACAAATATCTCCTTTCAGCACACTGTAGATTTGCTAACATTGATTCCCACCCCCAGAAGCACTGGGCACAGGTCATTCAGTGATTTCTTTACCAACCAATGATGACTTTTTCCTTCGAAGGCAAAGCTGCATTCCATGCTGTTCCACAGGTTTTGCAGGAAGCTTCTTATCCAAGTGGAACAAATGCAGTCTGTCCCATTGCATTTTCCTGGAGATTTTAATTTTTTTTCTAAATGGAAAAACAAAAAGGGTCGAGTTTAATAAATTCTGTATTGTTCATTTTGCACTTTCTCTGGGATTTATTTGCTTTGGAGTCAATTCGTATTCACTCTCTGCTCCTTTACACAAGATGCTTAGGGACATTTTGTTATTCAACATAGCGTAGTGCTCCACTTTCCTCTTTGCAGAGATGATGAACAACAGATGACTGTGTTGAAGGATCCTTGTTACCTACAGGAGGGAAGCGATGCCAGGAGCTGGTACTGCCGTGCAGGTTCTACAGGCACAGTGAGGATGCAGACTTGCCATGATGCAAACTGGCACAGGTAGGTTCACCTCTGTTCCTGTGTCATTAGCAGAGGAGGAAGAAAACAGCATTTTTACTTGTCTTATTAGATATTTTGAGTTAATAGTAATATAAAAATTGATGGATAAAGAGTTTGGTGTTTAATTATGGCTGTAGCTATATGTGCATAGACTCTCACAAGAAAATACTACTGCTTATAGGTGATTGCTGTCCACTAGGGCTTTCTCCATGCATTTCAGTGGTTTCTCCTTACCCCGTTTTCCCATCTGTAAGCACATGCCATCCATATCTTTCTGACTTTTGCTGACTCCTTGGCATTTTCTCCAGAGTTAAAATGGGACTGGAAAAAAATTTCCTGGGTTATGAAGGTCAATCCTCTCATCTACAACCATTGTATAACTGTGTCCAAGCCCACATCCAGGTCCATCCAGGAAGCAGGAAGACTTGTCCTTGCTGTACCTGTTTGGAGACAGCTTTAGCACAGGGCTACCATAGTTGTGAGGAACAAACTTGTGATCCCCAGAGTAAGGATAGTTATTGCTAGTTAATACTCAATTGAACTTTGTAATTGATTCGATCTCTTCCCCCCCCCCGCTTATTAGTGTACTACTGCATTTACAAAGGATGGTCCTGACTGTTCTCAGCCTTGGCTTCTCTTTGGTTGAAAATTCTGACTTATCCCATGTGGTGTGTTAAGGCAGTCTCCCCAGTAACCCCATGCATACCCCCAGCATCTGCTTCGTGTTCAGTTCTTCTGTTTCCTTAACACAGAACATGGCTGAGGGAGCTGTGTACAGCAACTCTGCGAGGTTTCCTTAGGGCTGCCCGTGACCAGTGGGCACTACTCTTTATCTGCCTATTTTGGAAATTTCTGTACTATGCCATCCTGTGCTTGCCTTTTCCCATCTACTGCCCAGTTTGGCTTCAGAAGCTGTGCCAAGAGCCAGGTTAGAGCTCTGGGTCATGACACAACCTGTATACACAGATCTCCTTCCAGGCTCATTTTCAGCTGTCAAGACTCCTGATGATTGCAAACTTGTGTAACTTTTCCCTATTTGCGTGAGCTTGGATTTTGTAAATTATTCAGCTTCTTTTTGGTTCATTATCCTGGCCATCTAGGTCATGAGTCTTCTTTATACTGATAATGTCCTCAATTATATATAAACAAATACTATAGGATGTTCCCTTTTCCTCTGTCAGTGATTACGCTGAATTGATTCTTATCCTCATTCCTGAGAAAACTGTTTCAATTCATTAGATTTCTTTGCAGGAGAGTCCTTTGTCATCTCCCCAGGAATGTCCTCATCTCCTACCCATTTCTGTGCTGATTCCCATTTTTGCAGTTTTAGTTAATAATTCCCCTGTGATACCAACAGATGTCCAGAGAGATTTGGCTGACTTGTATTCCTCTGTTTGAAAGCCATGGTTTTATTAAAAAAAATGATATCATATTATTTAGGCACATTCCTGATTCATCTTGTCTCAGTTTCCAGTTACCTTCTTAGTTGTAATAGCCCTCTCCTTTTCACATGTTCCGAAGGCTTTCACAGATCACTTTCCCACTCTCCTGCATCCTACCACAAGCTTATTTGCTATTTCAGATGCCCATTCGGGTTTAAGAGAAATCTTTGCACTGCCACTTCCTGCTCCATCCTCCACCTGCTTGATTCAGGATACATAATCTGCTTTGAGAGCCATATATCTAAATATCTGAAGCGCAAACATAAAGCAACTTACAGTTGTACAAAGAGAGGTTATCTGAGCTATCAGACTCAGTATTTCCTTTTCTGTTTTCAGGGACTGTTCCTCAGTTTTCTTGGACTGCCAAATCTTCTTGCCACTTGTATATATGTCTTTAAGCTATAACCTTGCTTGTATAGCAACATCAGCACCAAAATTAATTTCCAGCCTTGTAAAAGCAAGCTAATAATTGAGGTTAACGCATCAGTGTAAAGATGTCCCTTATATGGTTCATGCTTTGAGTCGTAACATAAATCAGGCTGTACACAGCATTAGCCAGGCACACAAGGTATTATAGTGAGTTTTTGTATATTAAGACTATAAAAGAAATGAAAAGCTTCAAACACCATCTTAATCTTTGTCTAAGTGGAGTTATACTTGCTTCTAACCTTTTCTGGTCTAGTTTCTGGGTTCATGCTTTTCAGTTAAGGACTGAGTTCAAAAGAATTGGAAGGTTCTTGGAGAATAGTGGGACTGGATTCAGACTCTTGAAGACTCAAAGGTGGAAAGTGCCTGATGTCTGAGGTCATCTGGAGTAAGCTGACACTCCCTTCACTGAGGGTTTCCCATTTCAAACAATCTCTTCATGAAAAGGCCAGAAAGAAACCACCTTCCTGATTAAATCATGGGGGGCTATTGAGTAGAAATAAAGGGAAACAGTGTCAGACCAGCTATGCAGGGACAGTAGCTGGAAAGTGTGGAAGGATACCATTATTTTTTTTTACCTGCAGTTATAAACAGTGTTTCCTGATATATATGGACATTATGAAAACTATTTTTCTGTGATCATTAGAAAAAAAAATGTGGAGGGCTTGCAGAGGATGCTGGGAGCAGAGAGACTTCTTCTCTAATCTCCTAAACTTCTGCTCCTTAGTCTAGTAAAGTTCTCTTCCCCTTCCTAGGACCACCTGTGCAGCAGCATTGCTGAGCACTGTCCTACCTCAGGGGAAAGGGAGATTGGGCAGAGGTGGGGACACCATGGGAAGAGATGTTGCAAAGTACAAGAAAACTGAGCTGCAAACAGTGGCATTAAACCTGTGGAAATTAACCTTATTACCACAGATTTCATGAAAGTATCAACAGCAATAAATTTTATTATGGCATACATTCAGGATCACTGTCCTGTGGTGGTATTTGCAGATTGCTTGGTATGACTATGGATGTGATGGTACTTGTGAGAATGGGCAGTAAATTACTATTACTCTTTTGCTTGATATTCCCCTGGAAACAAACTAATTCCCCAAACAAAGTAAAAGTAAGTAAAACACTAACAAATGAATGAATGTAAGTCTACGGTAAAAAAAAAAGAAAAAAAAAAAAAGAAGAAGTGAAGAAATACTGATGCTTCATCCCTTTCTAGCAGAAGCCAAGGCCAAACTCACACTAGTTGCCTTTAATCTAAGTCACAGTAATAAATGAGGTAGCATATTATAGCCAAGATGTGGTGAAACATCATTATGTGCTCTTTAGATTTATGGGGTCAAGGTTTTCCATGGCTAGAGGAAAGGCAGCCAAAAGTGACTGAATGAGACAGGCACCCTAAATGACAGTGCACAGCACGGACTCCAGCTATTCTCCTGCTGTGTGTGGAGCAGCATGAGGACTTTATCCAAAGCCTGACAGAGATCTGATATCTTTTGACTTTGCTGTGTCTTAAATCAGACCTTACGTGCACCATTTATCTTATTCGCCAGAGATATTACATCTA
Source organism: Empidonax traillii (assembly GCF_003031625.1). NCBI lineage: Eukaryota > Metazoa > Chordata > Aves > Passeriformes > Tyrannidae > Empidonax > Empidonax traillii. The sequence continues at coordinate 248,464 of NW_020955428.1, forward strand.
CTTTTTTTCCATCAGGAACAATTTCTATGACTAATGTGACAGATTTTTCTTTTAACAGTGTGCCATGTTTGGGTTAGTCTGTTTTCAAGACACCTTTCAGTGGTAGGAAGCTGTAAATTTCTGTTACAGTGACAGGCAGAGCTGATGGATGGTATCATAATACAAGGAATTTCTTTTTATTCTTCAAAAAGAACCCCATGGCTTGGATCAGTAATGACCAGGGAAGAGGTACTGTGTCAGTAGTTCTAATCCCTTCCACCATGGCTTTGCTTTCAGTGACACTCCCAAATACTTGTGTATCCTCCATGATTTATGGTGCCGAATTTTCCAGCCTGTAAGTGGCAGGTGAGGAAGGTTATCCCAGCTCCTATTAAGAAATCCTTCCTGTAACGGATGTGAGGTGTTTGTTTAGCCATACCATGGACTTTCAGATCAAATCCACACTCTGCAGGAGAACAAAGACCTCCAGAGGGATTTGACCTCCAGAGGGAATTTCATTGTTTGAGTTTGGTGAGGTGCTTGCCAAGGTCAACTGTGAGCAAAGAAAGAACTCTGCAAAGAAGTCAAAACCAAAATTTGATAAAAAAGACAAATAAACCCCTTTCTGTTTTTAACTGTCAATGTGTCAGAGCTAAGATGTATTTCCCAGTTTGGACTACTTGGAAGTAGGGATTCAGACCAGTTGCCTAAATGTATTCACAACTCATCTCAGCAAGCACAGGCTCATCTGATACAACAACATATGCTGGACAACAGAAACCGAGAATTCTTACGTGTAGCAGAGCAAACTGTCCTGTGGCAGGAGGTAGAGGAGAAGTGGTAAATCAGTGTGGCACAGTTTTGTGAAATTCTGTCCAGCTTCACTGCGCTGAAAGGCTGGAAGAAGAGGTGAGACCCTCAGGCAAAGACATGAACTGTATTTGATATTTCTTGATGCCAAGACAGTGCTGTCACATTAGCCATACAGAGGATGCAGTGCAGTGTATAGTCCAGGTTAAACCTGCAACCTGTGTGACTCCATAGAGATATTTATGCAGTTAAACTGGAGAGCTTCTTCCACTCTTCTGATCCTTTGTATCTGTCAAATCCAATAGTCATTTGGCTTGATGCATCTGAGCCATCTACACACTTAATATGAGGCGCCCAAATATCCTCTTTCTTGGGGTCTTTGAAGAGAAGAGTTTAAAAACAGCTTAGTCCCAAGTTTTTTACCTTGGCATGATTGTTCCTATGGGACCTTCTCTGCTTGAGATCTGCTCTGTCCCTGTTCTTCCCCAGTACTGGATTTATGAAATCCCAGAGACCACCAGAGCTTGCTAAAATGGTGAAGCAGCAGGGTGAATCCCATACCTGTCTTTGTCCAGGGACACTGTTTGCTTACTATCTGCTGCTATGAGCTAGAAGCTATCCCAGTCCAAGTCTGGTGCTTTAATATAGTGTAGATTAATTGAAGGATTAAATGTGAGGGGAAAGAAATCACTGCAAGGCTTTTGGCTTTTTTTTTTTTTTTTTCAGGGAAGGAGAGTGAAAAGAAACAAATGATTAATCTTTTGATGGTTAAAGTATTCTTTTATATGTGAGTCATATGTCTAAACATTCAGGGTCACCAGTGACCTCCTCTTGGCCAGTTTTACAAACCTTCCCCTCTTTGGTCTAGTTGAAGTGTCTAGATGCATTCACTTATCTTTCTGGACTTTCCTAGGTCTATGCTCTTTGGGGACCAATTATATAAATATGATAATAAAGACAAAGGATTTTTTTCCCCCCGTATGTCTTTCATAGTCCTGTGTCTTTTGTGGGCATTTTTTCTGGGCAGGATATATAAAACATATTTTATGTGGGAAAAAATTCTATCCAAATATTTTTGAGTGCATCCACTGCATTATCAAGATTTATAGAAATCTTATTTTGAAGCAAACTGACTGAGATGGAAGCAGTTACAGAACAATATTTATTGAACCACTAGACAGCCAAATATTACTTCATAAAAAAGGAGGAAGGAAATAGTCACTGGTTAAGGGATAGCAATTTCTTACAGATTTTAATTAGGCAGAAGTCATCCCAGGCAGCCCCTGCGCACAGCCTCTCTTTTCTCTATATATCAAGTAACTACTACACTAGTCATTACTAGGAGATACAAACACTGTAAGTCAAAACTGGGGACTATATTTTCAAAGCTGATGCCTATTTTCTTAGGTGCAAGATGAGGGCAAGATTTAGGATCCTGCTCTTACAGATGTTCACAAGGTTAGCTGAAGGAGCTGCTAAGGAATAAAAGTATGAATACCTATAAAATCTGTTAGGGATATGGCCAAGTACTCTGTTGATTTATACAAAAGCAAAGTTGGTACATAATAGGCATATTAGCTCTCTGAAGCCTAACTCCACTGGCACTCAGAGTATGACTTGGTCCTGACGTTGCTTCTTGCTACTTTCATTACACCGTTTTTGCTGCTGCAATCACACAATTCATTTTCATGGTTTTACTTCCAATTTAGATCTTGATTTATCAACATATTTAAAACCCACTACAGGACAGGAGGTGAAGTTCATTATGTGTAAGGACTGAAAATTCTTGAAGTAATAACCTGACAATAGGATGTTGTAAGGAAAGTGGAAAAAGCCCACAGCCAATCTTGTGCTGATCTTTAACAACAGATGTGTTGTGTAATCCACAGGAGGTAACCTTTCAGCTTTGCTCAGTGTGGGCGAGGTCTCTACTGGAGCAGTGTGTCTGCTCTGGGGCCGTGCTTTTGATGAAAGATGGAGACTAAGTGGAGAAGAGCCAGAGGAGACCAACAAGGATGATCAGAAGTTGGAAAACATGACCTGTAAGGAAAGATTCAGGGAGCTGATGTGCTTGGGGTCCCCCCCCCCGCCTTTTTTTTTAATCTCAAAAAAAAAAGCATCCTGAGATGGGACATAACAAAAGACTTCCAGTACTTAAATATTACTCTGAAAGACTATGATCCTCATAAGGATATAGGAAGAACAGGCTTAATTTACGACAAGGGTGATTTAGGTTATGTATTAGAAACACTGTTTACTGTTAGGAAAACCCAGGACTGGAGGAGAATACCTAGAAACACTTGTTATTCTTGTGATTAGAGATTTTTACGGACAGATCAAATATCCATCTGCCAGAAGAGGCTGAGGCATTGTTAGCTTGCTTGTGTGTGAGGAGGGGTGGGGAAGGTGTTCTCTTTGGTCCTTTCTAGCCCTGTATTCCTGTAATTCATGGTCTCTGTGTGACTTTAATCTCTGTTGAACCAGGGTCTTGGACTACAGTCAGCTCCTAGACATCAAATAGTTTGGGAAGACTCATAGGCTGGCCAAGTGTCAAACAGTTTTCTGTCCTCTGAGAAGAAGATATGTCTCCAGCTGTCACTCAAGTCTCTGAGATAAAACTAACAGAGTTTTCTGCCTTACTTATTAGTCACTCAGCCAAACCAGCAGCATAGCAACAGGGCAGGCAGTTTCTGGAAAGGTTTTCCCAAGCAAGTTTGAATAAGTCCAAGATGCACTGGGAGCTAATTTCCTTTCACATGATCTCCTCACCCTGTCCTGCACTCTTCTTGCCAAGGGCTTGGTGCTGGAATACCCTTCAGAAACACCATTCAAGAGGCAGAAAAATGCTCAGCTTCAAATATGTAACCATTAGTTAAGAGATGAGTCTTCAACCAAACTAGATGTGGAACAAGTGCTGTCCCAACAAAAACAAAACAAAACAAAACAAAAACCCCACAAACAAAACAAAACAAACAAAAAACCAAACCAAACAAACCCCAAGCACACCAAGCTTTCATACCCAGTGAAGTTGGCCTACAGGGGCTCCACATTTACTTTTAGAGTGGGAGGAGAGATGAATGGTGGCATAGAATCAGAACAGGATTGCTGTACTAGCAACCATGTTCCCTCTTAACAGGGCCAGCAAGGTCAGGAGAGGAGATAAGACCAAGAGGCGTTGACGCCAGATTTGACTCAGATGTATTTTTTACTGGTTTTTATATGAATGCTGTTACCGGTAATCTGCCTTGGGCTTTTGAGATGACTGTTTTTTCTGCTGTATGTAATTCTCTTTGGTGTGCCTCTCGGGATCCAGCACTAGTTGCTGACCGTGGCCTTACATACACAGTTCTCCCACCCTAGTCCTCCAGTGAAGGTTCCTGCAGCTGCATGCTCAGCTGGTGACAGCTGTGAATGTCTGTGTGACCACAGGAAAGCAGTGGTATGGAAGCTGACATTAAAGAGGAAGAAGGAAAATGTTAAGTATCTGTAATAGATGTGCTTTCATGACAGTAATACAGATACCACCATCCTGTAAAATATACAGCAGGATGCTTCTAGTTGATGATTTTTTTCTTTCTCCAAATCTCTTTTCTCTTGACATTATTGCCTTTGACCTGTGCTGGGATCTGAAACCCTATTTGGTTAATGGAGGGCTATCTAAACTCTTCACCATGGATACTTCCAACCCATGGTTTGTCAAGTAGCAGCATCCTGGCTTTGGCTCAGGGACTGCAGTTTGCTTTTGTGCACCCACCCTCCTCTCTCTTTGCCCTCTCCTTTCATATACACCACCAACAAGCTCGTCTCATTGAAGATTTGTAATTATAGGATGTCTTCTTTCCAACAAAATACCAGCCATGCCAAAACAAGTTAATCCGCAAGTTCTCTCCTCATTAGGTCTGTAGGGAGTGCTCACACTTGGCTGACAAGATGCCATGGTGAGTAACATCTTCATGACCATTGGCCACTGGCGATTCATCAGTGCCAAGCACAGCAGTGAAATGTTGGACAGGGGTGAATTTCATACTTTCAGACTGTGCTAATGCTGCCTTATACTGGACTGATTAAAATTTACCTTGGGGAAACAGAAACTCTGATGCAGAAGCATCAGAGTAGGCACGCTACACCTCGTGCAACACAAGAGACTCTCATCACTGTTATGTGTCTGCATCCTGTAAGAAAGTTAGGCTATTCCTGACTAAACTTTCAGGGTCTGCACGTAACAATAAAGGAAAGACAATATTCCATCTCATGTGTTTTACATTTGAACCAGATCCATTCTGGGTCCCAACAGGATCCAAAACACCTTTCAACAGGTGCAGAATCGCAGTATGAGGTTTTTTTTAAGTCCTCCCCTGCTCCTGAAAGTTTAAAGGTACCTGGAGGCTTTTAATCAATCAGCCAGCAACTTTCAGTCCCTTTCTGAGCAGATCCCCTTCCCTTCAGTTCCAACAGGGCTGAGCACAGTAACAGTCTCCCACATGGAGCTGTCACTCTAACAAAAACCTGGCATCTCGAGATATTGAACAGCAGCCTCTTCAGGAAACGGAGAAAGTCAGCAAACCAAATATATCCTAAACTCAGCCTTGGAACTATAAGGCTTCAAGAAACCCTAATCCATCATCTCAGTTCCCCATAGATCCTCCTCTCCAGGGTCAACTCAGTATGCCTTGTGCAGGCACCTTATTTGCAATAAGGTGTCACTTCTGCACTCCCAGCAAATCACCGGGACAGCCTTTAGGATACTAAGGGATTCATTTCTTTTCTTGCCAGGATGCTGGATAGTCTCCTTTCTTCTTGGTGGCATGCCTGGTGGTTTCCAGAGAGCCAAAACTACTACAGTTGTAGAATCCTAAGCTCCCAAATATCCAAATTCTTTTCCGGCTGCCCTAGAGAGGGGTTGCTAGCGCTTCCAGGCTCTCAGTCCTAAGTTTCTGTCAATCTTGGTAATGGCGAACAAGGGGACTGCAAGACACCTGGACTTCAATCTACCTAAGTTACTTGGATAACTCAGGTTTCCCTAACTCTGTGGAAAGTCACCAGGTAGAATAAGCAGGATCTGAGACCCCCAAAAATACATATTTTTGTTCCTATGCCAGCTGGCATGTGCCACCACCAACATGGGTCTATTCTGGGGCAGTTGACTATGTAAGTGACCATTTAACTGGGGACACAAGAGACCTCAAGCTCTGCCCAAGGCCTAGGGAAGCTGAAAATTTCAGGCTCAGCCCAAGGCAGAAGTGCTGGGTCCTCTCAAGGTCAGCTGCCAGCAGCAGCAGCATAGGCAGCAGTGGAGCAGGAGCAGTATCTTGCCATTGCTGCCAAGCACAGACCTCAGGATGGTTTGGGAGCACTAGGGGGCAGGACACTCCCCACCAGTGGCAGGCAGCTTGAGACTGTGAGGGGCTGAGAGCAGTTAATTCCTAAGGTCCTGAAGGAATACTACGTGAGTCTGTCTGGTGTGCTGTAGCCCCCTGTGCCCCCTCTGCCACATCAGCCGCAGTGTACACCTTGCCAGGTGCCCAGCTCTGTGCACAGCCTGCACAAAGCACTTCTGTCATGAGTTTTCAACCACTTTTTCCTTTGTTTAATGTGATACCATAGACAGGGCCTGTCTGTGGGCTATTCTGCATATAAAATGAAAAAATGTTACAGCCCTTCCTTAAGCTTTTGTTTTTGAAGCCATAAGTATTTTTCTACAGGTTAGATAGGACGTACAAAATCGCCAGGGAGGTGGGAGATTCACAGAAGGATGGTTGAAAAAAGGCTCTTTTAAATTAGATTCAGGAAAGGGCTAAGCATTTTCCATTAGACAGGCTTTAGAAGGACTGGGACATAAAACAAAAGCCAAGCCAAACACTGAGAGCAATGTAACCAGTGAAACAATGGGAAAGTTATTTAGCAACATACACAGTCCTGGAACAGCCACGCTGTAAGTTAAGCACGCACACCAAAAGTATTTTGGGTTGCTGGTGCCAGAGCACTCAGCTAACCCTCCAAAAACTCACTCGGACACAACATGCTTACATTTCCCTCTCAACAACATCTTGTGAGGCAATCACTGCGAGGGGATATACAGCACTTATTTATTTCAAACAGCCACTCGTGCAGGACAGCTTGGACTCTGATCCTAACCAGATGCTCTTCGGTCATCCCATGTGCAAGGTGCATTGTGCAGCTCCATGTGCATCCCTAGAGCAGCATGTCCTGTTCTCCTATTGCCATGTACTAAGCACTGCTGACTGCCAAGCACACTGTCAGGTAACTTCATCTGTCTCCTGAGCATCGACTCTCGCAAGTCAGCAAGTACAGGACAATTTCTATCATTGCACAAGAGAACATGTTCTTGCTCCCTCGAACAGGATGCCTTTGCTTGCTGGTAAAATAAAGCTGTTACCAGATTACACTTCTGCAACAGCCTTGCCTTTGACCTGAGTCTTTCTCATTGTAACATGTTCCCTCCTGAACTAAAATACCTTTGTTGCAGTGGCTGTGGGAGAACAGGTACCACAAATCTAGTTAAGCTTATCTGTTTCCCAGATGTCACTTGCTATTGCCTGGATTTTTGGGGATGGTTTAGCTAAAATCATGCCTGTGCTGATGTAAACTGAATTCAGGGATGACTTTGAAAGCTGAAATCGCAAGGGATGAAGAAATCTGGGATAAATAACCAAGCTGAAGGTCTTGGGTCCTCTGCCATTATGCAAAGGTGTTTGACATAAGTTGTGTAAAGGCTTTAAGAACAGCCCACATTTCTTCTTGGACTTGGCAGTGCTAGAAGACTTTTTTTTCTAAGTTTTTGAAGGATCTACAGGAAGAATGCTGACAAGTGCTCTGATTTTCCTCTATTTCCCCCCATGTTTGGGAAGAAAAGAGCTTTGGTGTTTTCTTTCCAGGTTCCCAGAGAAGAGCCTTGGGAAGTCTATGTCATCCCAGGTTTGGAGAGCAGTGCAGCAGACAGCATCATCTCCAACACAGAACATGACAGAGGGGCATTCTGCCTCCTTGCAGCCAGCAGGAATAACAGGAGCACCTTGTCATACAATTATTCCTCCTTTTCAGCAGAGACTTATCT